>NC_091697.1:36078106-36381136 GCF_041296265.1 Equus caballus | reverse complement strand
GGATCCAAGCCCACCAACCAGGGCCACTGAAGCGTGCAGGACCCAACCACTATGCCACAGGGCTGGCCCCCCATTAGACTATTTTGAATTTGTTTTTTTTTAATATGCTGGCTCATATAAAAATGATTGCCCATAAAATAACTTGGGATTCAATGGTGTTCTTCAAAATCGCATTCAAAGTTTAATGCAACTGATTCAGTGCTCTTTTTATTCTTTACAAATAAAGTGTAAAGTTTTGCATTAAGCTTCTTCCACTTAATAGGTGATCAATAAGCACACATTGAATATAGACTTAGCAACTTCCATATTTAGGAAAAAGCAGGCAACTATGAATTATTTTAAATTATGCATTTAATCAACTTTGAATTAAACTTATACATGTAAGCTTCAATATATGTAAAACAATGACAGCTATTTACATTGACCATATCTATATTATGTTTTGTGTGTGTGTGTGTGTGAGGAAGATTGGCCCTGAGCTAACATCTATTGCCAATCCTCCTCCTTTTGCTTGAGGAAGATTCACCCTGAGATAACATCTGTGTCAATCTTCCCCCACTTTATGTGGGACACCGTCACAGCGAGGCTTGACGAGCGGTGCTAGGTCCGTGCCAGGGATCCGAACCTGCGAACCCCGGGCAGCTGAAGCAGTGTGCGAACTTAACCACTATGCCACCAGGCCAGCCCCTACATTATGAGATTTTGAAAGAGATGATATTTGAAATAATGTCTTTCTCCACCTTTCCTAATTTTCTTTTTGATTTTAGTGGAATTGTTTCTCATATAAATGTGGTATAACAGACGTTAGAGTGCCAATGCCATCATGTATAAAATTTGGGAGAGTTTGGTAATATAAGGAAGTATATTAAAAGACTACGGAAATATCCTAAGAACACCTGGCACAAGAGAAAGCAGAATGAGGGGACGTGAGTGTCAGGAGAACGGGGCTACAATGCCAGCACTAAGTAGCCAATGTGTTCCCAGGACAAATCATCGAACGACTCTGGAGCCTCTTTTTCTTCACATCCAAAATAAAACAGCTGCACTCAATGACTCAAAAGGTTCCTCAAAGCCCTCAAAATTTTGTGACTCTACACGTGGTTCAGTAAAAATCAAGGCTGGACAAAAAGGCCTGAGAGACTTCCAATGGGAATACGGCGGAGTTGTAGCCATTCATTTTTTAACGTCACAGAGGAGGAAATGTTATTTTTTATTTACCACCCTTCCTCTGAGCTACGTGTACTAATGAGAATGGAAAGCAGAGATAAGTAAGAAGAAGGAAAGAAATCAAGAACTGCATTTATAACCTTGTTTTTCCAACTTTTAGGTTCAAGCAGCAAATTTGCTTTTCAGCCCTCAAACTGCCATTTACCCAACTATATTCACCCAAAGGTCTCCCTCCTCGGCAGCTTCTTTTGACTTCTCCCTATCTCTGGGAATGCAGCTGAAGAAAATATTCATCTGGATGAAAACGACAGTGTGCCGCCCCGTGTGAGGCTAATTGGTTCAAACAGTGATGAAACTCTGGCTTCGCCCATCTGAGCTAAGTGGTCCTGGCAATCTTTAAATATAGCTGTCCTACAAAATCACATGGCATCTAATGCCAAGTGTGCACTGACTAAAACCAGATGCAAAATATGAGAGAAATTCTGTTCAGAGCCTTGCAGCATTAAAGAATAATGGCTCTAAGCATTCCTTGTCTAATCTGAATAATACTCTGCAGATACTTCAGACGATTTTCTCACATCTAGGCCAGCCCAATCACTTCATGATTGAATTTCATGTCTTTACTTCATTAACATGAAATCCAAATGCACTTCAGTCATTGCCAATATATGTTCCTGTAAGGTGATCCTTGGAAAAAAAGGGTTCTGTGGTCACAAAAGTTTGGGACATGCCACACGCTACATCTTAGACAAAGTGCATGTTAGTACTTCAAAAGCTCTGCAAAGTCCTAGAACAAGGACCAGTTGAATTTACTTGACTCAACATTTTCTGAACTTACCAGGGAAAACCTCCTTCCCTCATCTCCCATGAGGTAACTATTGATATCCTAAAGATACATTCCATAGAACTATCTGGAAGATGAATTAGAGCAACATCGCACGTGGTATAAGTCTCAGATTTATATCAGGTACCAGAATCTGAAGTGTAGAGAGTAAAAATATTGACTAAAGACATATCAACAGGGAGATTCAATTTTGTGGCTAATTAAGTGGTTTTGATGAAGTTCAAAGAATCTTTTTGCAAATAAACATAGTATTTGTATAATGCAAGTGTGTTCTAAAGGTAAAGAACAGTAGTGGAAGAAAAGAAGCTACTCCCCACCCATCATCACTCCCCTCTTCTTACTTTGGGGGGATTCTCAAGAGAGTAAACTGTAGATAAAAGCAATTACTACAATTGTAGCTGATTTCAAAGAGGATTTAGTCTAAGCCCCTCATTTTCAGGTGGGGAGACTAAGGCCCAGTGACCAACACTGACTGCAACTAATATCCAGGTCTTCTGACTGGCTCCTTGCCCACCGCTATGCCATGCAATGGAAACCTTTGCTTGGATGATTGTCTGCAGCTCCCACCACCCTCAGCTCCTCACCAATCTCACCACCGTACTTTCTTTACACACAGCTTAAATACCTTACGCTGTATAAATTCTCTCAGAGATTTCAGTGATTAAATAAAAGGATTGTGAGAGCCTAAAATGCCTAGCACAGAGATCCATCCATACATAATAGGAGCTTGATTGGTTATTCAAACAGTCTACTTCTGACTACACCCCTCTCTCTGCCTTCGAGAACATTGCCTTGAATTTTAAACCACAAATTTAACACTGGATTATATTATATAAATATATTATGTAACTCTCTAATTTGCTTCTGGGAGGCAAGCTGTCTTTCCAAATAAAACACCGGATCCCAAAAACCCTAACTTTAATCACCCATTCTACTTATCCCAGTGCTAGGCACCCAGCAGGCAAGCCGGTCAGTGTTCAATGTTTAGAAATCAGAGGAATTCAGGAGATATTAAAATAATGATTAGCTCTACAAACCGGTAGCAGGAGCCCTTCCCTGCTCCAAATCATATGTTGGTGGAAAAGCAAAAACAACCAAGTACATCACGGGTCAAGAAAAAACTCAAGTCACATTAAACATTACCATATATTAACCCTGTGGGTTTTCCTGGGTTTGTATATAAAACTCCGCAAAGACTTTTTTTTAAGTCTTTTGGGTAAGGCAGGATAAGCACAAGAGTATCAAAAAAATAATTTGCGTTCTAAAAAGAGAGACAAGAGAAAGGGCAAGAAATAATAAAGAGTAACAAAGATAGTGAGCCAAATTCACAAGAAAGCCATGTGGTTCAGTGCAAACTGGGAGCTGGCAGAACGCAGCCCTGAGTTAGGAACAATGGAGTGCCACCTTTCTTTTACCCAGCCCTCAGGGGGCCATCAGTGAGCTAAACTGAACTACTCATTTGCAGAAGATTGGGTTGGTAGGGGAAGAGCACAGATGAGGGTAAATTAAGCTAGCCCTATTTTCTCTGGCTCTTTTTTAAATTCTTTAGCTAAAAAAAGACTCCAAATAATAGCATCAGCTGCTAATCTAAAACGTTATCTGCTTGTCCTGGCCCACCAGCCTGCTTCCTGAGTGCTTTGGGCTATAGAGTGAGGAAATGGAGAAAAGATAAAAGTTTGTTTAAAATTAGAAGTACTAAATTTTAGAGGTGGCATAACCTCAAGAGATGATGTGGCCCGCGGACAAAGACTTTGGATAGAGAGGGGTCTTACTCTAGTGATGAGGCCCAAACAGGTTAACTGTTTTGCCTAATGTCATTTATGTAGACAAAAGAAGAGATTCTCTTCTGCCCCTAACCAAGGCATGTATCCTTCATAAAGATAAAGTCTTCCTGGAAGCCAATGGCTCCAAACATGAACGTAGACAACTAGAAAATGGAGGAATCGTTCTTATCCCTCTGATTCTCTACAGGCCAAGTCTACCTTACCTTAGAAGGCGACACTAACTGCTAAGATACCCCCAGCACAAGCATCGATGGCAGTGGCAGGCATTACACCCTGGGCCGATGAGATAATGCCCTAGGGTAAAAATTTGGGCATTGGCTAAAAGATGAATGGTTAAGAAGGTGAGCCCTGGAGTCAGACTGTCTGAGTTCAAATACCATCTTCACCACTTGATAACTGACCAGCTTATTTGACTTCCCCAAGCCTCGATTTCCTCATCAGTAAAATGAGAACAGCACGGTATATAGATACTGGGAGGCTCGCATAAGAGCCAGACCAAATATTTAGCACAGTACCTGGCAGGAACTCAGTGTTCAATGAATGTTAGCTAATTCTAGTCATACTCTGCATTTTTCTATAGCTTTTTCATAGATATTTTCTCTTAAACATTCACAGTATCAAGTTCTGATTCTATCCAATGGAAGCCTATAGAAATGGTTGATAATTGGTTTTTCCCCTACCAAAATAAAAGGCACTTATGCAATTTTATTTGATTAAAACTATCACCGTAGGGCCAGCCCAGTGGTGCAGCAGTAAGTTGGCACATTCTGCTTCAGCGGCCCAGGGTTCACTGCTTTGGATCCCAGGTGCCGACCTACACACCACTTATCAAGCCATGCTGTGGCAGGCATCCACATATAAAATAGAGGAAGACGGGCACAGATGTTAGCTCAGGGCCAGTCTTCCTTAGCAAAAAGAGGAGGATTGGTGGCAGATGTTAGCTCAGGGCTAATCTTCCTCAAAAAAAAACAAAACAAAACCAACCACCGTAGTTACTACCACCATTGCTTTTACTACTACGTCTTCTATTGTACCACCTGGATTACTCCACATCTTTTTTTCTCTCCTCTTTCTGTCCTTCTTCCCTCTCTCAGGATTCCACTTGCTCTCTCATCAACCTGGGCTTTTATTTCCTTTGTAAAAATATAAATTGTAGATTAAATCCCATCTCTAGTACTATCTGGCTGTGTGATGTTGGGCAGGTTTCTTAACCTCTCTGACACTCAGTTACTTATATATAAAACGGGAATGATTAGAGTATTTAACACAAGACTATCACGAGGATTAAATAAAATAATATGTAAAATAATACTCATAAAGTGCCTATACATGATAAACACTGTAACTTTGAGCTATTTCTCAATTTTTCATCATTATAATGGATGTTTGGATTTGGAGCAGTACTAAATTCTCTTCCTGCACTAAAAAAAGAGAGAAAAATCATACTTGTCAAATACCTTGTATGAAAATCTAACTATATAAATAGTTTAGAATATTAACCAAAAAGTTCATCTCTGCAAGCCTCATTTTTCTGAATGTCAGGACTATCCTCTATCCAGACACCCAACTGCTAATGCTGCAGGGGATTATTTATTTTAAAAGAATATCTGCTCAAACATTTTGGGAAATGATGTGGTAAGTTTCCACCAGGAAAGGGCCATGATTGACTTATGACATAGCCACAAATGAGAGCAGTTTGGGAGGAGGGGATGGACAAAGAAGGAGCATATGTCCCCCACCCTCAGCTCCTAGCTGGAACCACGCAGATCCACTGCGAGGGGCTTCTGGCACATTCAAGGCAGTGGCAGTGGAGGGACGGAGGAGGGAAAAAGATAAAAGTATTGCTTTAATGGGTTTTCTTTCTCATGACCTGCATCAATTTTGTTTTATGAAAACAGCTCCTTTAAAGCAATTTGGATAAATCTAAGTTAGAATTTAACCTCCCTCACCTGTTCCCAAAAGAGGGCAAGAAGGTGGAGAAACCAAGAGAAAACAGGGGGACCTTGACTAGGAACAAGGTGGACATGCATACTAACGATTTCCTGATGTGTCAAAGTCCTTATTCCACAACCAGTGTAGCGTTCTTGGGCTAAGGCAGGCACACGGTTTTAAAGGAAGCTTCAGACTAACCCACCTGATTCTCAGAGGTCAATAAGACTTACTGCACACTCTGAGCCCCACCTCTCAGACCTTACTTTACAATGACATGGAGCAAGAAGTCCATATTATACTATTCTTCCCTTCTCCCAATTTCCATAATAAGCAATCGAAAGAGGGAGAGAAACAGATGAAGATACAGCCCACAAAACCTGAGAGAGACTGTCCTTGCAAGGACTGCTGTCTTCAGCAGGAACGAAGACACCAGGCTGGCAGCAAAATATGCCATGTATGTGATGCTTCTAATTTTACAACCCAATGGTTCCAACAAAGAATGGGGTGCAGCTGGCAGGGGAAACTCAGTCCACCTTTAGTGTCTGGGATGTTCCAACTTGGACAACAATTAGTTTAGTGGACTGAGAGGCCCATCTCTGATTCAGCTTTACAAGAGCTTTGATTCTCTGGCCAAGCACATACTGCTTGTTGGCTACACGGGAAATACAAAGGCAGTGGCAGCATGAGTTGGCAAGGGGCTTGCCTGAGTGGGTTACTGGCAATAGGAAGTACACATAGAAGGCTTAGAAACAAGGACAGGCTCTGCTCTGGAATGATAAACATACTCAACTATCATAGTCTTAACTCTGCATATCTCTATGGGCCTCTAGAAAGAAAAAAGAAATAAAATACCTAAATGGGCTAAGCAGTGGTGTCATGGGAGGACAACTAGAAATGGAAATAGAAAATCTGACTTCTAGCTCTAGTTATGCTACTGACTTCTTTGTGTGGCCACATAACACTTATATTCTGTGGGCTCTAGATGGTTGCTTTCAGGTCAAGTAACCATATATCTCTAAGTCTCAGTATCCTTATCAAGAAAAGATACAGTCTAAGAGTATTTACCTCATGGTACAGAGAGAAGATTGAGAGGATCTATGGCAAGAGCCCAGCACAGTGCTTAGCATAGAGTAAGTCTCCATAAAGTTTATCGGTTCATATGACTACCTTATAAGGCAAGTGGAATGAATGAGCTCTATGGTACCTTGTAGCCCTAACATTGTTTTGACTCTAAACTTTGGTGAGATGAATGAGAAGGTGGTCTGGGCATGCTGGCTAAGAAATTTAGGTTCATAATTTGGAAAGCAAAGGCAAGTTTGCCATGGCATCTATATAAAGATGATGTTTATGTTTTGTAATCTTAAGCTAATGTTGATTATTGCCAGACAAGTCAACTGGCAGGTTAAAATAATGATGACAGTGCTGGAAAACACTGCACAAATAGAACACAGCCATTTTCATATGGTTGTAGTCACACACTGAGATGACTGACAGCTATAAATTCCTAGGGCTGGAAGAAGTCCTGGGTTCTTCTAGGTTCCCCTGGCAAATCACTCACTCACTGATGAAGAGTCACTGAATAAGTCAAGAACCACTTACACCTGATTTATTACTGTCATTTGAATAGTGTTCCTTGAAGATGGGCCTACAACAGACTCCATCTACAAATATTCACAGATGACTACCTCACTAGAGTTTGAATGGGGCTCTTCCTATATATTTTGTGACTTTGCATTTCCTTTCCAATTTCCAATATACAATAAGACCTCCATACCATGGCAAGCCCAACAGATCAAACGACAAAACAAAAGCATTCCCAACGCTTATGGGTCAGGGGATGGAAGTCATTCCAGTAGAAAGTGTTGCCTCCTGGTAAACCCAACCCATCTTTCCTAGTTCCCCAGAGTTCTGTAGGCTGGAGCTGGCCCACCCAGAGTGGCACCGCTAAATTCTACACATTCTATTAGAAATTCAAGTGTAGACAGTATCCTCAACTAGACCAAACTATTAGATATTAATGTTCAGACAACACCTACCTCACTCCAGACCAGCATGGTACCGAATATGACCTGTAACCCATCAAAGAAATTGTCCCCTATGATGATCACAGTCGCGCCTCCCGTCGTCCATCCTTCACTCGGGCTGATGGCTTTGATACAGGGAGTAGCTGCTTTTCAACACACATGAAAAAGAGAAGGAGTCTTCTGTTAGAACCAAACTTTAATGATGGGAGACTTGAGAAAAAGAAAAAAAAAAATCTTTTATCTTTTCACTAACAGAAAGTCCCTCAAGATCTCAGCATTTCCTAGCCATATTATTAGGACCTGAAACCTAAGGGTGCCATCTCAGTTTTTAAAAGCATTCTTTTCATTGTTTCTATTGAGATACACATATTTTACCCAAATCGTTTTCAAACCTGAAATCTTATGAAATAAAACATAGAAGCAAAATTTAATTTATGAAATGCTAAAGATTAAAAAAAAAGGTAACTTTTGGAAACACACTGGAAACCTTACAGAATTGCTTCATAATTACATATATTTCCTGAAAAGAAAATCTGTAGATTTTTAGATAAACATTTCTTCCCAATGGAAAGCAAGAAAGAGAGGAGGCTGGAATAAGAAATTATCCTTGCTCCATGCCTTCTATCTGTAACACTAACACAGCAACATTCCTCATTAAAAATTACTGAGATTGTTTTCAATAAATGTCATGGATCCCATTTTCTAGATGCAAAGTATGCAGGTCACTCAGGGTGAATTATGTAACCAAGTAGCTGAGTCAGGGCTGAACCACAGACAGTCCCATGACCTTGGCTTTGTAGTCATTCTCAGGCATAAAACTCTAGAATGGACTTTTTCAAAATTTCATATCTCTTCTCTTTCCACTACAAATGGCCCTCGGAGATGGGAAACAATTTGCAAATACTGTGATGCCAAACAGACTGGAGGTAGTTTGCCTGATGAGCATGGCATGTTTTCAACAGAATTACTGGCCGTAAATGTAACTGTAGGATTATGTCTTTGAAATCTCTCAGAGGGCACCTTCATGCCACCAAGGATTTTTAACTTCACAATGCCATACTGTTGTCCTCATGATTACTTTTATAAACAACAGCAAAGCAAAATTCTAAAGCAAAGGAGACATTGCACAAGGAGAGGAAATGAGACCCTCCTCTTTAATAAAACATTTATTAAGTAGCCAAGACTGACTTTCCAAATACTGAAGCCAATGAGAGCACCAGTTAATTTTAACGGGAAAAAACTGGCAAAAAATTATTGGACTTTGCCAAATTTGGCAAAACGTCATGCTTTAACTTTTGCAAGAAGAAAAGAAAATATTAAGCTCAGCCCGGTGGGACCATTGCTCACGTGCCACCACACAAACAAGTAGAATGGGTTTGATTTTGATTCAAATTAAACTTATAAAATTGCACACAGAAATCAGGAAATATCCAAACTAAACATTTCATGTTGGCTGAACTCAGAGTAATGCATTTAAAACTAAAACTGGGCAGTTCAGATGCCTTTTCTCTCCTCCACTTTCTCCCAAAAACAAAATAATTAATCAAGAAAATGTAAACCATTCATGACTTGACAATTCTCATCCAATTTTTAACACACAAAGGTTGTGACCAATGTTCCACAGGCATAGGACTTTTTCTTAAACAAAATTCTTCTTTAAAAGTAAAAATGTTTAAATGCATGATTGAGGACTCCCAAACCAATGGTCGAACATGATATATGATTTCAAGTGATTTATAAGAGAAATAACTATGTTTAACAGCCATGTAAAATTGTCAAAACAAAAGCAGTTTGGAAACATTCTAGTTAATGTCTCAAAATCTTAATTCTTAATTTCTAACTCAGTTTACTTAGTTGCTAGGGTGGAGCAGAAAAGGTGTCGCTAACTCCTAGGATACTTCTAAGAAGAACAGGATATTGGTTTAACTGAACTGGTCCTGAAAGAGACCTTCCTGATGGCAAAGTGTGGAATCTAATGGTATCATTAAACACTGACCCAGTGATCACCGTCATAAACCACGGAATAGTCTTGGTGTTTATATCCGTATTAGCTTTGGGATTTATTTTAATTTTTTAAATTTCATTTTTTAATCACACAAGTATATTTCTTTAGATACATATGGTCTCCTTCAGGCTTTCTCATCATTGCCCAGAAGGAGGCCGAAGGGTGTGCTGGTGTGTCTTTGAGAGACTCTCCTAAAGATGATACAATAGCATAGGGAAGACCAGCTGGCTTTAGACTTGGCCCCTCCCTCTTCTTTCCATTTGCTGTTTGTAGGTTACAAAGGCATGTAAGTGCGTGTGTGTGCGTGTGTGTGTGTGCGCGCGAGCTTTCAAACACTTCCTAAGGTAAGTGATAATGTTTTCAAATTTTGTGAGCAATTGTTCAGAAACAAAGCTATATGATTAACTAGTCAGAGAAAAGAAAGAGCATCAAGCTTCCAGAGATAACCTGTGAGGAGACAAGACGCTATCTTCCTAGTTTTTTGGAGGAAAAAAGCTTTGAAGGAAGTACTCCAGGAAAAGAGTGACATACCCTGGATGCATCCTAACTCTATACTTAACACCATCCACTACTCCTGCTTAGAGACTAGACGCCATTCTTAGAACAGGTAAGTCATGCAGCCCTTTCTGAGTTTAGACCTCAAAGGATTCTAAAGATGCTTCTATCTATCTATACGTCCTATTAGTCTTGAGAAGAAGCTCTGTGGTACTTCCCCACTGGGAAGTTTGGAAAATATGTAAAGGAATCATGGGCGGTCCCACTGTGAGAGAGGAGCAGGGAGGGGATGTTACTGGCATTTAGTACCTGGAGATCAAGGATGCTAAGTATCTAACAATACATGGGATAGTCGCCCAAAATGAAGAACTCTAAAATGTCAATAGTGCAAGGTAGAAAACACTGTGACTAGCTAAAGGGATCAGGCCCAGGAACAGTTGTTAAGAACTCACAGATCCACACAGGCCAAGTCAAGAAACACAAACGAATAATGCAACTCAGGATTTCAGAACAAGCACGAGATGGATGGCCACTGACACTCAGAATTGGGGAGGCAATAGGAACTGGTGGGGACGCTGGTCAATTACAGAATACCTGCCCCATCTACAGGTAGCAGCTGCTAGTCAGCTCCAGTCATTGGTAACTCCACACAAACCCAGGCCCAGTGTGTCTGGTCTTCCAATCTTTTGAAAGAAGATGGGAACCCAGATTTTTATGTGAAATTTCCTAATCTTTAAACGTTGGCAACTAATTGAATATTTTTTTAAATGTGTAGGCTAAACAAAATGTTTATGAGATAGATTTAATTCATAGAGTACCACTTTACATTTTTATCCTAGTCATAAACAAACTTGCCAGATTAAAAGCAGCTCAGGAAATACTTGCAAATATGCCCAAAACTACAGATACCCAAACGTTCACAGTAGTGTTGACAATAAAATATGCAAGAGTCTAGGTGCCCCCAACAAGAGACTGGTTAAATAAACTATGGTACATTCGTACTATAGAATATTGAGTGTCATTAGAATAGATGAAAAAAAATTTCTATAAATTGACATGGAAAGATGTCAAAATACGTTAGTAAGTAAAAAAAGCAATTTGTACTCCAATGGATAGTGTGATCCTACTTACTTAAAAAAAGTGATATATGTGAGCCTGTGTGTGCATGAGTGTGTGTGTGCGTGTGTGTACTTATGTGTGAACAGGTATGATAAACAAAGTTCTGGAAGGATATACACCTACTGTTCCCAGTGGGTACGTATGAAAAAAGACTGTGAATACAGTGGGGGTTGACAGAGGAGGGAGACTATTAAATTTTGCTTTACAGATGTCTGTATGGTTTGAATTTTTTTCAATAAGCACATATTAAGGTTATATGTTACAATAATAAAAAATTAAGTGAGAGCAGAGCATTTAATTCTGTGAGAGATAAAGGTTGTACTTTTTAAAGCAAATTGATACTAATTAAAAAAAAAAAAATCCCAGCTATACTAACAGACCCTGAGACTCTCTCTGCTTTTTGGGTAAGTTTTCTCTGAGAAAGCTCAGAGAACATCTGAAGCAGCCAAGGACTTGTTTTTCTTTCACTCAGGATATCCAGAGACGCAGAGGGAAGACAAGGAGTAAGAGAGTTTTTAATAGTCACAGTGGATGTACTCAACAGAATTTGAAGGTGTAAAGATTTATGAAAGAGTTCAATCCAGCCCAAGAGTGTAATCACCAATACAATTCTTTCTCCAAGAAAATATTATGGAATAGAGAGGGAGAGAGGATTTGAATACAAAACCACTTTCACCAGCCAAATCTTGATTTAATTAATAAAAGATTCTTTCTTCCTCACCAATGAATTTTCACACTGTAAGTATCCACAAGGACAGTAAGCCAATTCCTGCTTCTAAATCTCATTAAAAATAAAAGTTTGGATTTTGAGGTGGGGCTTTTTTGCGTCTCTTTTCTTTTTTTTAATCTCTCCCCCCACCCCCAACAGCCACCAAAACAGAGGAGATTTTCCTTCCTTCAGACTATGACAATAACATGATTACCCCACCACAGTTTAGCATAATGGCTCTGAAATGCTCATGGCACACTGCAGAGTTAAAGTGGAAATTATTAGGTAGCTCTTCTTTGTTATAATAATGATCACTCTACAAATAAAAGCTCTTCTCCCAAAGGTACTGCAAGGCACAAAATGCTAATTCTGAAGATTATGTGTGCGCTTTTATTAAATATTACTATGCCCTGCCTGTCTGAGGGCTTCTCTGCCCTGATTGTTTTATGAGTACCATGTTAATGTCATTCCCATCTTGCTAGCAGCAGGCACACACTTTAGCGTTTGTATGAGAGTTGATCAAAGGCCACGTGCTGGGGGAATTGCTGAGAAAACACGGACAAGCGATAAAAATCTAACAGATTAATTGGTTTAAATTTCATTTCAGGGTGTTGAACTTTGGCTCGGGACTCTAATACTACACCGTGAGTCAGGGCCTAATTACCAGATTTCCAATTTGCTTCTGAACAATGGTCGTGGTGAGAAGGAAAAGAGAGGGAAGAATGAGGAAAAAAAAAAAAAGAAACCGTTCAGCCTCCAGTATATATTTAACAACTAATGTTCTGTGTGCAGACAAGTGCACCAGGGGACATTTGCTATCACCTGCTCTACATCCAGAGCATTCCTATTTCCTTCCAACAGCCACGGAAGGCAGGAGAAATCACAGATGCCCTCAGCAGTTTAAAATCTTCTGATTTACACAATCAATGTTACAAGATTCGAGAGCCAGCTTACTCGCATTGGAAGCATCAGGCTCTTTATTAGCAAAGAGAATTTATAAGCTGGAATTGCGCCTCAGCCTCCAATAGAAATGATCTATTTCATTGATAGAAAGCCAGGGCCAGGAGAGTCATGTTTACCTCAGGGTTTATGGGTGGCCTTGGGAATAAGGGTTAATTGAGCTCAGAGGTGCCTGCCCATTGAGGTGAATTAGTGGTGTGTACAGCTATCAGCAGGGTCCTGGGGCTGCTCTTATTTTTGCCTCTGAAATCTCTTTGCGCTGCGAGCTATACCTCACTTGTTTGGGGTAGCTGTAGAGATGAGCCAGGTTCTGCATTTATCATCTCTTATCCCCAAAATGAGGCTTTTGCGACAGCTGATGTCCCATTATGGAAGCCTCATCAGAGAAGCCTTGTTTGGTTTTTTCTCCATTCCTGTGTTCACATACACTGGGAAACCAACAATCAGTTGATAAAATGCACAAAGTTAGAAACGTTCTAATCCCGTTCTAAATCTCAAGATGAAATTTCACCGAAGTGGACATAAGGTTATTTTTCATTTCTGTTGTGTACAGTATATGAAAAGACGTAAACTCTCCTTTTCCAGCATTCTATTAACCAGAACTCTTTATTAATGAGCATTTCTACAGAGCAGATAACTGATGCTTACAGGGGAGGTAAAGATGCTGCACCAGCCCTTACTGGATTCTGTGTAAAGATAGAAAGATATGATTATGTTAAGTTGATTTTAATATTCAGAGTATTACACTATTTGAAAATGGGTAAGAGCTCCAGCTGCTCAATTGCCACAGCCATCTTTCAGTGTGACTTTGAAGCAGTCACTTACCACCTCCAAGGCATTTACTCTAAGCAGTAGTTTCCACATAGATGTCCACTTCACAGATTTCTGGCAAAATGCAGAAAGTGTCCACTGTGTTTTCTTGTTTTACTATGTGCCAGGCACACAGTACACTAGTTCCTGCTATAATAATTATTGTTGTCATCAGTTTCCAATTAACCAGAGTTTATTTATTTACTAGAATATCCTACAGTCACATCATTCCAGAGTACGTAGTTCACTGTAAAACTTTCCTAGGAACTTCCAATCCAGCAACTTGCTAACATGGCCAGCCAAATTTACTGAGGAGGTGGATTTGGCACCAGTCTTTCCAAAGTAGAGTGTTTTTCTAAGGCTCTCACTTGCCTGGAATGAATATTAATAGCAGTCTTTTCAGAAATGAGGAATTGACTTTAATATTATTATCCCCAAATTTTTGAGACTTGGCAGAAAATGTTGCGAAACCCATGAGTTCAGCTCCTTTCTACGGGATGCTTATGACCTCATAAAATCTCAGGCCTTTCTCCCTTCTAACTACTCGATTTTGGTGAGGTTGTGCTTGGGAGCAGCCCTGTTCCAGAGATTGATGAGGACACAAAGTATCCCCACTTGTACTCAGTGCACAGATACCTGCTCTTCCTGTTACATTGGAAAAATTTTTTTTGATGGCTTTTTTGAGTGAAATGATGACTTTCCTGACTGCTCACAACTCAGTAGCACCAGCACCCGCGTTCTTTGATCCTGACCACTGGCAGCTACTGGCCAG
Source organism: Equus caballus (assembly GCF_041296265.1). Taxonomy (NCBI): domain Eukaryota; kingdom Metazoa; phylum Chordata; class Mammalia; order Perissodactyla; family Equidae; genus Equus; species Equus caballus. The sequence continues at coordinate 36,366,515 of NC_091697.1, read as the reverse complement.
GAAGGAGGACAAACAGAGGGTCAGCCCTAGTGGGAAGACTGGCCCTCTGTATTTTCACCATGTACAGGAGGCAAGGCTATTCTGGGTGCATACACCCTCCAACTGGATGCCTTAGAAACCAGCAGTGGTGAGAGTGCCTGACCGGACCCCTAGCACGAGCCTGTGCAAACTTCACTTTCAGAACTCTGACCTCACCTGGTCAGCTGAGAAACAAATTAACAAGACATTTGACAGTCTCCTCACCCAACGTGTAGCAGTCTCTGTAATACTTATGCTCTTGCTTTAACCTGAGTTCCCAGATTTATTTCTGCCTGCCTTTATTTTATTCACTAATTGCTTTATGCACTTAAGCGTTTTACTGTATCTCAGGATTTTTGTTTTGTTTTGTTTTGTTCTTGGTCTGCATTTATTGCTCCATCCATAGCATATCTAGGTATTACTTGGAAAGAATCATATATTATATATGACAAAAAAAAAAACCCTCCCCCTCCATCGTGTGTGTATGTGTGTGTGAGATGATGTGTTAGTCACTTTGAAGAAAAATGTAGCCCATGATATAGAGATTTCTCAAGACCAGAGGCAATTAAATCTATTAAATATTAAAGGAGAAGATTGAGAATTTCAAGTGTCTTTTTCATCCTTTGTTCCAAAGTAACTTCATTTGGCAAGAAAGCCCTTTGCTTTGACAACATTAATGGCTCTCACAGAAAAGGAGAAAAGGAAAAATTCCTGGTCACTAGATGGAAACCTAGACCCGACATCCATCGACATTAAGGCAGAGTTGACCTGGTGGGGATGTCTAGGTGTATCTAAACTTAGCGCAACAGCTAAATTCCAAACTATGCCATTTGTTAAATATAGACCCAGCCCAAATTGTATCTACTTCCTGTTTATTTTGCAGCTTTCTTATTCTATTCCAAGTTAGCAAAATTCCTTAACAATCAGTGGACATAGCATCTGAGCAAGGGAAGGACAGAAATCCTAGCGCAACAATTGTAATCCAAACATTCCAAGGCAAACTCTATTGGATTTCTGAGTTTGCCTATCTGAGATGCAGATCTCTGTGCAGGTTCACTGCACAGGGTTATTGAACAATTTAGCAGCGGAAAATCTTGACATTTTGATGTACCTGTAAATTCTAAATTGCACTTGAAAGATTCGTTGAAGGTTTCTTGATTTAATGACACGCAACACAGCATTGTTTCATAATATGCAAAAATTGTTTGTTAAAAACACTTGGGAAGCTCAGAATTTTATAACTCAAGGAAGTAAGAACATATTGTTTTCTACCTCATGTTTGATCTGTCAAATCCAAAATTAAAATGTACAGAATATTAATCCTTGAGGAGCTAATGGCAAACAGTGCCATCAGCTTTATTTCTTTTCCATTTTTTCTCTCTCATTCTATGACTGCCAGCCATACCATTGCAAAGCAATGGGGAAAAATTATCATGGAGGCTGGGAGGATCCTCAAAATGAATTATTCATGGCTCCAATTGTGATATTTGTTGCAACAATAGTAAATTCACTTGCCTCTGATTATACAATAAGTAAATAACTCTTTTCTTCCTGACAAGGAGAACTTTCATGCACAAAATTATTTTTAGCTCAATTCTCCTTATTATCCTGTTGTAAGAAAAGTTCTAGATATGAAAGCCAGGGGAGAAAGGGAAATGAAAATAACTTTCCAAAAATGGACACCCAATATTATGAAAAGAGGAAACACTTTTCAGGTTAAAAAAAAGAAACAACATGTAACTGCTTCTTCAAGGAATACTCAAGTCTTTATTCACGAGCAATCTTCCTGGGCCTGGAAAATCATAAAGTCAAATATGAACAAGTCTAGTGGAAAATCTGTGACGTTAATCTTGGCTGGAGTCGTATTTTTAACAGGCCTTGAATGTGTGCACCGGATTATCCAGATGGTCATACAGGAATCGGCCTGATAGGATTAAACCTTTATGCTGAACTCTGCTCCATCTGTTCGCCAAGGTTTGCCTCTCCTTATCTGAATATGAATTTTTAGCCTCCTCGTGTCTGGGAGCCGGACTAAATTCAGCATTAAAAACATAGATGCATGCAGATAATTTAACATTTCATTAGTTAGTCTTGGCTGATATCAGCATGGTCTTTTTCTAGAAAATATTTGTGCGAACAATTTTCCTAAGAAGAATTTAAAAGAATGCAGCACCTATTTTTTTTGTTAGAGGGTTTTGTCTTTCTCCTCCTATTGAATTCTAGGACTCATTCAATTCACTGTCATACTAGGTGTTTACATTGATGTTTGTCCATAAAGACAGAAAAGGAAGACCTAGTATCCTCTGCAGAACTTGACTATAAGAGAGGTGATACATAATTCCGACTGGATGAATGATCCAAGCAGAATACATTCATGTATGTGTGTGTTGTTCTTTTTTTTACAAGAGGATTGATATTACTCATCATTTGATAAAATTTGCTACCACAGCTGTTTCTATCATTTTCATTACATTTTCTACATTTTTAAGGAAGCTTTGTTGAGCGGGTTGTAATTCAGAACTTCATCTTGAATGAAACAGGCTAATGTTCATTTCACCCTCCTGTGCGCACATCCCCAGAAGCAGTGAAGTTAGCTATTTATCAGCTGGAAAAGCTGGTTTAGGGCAGGTTTCAGGACAGAGGCTATTAAGTGACCAAGAGGCCAGAGCCTAGTAGATGGTTCTGGGTTCCCAACCCTGTGACAAAAGAAGGAAGGGAGGGCTCTGACTGCTGGGCTCAGCAAAGCAGCTCAGTGTCAGAAACTTCTCAGGCAAACAAGGTGCAAATGAATGAATAAGTTGCCTAAAAGAGGAATCTTTTAGAATCCTACTCAGTGGCTGGTTTACGGCAATGTGATCATTAGACGTGCTCCACGTAATGCTTCTGATGGAAACCACAAGAGATGGCAGCCTGCGAAGCCTTGTCCCTAAGAACACAGGACCCCGCTAGCAGTCTAGCAGGGCTCCATCAGCTTTCAGTCCTCTTGGTAATGCTGGCTCTTGGCTCTATGCTATCATGAATGGCAGGGACAAGCTGCTCATGAAAAAATGTAGGCTTTACCACACACAGGTCTAGTTCTTATATTTATCCAGTACCCTTGATTGGACAGTCAGGGGGCAGAGAGCAGCAAAACTTCCCATTCGAGCTTAAGATGACATGCTTATTGGTACAAAAGTACATAAAACATCTTGTAAAACATACGTCTTTAGCTTCTTAAATTGACAAGGATTCTAATTGGGTGACAAGATTCCAGTTGGTTCTGGAAGTAGGTGATCCTAAGTGATGAAGCCCTCTATAACTGATCTCTTGTAAAATGAACAGCTCACACACACAGCCCCAGTGTCTATTCTACATTTTATTCTAAACAAGGACACCTGACTGGATGTTCAATTCCATTACTTAAATCTGCTTTGCCTAATGCAGTAGCCACTAGCCATATGTGGCTACTGAAATTTAATTTTTAACTAACTAAAATTAAATAAAAATAAAACTATTTTCTTAGTCATACTAGCCACATTTGAAGTGGTCAATAGCTACATGTGACTAGTGACTATCATATTGGACAGCACAGCAATAGAACATTTCCATCATCACAGGAAGTTCTACTGGATACTGAGCTAAGGATCAGGTTTAAATAACTGAACTTGTAATTGATAAAGAATAATCAGAGCTACCATTTATGTGGTGCCCTCCATATGCCAGGAAATATGCTAGGAATAATTAATCTCTAATCACTCCAACAATGATCACAAAATCAAACACTCACAGAGCCAGACAGGAAGGTAAGTAAATAAAATGGGATACAGGCAACACAACAGGAGAGGTGGGGACTGTGGCTAACTGTGGGGTGTATGCCCCACCCAAAAGGGACACAACTTCTCAGTTTGACCTAATTGTGGCCATTGGAGAATGTGGGTCCAGAACTATCACCTCTTCTGAATAAAAAGAGGATTTGCAAACCCAGACTTTCATATTAAATGTTTTTCTTTTTAATTTCAAAGCAACAAATATACAGTTTCTTAAAGCACCATGCAAACCAAACTTAAATATGGCTTAGAGCTGGATTCAGTCCATGATCTGATCCACCAATGTGCAACTTCCATAAATCCTTAGAGGTCCAAGAATCATCTTTTAGTTACTAATTTCTGCAACTACACGACTAATACTGCCACTGACTCATCAAACAATAAATACAAACCACGACCACTGTCAGTTCTGTTTCTGATTGTTTAAGGCCTCTACCAAAACAACACAGAAGTCCCCAGCTAATCTTCCTCTACTATGCAGATTTCCTACAAGCAGTCTGGGAGACAAGCTCCTTGCTCCTGAAGGATTTCTATCGTCATCATGCAAGACAGCATAGATAGTGACTTTTTAAGGAAACCAGGTTTTGAATGCGAGCAGCATCTCAAAATCAACCTCGCCCAACCTTTAGTAATGCACAAGTCCTGCTTTGTGCTTTTCAGAATAGTAATGCTTATATTTCTCTCCACCGTTAAGGCTGCTACTGCTAACGTATTTGACTGAACTTTTATTATTGAGGGCCTTATCGTTTTGAGCCAGTTTCCTCTCCTCCCTGACACATTCAGTGACACTGCACTCCAGTGTTTGTTATAGCACAGATGTTTCCGTGGTGATGATTGGTGACGTCACAAGCACCGGAACATATATCATCAAATTTATCCAGACAGAGGAGTAAAGAAGAGTGGGAACTCCACTTCCATTTAAACTCCATATTGGACCGACTCAGCTTCCTCAAAAATTACTGTTTGGGGTCTGGTCTATTCTATCTGTATTGCAAAGAGCAAACACTCACGCTTGCCCATTTGTGATTCATTTCTACTATTGGATTATTAATTATGTGCTAAACCCATCTACCTATCAAAATGCAGATTACTCATCCTCAGATGCCAGCTTTCAAAATATTACTGCCCTGCTCAAAAGCTTTCTGTCCTTTCCCTGTAGCCTAGAGGATCAAGTCCACCCCCATAAGTCTGGTCAATTCTCCCTTGCAACCTCATTCCCACCTCTCCCAAACCGAAGGCAGGACTCAGCAGCAGCTAGGACCACTGGCTCTGGCTTCAGCAAGCCTCAGCTTACATTCCAGCTTCACCATTTACCAGCTGGGCAAATTATTTGTCTTAAGCCTCAGTTTCTACCACTTTGATTGGGAATAATAATTATAAGAGAATTCACCTCATTAGGTTGTTGTGAGGTTTACATGAGTTAATCTATGTGTCCAGAGTTCAGCACAGAGTAAGCCATGAATAAATGGGAGACAGAATGAAAAAGATGAGGAGTTGCAGGAGAAGGAGGAGGAAGATGAGGAAGAAGACAATAAAGATGATGATGACAGGCTCTCCAAATCTACTGTCTTCAAACATACTTTGCAAATTCCCACCATTTGTTTCTCAGGAAGGCTATACCACTCACTTCCACCCAGGCAAACAGCACTTTGCCAAAAAGACTGGACTTCTGCGTGAAGCTGTTTCTGTCTACCCCAGTCTACAGAACACTAACCCTTCAGCGAACCCCTCCATGTCTTGCCCACCCATTTGTCACTCCCTGCACTTTTCCTCGAACTTTCATCTTGATATATGTATGCATGTACGTGTATAGCTGGCCATGTATATATGTACACAAATCAAGCCAACTGTCAACACATCACTTACAGGCAGGGACCTCATTTATTCACAAACTGGACAGACAGTACTCTGCACTTAATAACTGAGAATTAACCAACAGTGTAAAGTTTTCAAAGGGTTTGCCCATACATTATCTCAATTATTCTTAATATCAACCCTGAGTAATAGCAAACATGTTATTCTAAATTCTACTTTACAAATGAGGTAACTGAACCTCAGAGACTCACTGAAACTTGAAACTTTGAGAGTCCACATTGGTTGATAAAGTCAAATATTTAAAACACCCAAACTACCCTTCAATTTTGGTACTTATCTAAAATTTCTGCTCAGTTTGGCTAAACTATTCACTTTAATCATGTAAATACAGCCAAAGTTCCATAAAATCGTAGTTGTGCAATTCCTTATTCCCAAGACAGAGGGTGGATATTTATTAACTTTATTGAATATTACTACTCTATTTCCAAGAAAGTTATTTTTCCCCTAAGACTCAGCCCCACATATGAATTATAGTAAAATCTTTCTCTACCTTCTTCTATTTCCAAGTTGAAAAAATGTCATCCTAATGTAATACTACAGGTGCCAATTCAAACACAGCAACAGTGAAAATACTGCTAGACTTCTAGGCTCAGAAGCTTTTCCATTGTTACAAGTTGGGCTGCTAACCACACGGTCAGTCGGAACGTCTGATACAAGCGAGAGTGGCACTATGAGGGCCTCCATTGCTAAAGTCAAAAGCAGCTTCCCTTCACTTTCATTCTCAGTCTGGACATTACCCTTCTTGGCGGTGTTCAGTACAGAATTTTGCACTGATTAAATAGGTTATCCTAAAATAATTCCTTAATTACATTTTCCCAACTCATTTTTTTTCTTTTGAGCAACAAAGACTGGATTCCACAGGCTTTAGCTAACCAAATCAAGAAGAGTTTTTAGGATTCTGTCAAAGTTGAAAGGTAGAGGAATCTGAGGTCTGAATTATAGATTTGTTGTACCTAATAGTTACTAGAAAAGCAAAACTGGTTTGACGATTCAGCCAGAAGACTTTAGCAAAGAAGGACCAAAACTCTATTTTCTTCCTCTATTAAGAAAAGATATAATACACTGGACCTGCTGAGACACATTCCCCTCCACCATCCCACACATAAGACACCCAAAAACATCTGCCTCAGGCCCAACACATAGTATCTGCTCAGTGTCTGTTGGCTTCCCAACTGTGCCCAAAAGAGAGGTAGACAAAGAATAATAAAAAATTAAAGAAAGTTCTTAATTTGCATCAACCATGTTAATTTTAATCATTCTTCTAAATAACAGCCAAAGCCTATTGCTATTTGTAAGTATTTTACATGTGCTCATCTCTTGACATTTTTATTACTTTGTCCAAGGTGGATGAAAGAAACTGCTGTGTTGAGAAGAGGCCCCAAACCTGACACGGTCTGAGCCTCTGTCTCCATCTCTCCTGCTGCATGTCTCCCCAGAACTACGGGGAAGAATGTGGGTTCAAACAACTGGCATCCTGCTGACTGCAACTGTCAATTAAATAAGCAAGCAATACAGGAGCATATGTTCACACATAAAATATTGATTAATTTCACAGATTGGGATAAAAATATGTTACAACTTCGGTTCCGCTTTCATGCTTAGTGGTCAGATAAGCATTCGGCCAATTAAAATCTATTTCTGTGCCCTGTGGGCTGGAGAGTGTTACTTTTGTGTTTCACTTTTCCTTTCCTTCTCTGGTTACCGTCTGGTTTCCCATGTCAGTGCCTCTGTTATGACTGACCAGCAACATACGTCTAGGCAGGATTTTAATTACTAGGTCATCTCCCAGCCAACTTGCCCAAGGCAGGCTGGCAGAAAAGTCCTACAATCCATGCCTCAGACTTTCTCTTGCTCCTCTCTAGGTAAATCTCCTTTTTTCTGAGGATGCTAAAATCATGCAGATGGCATCATATTCATCTGATAAGGACGATGATCACCTAATTTCTATAAAGTTTCTTTTCTGTCCACTGAGTATTTCAAGTTGCAGGGCTGGCACAGAGAGATTGAGATGGGGTGCCCGATAGCGTGACGTGATACCAGGATTTTTTATCTTAACCCAGAAAAGCACCTTCCCATATATCACTGCACATGCCAACTAACGTACCCTGGGGATTTAGCACGGATCTGGCTTTTCAATTTGCCTTTGAGTAACGTCGTCAATTTGCCTCAATTGAAGCAGGAATTATATTACCTGATCAAATAGCAGGAGAATTTCTCTCCACCTCTGAAGTCCAGAGTGAGGGGATTAGCATTGACTAAACAGTGGGAAATAACAGTGGTGATGACCGCCTTGGGTCAGTTACTTGGAGGTCCAAACAAATGCTGCAGTTATGAAAACCTAACTCTTCTTCTGTTTGACTACAACCAAATCTTTGAAGGATGGCCTCGGTTTCCCTCACTTGCTAATTGAGGAGAATAACAGTAGTGTCCTCCTATGGCGTTAAAAGCATTAAAAGAGATGATACAACATGCCTAGGCTGAACCCGATGGGTAGCAAATGCTCAAAGGATGCTATCATAACAGCAAAATCATCACCACCCAACACTGGTCTAAAAGCTAGCATTTTACTGGGCAAAGAGCTCTGTAAACCTGTGACTAAGAAAAAACACTGAACCCATATCGTCAAGTCAACCAACCAAAGAGAAACCAACTTGTGGGAAATTTCCAAATTTATTTTCTGAAAAATGGATCTCGGACCTATGCCACCTTGCCTATTAGCCCTCCTCCAAGCTCTAATATTTTGTCCCCATGTGGAATTTTGAACATGCTTTCCTCTCCGCCTAAAATACTCTTTTCTCTTTGCTTGACAAAATCCTACTAATTCTTATTTTAAATTTTAAAAGTGTCCCTGAATCTTCAGACTTGCCTGAGTCCCTTTATTTAAAGCTCTGTTAGTAGTCTGGATTTCTCCTTTACAGTGCTTACTACTGTTGCAATCTAAGTAATTCTTTGTGCAATTATTTGCTTAATATTGACACATAAATATGCACAAACACGTGACTATATACCTCATAATGTCAACAGCTGTCTCTGCTTTGTTCACTTCTGAATCCTTATTGTCTAACATAATAGGCAATCAATAAATATACGCTAAATAGATGAAGAATTGAATGGCTGAATGAACAGGTAAACGAACTAAAGAAGAATCAGCAGCACTGTTAAGATTTTAAAGAACACAACAGAGCAGCTTAAAAGTTGAGAAGTCTTCCAGTGGTTACTAACAATCGTCACTGCACCCACACTGGGCTTCCTCAGTGGATTAGCAGTGGCTCCATGGGAGCCGGTTTCCTAGGCTGATCTGGTCCCCATTCCAGCAGCAGGCACGCCACTCTCTTGGGGGTTAAAATTAGCACCAGTAAGCTCCCCCTGCAGTGGGCTCTAATCATGCAAGGGCCCAGGTGGATCTTGCTGACAGATGTTAAGGTTAGAAGGAAGGGTAGCAGCCAGATGAGAAAACAGAACCACCCCCTTCCGGAGGTACCAGCACTTCCTGTCTTTAGGCCTGGCTGGTTCCTGCCTGCCCTGCCCCTCCCCCATGCATCAGTTTCAACACAGTTGCTGCTCTTTCTGTCATTTGAACTCAAATCCTATCTCAGAAATTGATGGGCGATCCTGCCCCTGACAACACAATGTCAGCTTTGCTCAGTGTCCAGCTGGTTCCGTATATATTATCATAATGTGCTGCCTGGGTGGACCCTGGCTGATTCTCTCCCCTGACTCGAATCCTCCTTTCCACACTAATTTCTGCTCTCTGATATGCAGACACTACTTGTTTAAAAATAAAAACAAAGTTAACAGCTCAGGAGATGTTTTGATATTTTAAATCCTATGAGGACACTAAGTCTATTCTAATGGTAAACTGAGCTAAAAAGGTTTTCTTCTAAAAAACAATATTTGACCCTTTAAAAAAAAAACGTTTCCCAGGTCCTACACTGTTTCCTGGTGACTTGAAAGAATTATTACTTCCCTCAACCCTTAAGCCCTCTAAAAGAGTGCTTCCCAAACTTCAGTCCTGACTTTGCTCCATGCCAGTACCATTTACACTACGACTTACTTAATATTATTTAGTAGCTATTTTTGTTTGGATAGACTTACTTTTTCTTACTTTTTCTAAGCAATAACAGCTGTGAGATCACGACTTTGGAGAGCTTTGTAGTTTTTTGCTTATGCATTAAGATAGACATATAACTATTTAAAAAAAATTTTAATGTTTTTTCCCCTCTATCACCTGAAACCATCTCACATACTGCATGAGAAATCTAGTCTAAAAGCTCACTGCCAACCATCCAGTGGGTTCAACACTCCCCTGTCTCAGCTGAGGGAATTCAAAGAGAAGGACGCAGGGCCAGAGCTACCTAAGGCACGAGGGGCTGTGTATGCTGCACTTTGTGGCTTGGCCAGGCCTCCCGGAACCCACTGTTAATCTCCTGCAGAAATGCCCAAGGTGAAGGGAAGTTGGCCTTAGATCTGTCCTGTGGAATGACCGTTACCTTGGCATTTCGGTGGCCACTCACCAGGGCAGTGTGTGTGTAGCACTCAGGAGACAGGAGACCTCTCAGAGAATCAGCTGGGTTCAAACAAGGAATCACCGGGGCTTAAACAACTCTACTAAGTACCCCCCTTTAATAGATGAGGAAACTGAGGCCCAAAGAACTCAGAGTACACACTCAAGGTCATGTAGCAAAGGTGGCAGTGTTCCGTTTTTATTTATTTCTGCATGTATAACTGAAAATGTTCAAAGAAAAATGTTTCAAACCCACTCCTGGCCACTGCCCCTAAATATTCTCATCTTAAGAAGATTTATGACCAGTACACAGAAGCTTCCATCTGCATATTTGCATCACTTGAATCCTCTCAAATTCTCAAGTGAGGGAAGCTCCTGTGGTAAGTAAGTAGATAGAGTCCCTTTGTTTGGACCCATCAGCGAGGCAAATAAACACAATTGGACTATGATGCTTTTGTAACCAAATATAAGATAAAAATTAAAATATATATATTAAAAAAATATAAGACAAAAACACTCTGTTGTTTCCGTCCAAAATATACGCAGAAAGCACACTCTCCCCCAACTGCTCCCTCCCCCACGCACACACTTGTGCTTATTAAAATAAGTTAGGTGTGGTGCCTTATTTATTAGGTCACACAAAATACCAAGTACTGGAAGTTTCCCACAGTTGACGGGTTTGTCAAGAAATTCATCTAAGAAAACAACCTTCCCAAATCAAAATCAGGAGCAAGAGGTTTAGTAACCCTTCAGTGCCCTGACAAGGAGCCTGTTAGTATCCTAGCAGTTGCTAACTCAGTCTTGCCCGTTTTCTCGTGGTCTCCTTCCTTACCTTGCATATGCGCCAAGGTACATATGATCAACAAATGATTTCTACAGAGATGAATTAGAACAACCTTGTAAATAAATAAAATATTACCAGCCTCCTTCTTATCTTGCCAGCCCCCTAGAGAAAACATACCAGTCATCAAATAAAATCAGCATTTTCTTTATTTGACTAGTAGAATGTGGTATAGCTAGGAGGGAAAAATAGATTACTGAAGGAAAATGAACTATAAGGTAAACATCAGAGTACGATCATTAAAAAAAAAAAACAAAAGACACGCTCTTGGCTAACTTTTGAAAGGTCTATTTAAGATACTAGTATAATTGCTTTACTTGTACTGAGAAAAAAATAAGAACTAGTGGGGTTGGAGATGGAAAGAATTTTAGCAGAATGCATAGAGCGAGTAATTGAGAGTATATGCTCTCTTCATTGGAACCCTGATCTACTTCTTTGATGTGCAACTCTGAGCAAGTTACTTAACCTCTCTTTAGCCTCAGTTTCCTCATCTTTACAATGGGTGCCTAGCACTATGTGCCTGGCACAGCATGGGTTCAATGAGTATTTATTGTCATTAGACTTAGTACTACCATTACACAGAGCCATGTGGTTAGGCAGACCTGAGACCAAGTCCCAGGTCCAATTCTCATTAGTTTTGTGGCTTTGGGTAAGCTACTATGCTCTCTAAACCCCAATTTTCTCATTCATAAAATGGGGATAATAATTGTTATAGCTCGTCAGGTTTGCTGAAGGATTTGATGACTTGATGTAAGTGAAATGATTACCACAGTGCTGGCACATAGTAAATACTCCATAAATGTTGGCTGATAATAGACAAAAAATGACAATAGCAATAATAATAATAATACATATTACTACCTGGCCTGGTCACCATTAAGCAGGGCAGCACAGTCTGAGCACTATTTCTCTTTTGTCAGCAATGCTGTTGGTGTCATGTTTGAATAAGGATAACACAGATCACCTGCTTAGCAGTGACCTGTGGCTCATAAACTCTTCAATCTGCCTGACACTGAGAGTTTGCTGGCTACCAGGTCCCCAGTGTTAAAATTTCTGGTGTTACTTGCTTTTTAGATTATTCAGGGGATACACTGAAAACCAGTCTTTGCTTACTTGTTCATTACCTTGACTACTTGCTGCATCCTTTCTATTGCAAAGGAAGACAAAAGACATCTTCCCCACCGCTCAAAGAAAAAGGCCTGATCTGATGCTTGAAAATCTAGGGCCTTCATGCTCTATTTTATGACAAATCTGGATATTCTCAATCCTAGTGTTCTATTCTTGCAACTGTCTTCCTTTTTCAAGTCGGTAAATCAATTGATAAGATATAATATGCCACCATCAGTAACACAAGATGCTGCTGCTATTTTTCTACTTAACCTGGACCCTTCACCAAGATGCTCTTGCCTAAGCGGGCCTGGCTAGACTTCTACACCTAAACCAGTCACACGAAGTCACACAAATGGACGTGCATTCACGTCCAGCATACCATGGGCAAGTGCAAAGAGCACTAAATGGATTTTGAAAACTAGCTCTGTGAGGGTGAGCAGGTTAAATTCCCTCTCCATGCCTCAGTTTCCTTCTCTGGAAAATGAGGAGGGGTACTGATGACCTTCTGTGCTTCAATGGCTCTTCACTCAGCCTGAGCTGTGACTGCCCATGGTGAGAGGGGAGAAACAAATTTGGAGGGTACATTTCTCTCTTGTTTAGTTTCTTTTCACTCACCAATTTCAGTTTTTATGGTTGGAGTTAGACACGTAATATACATTTCCTAGGTCAAATAAAGCAGCAGCCCTCCACTCTGAAGGTCTTAAAAACGGAAGTCTCCATAAGTTCAAAAAGAAGTCAATAGGTAAACTCTTTCTAAGGTACTTCAGAAAAAAAGCGTATCAATAAGCCAAAACCATCTGGAAAAAGAACTCTCAAAATGTTTGACTTTTTTCCTATTTTGAACACATGCGCTATTGATAGAATGAGGAGTGATCACGGGGACAGCTCGGAGGCACAGCCAACTCCCTGGTGAGTTTCCAAAGGCCAGTAGGGAAGGGCAAAGTTATAAGCAACTCAGAGCAATCTCGCCCTGGGCTTTCCTGACACACTGGGAGTCCCTGTAATTGAAACTGAGCTCATCAAAGCCCTGCTTGGCCCCCCACACCATTTCACAATTGCCACCGACCACAGCCAGAGTGTCTCATGTGCGCTTGCATGACCTGGCCCTCAGCAGCCACCCCACCCTCATCTCCTGCCACCCTCTCAGTGGCTGGGAGCAACAGCAGCCATCCCAGTCTCCTTTGGTTCCTTAAACTCACCTAAGCAAACAGCCTTTGCACAAGCTGTTCCCTCTGCCCAGAAATTTCTTTCCCCTTTGCCAGGTGAAAACTTATCATCTTTTAGGTTATGGCATAAATGTGATTTCCTCAAAGAAGGCTTCCCTGACACCTCACTCCTCCCCACTCCTTTCACAGTCCTCCTTTTATGCACAACTCTAATAAGTTAGTTGTAAATTTTGTTTAATATCTTTCTTTTCCATTTGCATCATAAATTCTGTGAAGATAGGAACTGGATCTGCCTTGTGCTATTGTGCACCTAACTTGGTGTCTGGCATGTGATGTTTAGTATGAATGAATGGAGAAAGGAATGATTTGAAGTCCACCTTCCTGACCTTATTCCTTGGCTGGAGATCCAAAGAAAGGGCTATCCTAGAAACAGCCAATGGATTTCTCTGTTCTCCTAAAGCCCTGCTTCTCCAAAGACATCTCCTAAAGGAGGTGCCCGACAAGGGAAGGCACATGTCAATGGCTTCAGTTCAGAGCATTAAAGAAGAGTGCATGCTAAAAGGTGGTCTAGAGATGACCCAACCCAGCTCTCACTGAACGCATACAAAACTGAGGCCACAGAAGCAAAGTGACCTTCCCAGAGTCACACAGCTAGTTAATGGCAGAGTCGGGACCGAATCCAGCTCTCCAGTCAGACAGTCCGATCCTCCTTCTATTAGATCCAACTGATGTTTACTAGCCACTTCTTAGGGCCTCATTACACAGAGGGGAGAGGTGGGGGCCTCTTCTTTCTACTGGAAGCTCCACGCTGTCTCTCAATTTGAAGTAATCTCCCCAAGCCTGAACCATCTCTCTCCACATGTCCTTAAAACAACAAATTTAAGTGCAGCTGGGCACAGGGAGTCAATGGGGCTGCTGGATGCCCAGGGGCGACCAACAGAAGCAAAAACTGCTTTCGTCTGGAGCAAAAGGATTAAAGAAGGTCAAATGCTAAAGAGCAAGAATAACACCATATTGTCAGGGACAGCTGGAAGGGGACACGACAAGGGAAAGGTCAGAGCTAACTGGTGGTGGTGAAAATCTGATTCTCTTTCTCTAACACTGTAATTACAGCAAGGAGATGGGCCCAGTGATTCTATCAGCACTCTTTATTCTACGAAGTATTTTTAGTTTGACCAAACCCCACTGTCATTTTTATTTGTTTTATTTTGGGATCCTAACACGTTTACACTTCACGTCTCTATCTTTATAATTACTTTGAAGGGAAATTCAATTCATTCACATCTGATGCCCACAAAAGCTAAATTTCAATCATTTTCCATTTTTAAAAAGCGAGGGTGTTTAAAACATCTATATTTGAGCCAAGAAACTAAGTAGGACCTCAAGTCAGAACTCATGAACATTAAAATATTCATCTTCTAAAAACTCTTGATTAGTAGTTCTACTGATTTTTCAAATAAATATGAAGGTTGGACAAATTCATAACAATTTTTAAAGAACCCTAAATCTGGAAAACACCAGAATGAGGCCGTAACCCCACTCCTGGAAAGGGCATCTACTGACGGCTGACTGAGTTCTCTGACCTACTCAGATTTCCCAGTGATCATGGAGGAGGCAAGTACTCCAACAGTCCAAAAAGGGGAGAGAGAGGGAGGAAGGGAGAAAAACACACACATGCCAAAATTAAAAAAAAAGAAAATGTCCCCTAAAAAAAATGAGCATTTAAACTGCTTGTCAGACGGCTTCCTGACAGAGCCACTAGAGTGTCTTCACAGGCATTTGCATAAATGCTGCCGGTGAGTTCACCATAGCTGCTCGCGCTAATGGTACATAAAGTAATTTAGTCACTTCTCCCGGCATTCTGTGTCAGAATGATGAGCACCGGCACTTTGCCTTGTTGCATATTAGATCATTAGATAATAAAGTGTCAGCTCATGCAAGCTGACAGGGTCCCTGCACCATAGCTTTGTGAGGGCACCGCATTTTGCCACAGGGGGGAAAAAACAGAGAAACAGATGCCTCAACTGGCCTTAAATTCAAGTAAACACAACCTGAACCTCAGGAGAACAAGGACAACATCAACACTCCCAGAGTCCTTTCAAGATCTCCAGCACACAGTCCCCAGGAATTTGCCAAAGTGATGGGAAGGCAGGGTGGGCACGCAAACCAGGGTTGTGCGTTACCCTGGCTGGCAACAATTCAGCATCTTTGGCCCCAAGCCTATGCTTTTCCAAAAATCGGAACCCTGAGAGTAAGTTACCTTCTAAGGTGGCGTCTCTCCACAACTGTACATCTTCCATAAAGCTATTGCTTAGAGAGGAAACCTCACTAGCCTAAACTCTGCCATAAATATCCAGCCAAAGAAAATCTCAGTATTTATGAATGAAGAAAAAAATAGTGGGGAGAGCAATTACCATGAGCTACAGCGTGCCAGGATTCACCCTCTTTGGACCATGCAAGATTCTCTGAAATAAATTTGCCTTTGTCAACTCTCCTACTTGAAATACAGGCACAGTTATTCCAGCACAGAGGTTTGAGAGTCTGTGGGTCACACAGGGAAGACTGCATGAATGTAAAGCATGGTCTCTGTTTCTACTTATATGCAGAAAGATGAGCCCCAAAAGGGAACTTTCCTCCAACTGTCTGACAAGCAGGATATAAATAGAGATGTGCAGAGCAGCTCAAAATAATTCAGGCTACCTGTAAATGAGATGGTAAAAAGTCCAGAATGAGGAAAAACGAAGGCTCCTACAGGTCACCTAAGAGGTGACAATACTTGGCAGTCTCAACGTGCAGCAGCTGTTTGAGGTGGGGGTGGGAGAGTGGAGGTGCTGCAGAGTGAGGATGTGATTCTGGAAGTCTTAAACAGAGCAGTTTTTAATAAGACTTTTCAATGGCAAGATAAAGCATTACCAAGCCCCATGATCAACATGAATTAGCATCACTCCCACATATCACCATGAAAGAGCCCAACAGTCACCCTTTGCTGAGTAGATATTTATATATGATCTTGAAGTGTCTGAATGAGTGGGTGGTTATGTGTGGTTGGTTGATTCATTCTGCAGAGAAGCAGATTTCCATGTTACTATCATTACAAAGAACTTCAATGTGTTTACCCTTTTATTCCTCTGGAGAGAAGTGAAGTAAGGCTTTGGCGAGAGGAAGGTCCCCAAGCCAAAGGAGATAGGACATACTCATGTACCCATGTCCTCAGTGATGGTTAACCATTAATAAATAGAGAAACGTCATCGTTTTCTTGAATAATCTACTACTAATAGCATGGCCATTTTTGGACTGGTAAACTGGAGCAGAAGAATAAAATGCTGTCTTTAAAACTTAGAACAATATGATATCCCAACTGAAATATTAATATGTACACCTAGAACTGAGTGTATTTGAGCTGGAAGGAAGCTTAGAGACATTCTGGTCCAGAATCTCAAAGTGTTAGCCTATGGCTGTATTCTTTCTAAGTGACTTCCCTCCTCCCATCAGGGTTTAAAAATTTTGTAATTAGTTACCAACAATGAAAAATTAGCAGATGTTTATCTTTTGCCAAATTGGAACATCTGGCCCCACTGGGCTCTCATCCCCCTTGGTGACAACTAGCTGGGGCTGGGGGCAGCAGAGCATGTACCTGCACCTTCTTCCGCAGTCTCCACCCAGCCCACTTCCCCTATGCACGTGACCTGTCGCCACCCAAGGCACACATTTTTTTTTTAACCCCTTACAGATCATCACCTTCTTTTTACCAAGAAGAAAACTAAGGATCCCAAAGGGTAAATTGACTTGTCCAAGGTCACACAAAGGCCAGAGGTGAAACTCAGAATTGAATTTAGGTTTCCCGGCTCCTATTTGAAGACTCTCTCCCCGCATCATGTTGCAAAGTAACGCTCCTGACCTCCATGACCTAGAGGTGTCCTTTGCAGCAGGCTGTTTTTTGCTGGTTTGCGCAGGGTTTTTTCAGTGGGGGGATGATTTGTGTGGCCCCATGCGCTCTCTCACTGGCTTCCCAAGGGCAGGAATGGGATCTGGGTGTAGTCTGCGCTTGGAGCACATTTTGAAGCTGTGAACTCATGACTGCCAGATTTCAAACTGACAGTCAGGTCTGTCCGGGGCAGGACAGTAACCACTGTAACTAAGCCGCCACAGTCAAAAACAAGATTTCAGTTTTTAAGCCAGCACTCTAAACGGTGCCCACTAAGTATTTACCTATTTTTTCCTCTCCCTTTCACTTAAACACTTCTAGTCATACAATGCCTTAAGTGACTCCAAAGATATTAAAAAGGCAACATTACTGTAAAGTGAGGATCAGAATAATTTTAAGTACAGGAATGGAACTAGGAATGTAATCATGAGCAGGTGTTTCAAATGGCCTCCTGCAAAAAGTAATATCCATTCATCTCAGCACTAATGAAACCATAAAGAAGCAGCTTTTGAAAGATGATGGTTTACTTTAAAAAGACTGTAAAACTGGATGTGGTGAAGAATCCCTTCTAAGAGTGTTACATCTGGCTAATTAATAAAAAGTACAGTTTATGTGTTCCTTAAGTGCAGAAAAAAAAATCAGGCAAAAATAATGACAGTGGTGTGTTTATTTTTAAATTGGGATGCTGGCAGGAAAGGGAGATTTCTACCTTATGAATTATATCATGGACAGCCCATGGCCCACGGGAAAATCAGGCAATTGGGGGGTAATTTGTGTGGTAGTGTGTTTTTAAAAGAATCCTGCTGACCTAGCAAACTGGAAAGTGAAGTGGGGAAATGAGTTAAGAGTTTAATTTGAAGGAGATTAGAGAAAATCTAGCATGGTGACTGGTATCCAGTAGAGTCTCAGTTGCTGTTTCTTGGATGGATGGAAGGATGGATGGATGGACAGACGGAAGGATGGACACATTACATATACATGTAGTATAGAAACATTCAGACGTACACTCAATTTAGCCCATGGTTCCTTTGAGTGGCTTTCACTTTCCTTGATTCAAATGTTTATCTGGTTTCCTCCAGTCCTCTCAAAGGCACCACTGCTTAACTATAATTCTCAAGATAAATGTGATTTCTCCCCACCAATGTCTAGCTACAGAAATCAAGCTCTATCATGTCGTGATAAGGGTAGGGGTATGCACAGGGCAAGAGAGGGATATCTAGTTTGGGCTTCATATTCAGAAAGCACCTCCAACCTAGACTTTGGACTTTATCTCCAGTTAAGTTAAACATACAGTCACAGAGATACATCGGCAGGATCGTAAAGAGAATGGAGTTCGTTATACAACAAGGTCAATTGTAAACTCAAAATGTACCATGATTTTTGCTACTCTGCTTTGGCCTCTCTTTATTTTTTAGTTAAGTGGGTGCTTAAAATAAAGCAGGGGTCCAGGTCTCTCTTTATCTCTCAACTAGAAGGAAGGATACACATCAGCCATTTCCAGTGTAGAGAGTTGTGCAACAAGAAAGGCTGGGCCTCAAAGATATCTTCCTGCCTCTCAATACTCAGCATCAATATTGTTCAACAGAACATTTGAAATTTGAAACAGAGCAGACAGTGTGGTGGAGTTGGAAGAAAGAAACCAAATAAATTCACAGTTAAAGTAGCAATGCCAACCAATGAAAATGATTCGCCTACCATGTTCCAGATAAGAGGGCGTACCTTCCGAGGGGTCAAGCCTCCGAGCCCTCCGCCCATGCTTGGAGTTATTATGGACAAACATGTTATCAGAGACTGCCAGGACATGGCCATCCACATTGACTGTCGTAGACACCACGACCTGGAGACAGAAGAGAGAAATGAATGAACATTTTAATATAAAAGCATGGAGGGTAATAAACTCAAGTTAAATAAATAACAGCTGGGAGCTGAAGAAAATTGCATAGCTATTTCACATAATAACTGGTGCTTATGCTGTACAAGTCTAACAAGAGGAGCTATTGATGAGTGGGTCTTTGGCATGGAACGCTTTTGATGCAGTTTTAAGTAAAATTGCACAGTTTATAGTTATACAGCAGAAGGTACACTGTTAACCATAATTTTAACAAGAGGATCTTTATTAGCATATTTTTTTTACACAAGGATGGTTGTGTTTCACCTAAATTACCCTTCAGTTTAGACACTGAAGCAGATATCACAGTTGATCATGCAAATAAAAATCTTTTGAATCTTTAAAATATTTCCCCCCCACTGTGTCAGGGTGAAGAGGATAGAGAAATGAAAAAGAGGAATCACTGAGAGCCGGGATACAGCTTTCTCTCCTGGATGTCTTTCGGGGGTTTCTTGCACTTTTTTCCTTCCCACATTAGTTCAGTAAATGAGACCAAAGCCCCCCTTGGCACCATCCCCAACCCACGAGACCCCTGCCCCCCACTCCCCCAGCAAAAGAATTCCTGCTAAGTGAGGGTCTTAGGTCTGTGTTTCAAAGCCAAAAGAAATGGTGGCACTGGCCCAAAGTACAATTCAGATACCCTGCCATCTCATAAACTGACTCCTCTGAACCCAGCTTGCCAGAAGGGACACAGGCAAGGTGTTTTCTCAGAGAACTTTTGACTAAAACAATGAGAAGAAATGACCTACACTTCTCCTTATATTAAATGGGGGAGAGGATTAAAACCGAAACCCACAGAGATATGTTTATTCATGTGACCTCTTACAACCAAATATAATAATTGTCTGTAATTGCAGCTTCAGCTCCCACCTCATGCTTTGACATGGGAAACAGCAATCAGCCAGCTCCCGTTTAATCCACCTATTATGTTGACTAATTAACTTTGCTCGACAGTTTATTTCTTCCTCCATTATCAGCCCCTGTCAGCCGCAAGCACCCCGCAGCATAGGGGGGACCTCAGGCTCTTTGATTGATCACCGATAGATTGACATGCAGATTAATTTAATTAGAATCACCTCACTTGAGAAATGAAAGACAATGGCAAGGGAGCTAATAGATCTGCTCTCATAATGAGGCGAGCCTCCGGAGCCAAGGCTGAGGATTTCTGATTTATTTTGCTCAATTCCCCAGTTGCTTGGAAAGACTCTCGCTTTAATTGTTCTTGGTTTTGAGAGGCATTAGCCTCTGAAGAGGCGAAACGCTTTACAGGGACTGGCACATACTGAGGCCCCAGTTTCTGAAGAAGCCTTTTCTCCGAGTTGGCGAAAGCGGCACTGCCTTCTAGCGTCTTGGGCAACGCGACGGTGTCCTCACCAGAGTTGGGCAGAGGGGAAAATACTGGGCCTTGGCCTATGCCTGCAAATTGTGTGCCCTATCTGGCAAACGGGCCTCTCCGAAGACCCTCACCCCCAGCAATGGTGGCCATACTCAAAAGTTCCACCGTCACCTTCTTTGACCTACACGCATCTCTGCAAAATATGGCGGATTCCCTTTCCACCGCCTCAAAGATGGAGAAGAACGGCAAGCTGGAAACGCACTGCCGCTGATACTATCACGGGGTTGAAGTGATTTTATTTGATTCGACTTGATTATTTTGGATTTGTTTTTTTCTTCTGGGCCCTCGCCTCTGCCCACCAGATGACCCGCTCCCTATACCAAGCCTTGCCTCTCTCAGCCCCGGATCCAGAAGTCAGGAAACAAAGGCACATCGTCATCCAGCCCTGGGGCCTCCCTTGGATGAATGCAGGGGAGAGCTTCTGTGGGGTCCCCGCAGGGCTCCCTCAGGGTCCTCACCTTGGCTCCTTGAAGGACCTGAGCCCTCTTCTGATTTTATTTTTTAACTCTGTTTTATTAAAATGTAAAGTAAACAAGTGAGAGTCCGTTCAGGGACTCAGGGTATTCTCCTTAGTCATTGTGAAACCCAAAATTCCAGCTAAGGCAGGTCGTTCGTGGGAGGACCTGGTAAGTTCGAAGCAGCACTTTGCAAAGTGGTTTTCTCTTTCTTCATGATTGACCAACCAGATCTGACACATTCTGAAGCTTGCGTGTATGCCTCATCAATTGCAGGTGAATTTAAAAGGAGGAGGAGGAGGAATAAGAATGGTCTATTCTTTTATTTTCAGAAGTACTGTGTGTAGTGGCAGAGTCCATATTATTTAAGGCAAAGGAAACTCACTTTTCTTTTTAGTTGGTGAGATGACTTCGTGGGACATTTACAATTATATAACAAAGCTGGGTCTTTCAAAGAAATTTTGATTTACTACTAGACCACAATTGAGTGGTCACTGGAGTCGTTAGCTGAAGAAACTATAAAAGGAATCCCAAACGGTATCTGTTTCCAGTGTCAGGAAATACAGAAAGTGGTTATTCTAGATGTCTGTCTTAAGAGAAAAAAAAAGCAATGACAATTCACCACGCACCTGTAAGACAAAGCACTAGAGGCTTAAGGCTTAAAATATTCTGTATAGTTTAAAGACATTGTCATCTAATTCCTACACTGAAAAAAAATGACAAAAACGGTTAAGAAAAAAAACATATATATATACCCTATGTGTTTTTTGCTTGGCAGAGGATTACAGAGACCACATGTGTGACAGAATCATTTCATTGAAAGACCAATTAAATTTGGGGAAAGGTAATACAGAGAATCCTCATGTCTTTAATTTCTAGAAAATAAACACCTAATATGTTCCTCAAAAACTCATGGCACAATACATTTTAACTTCCCTATCCCCCAAATAATTTCTCTCATTCCAATTTGGGAATGATCAGGATATATTTAAATAAAACAGATACTGAAATTAATCCACAGAGCAACTTGTAAATTTTTAAAAATCTAACTGTGAGGTGCAAAGAGGGCACTGAAGTGTCTTTTAAAAATAAGCCCATAGTGGGAGGGAAAAGGGCCTTTACACTTTAACACAAGATTAATGAGGTGCTGACACATTCATGCAGGCAAGGGGACAGACGGGCCTTCCAAATCTTCAACCTTCCCAAATTTTGACAACAAAATATAGCTTGAATTTGGGGCAGATAAATATGGAAAATGATTTTACGTTTGGAATAGACCATCCTTTCCCTTTCTATCCCCTTTCTCGCTCCCCTGCCCAGGGAGAGATGAAAGGAATATGAGGAAGAGGTCTATTTAGAATTTTATACTGTATCTGTTGTAATCAAACCTTTACTCTCTAGAATTGCATTGCCCAATACAGTAACCACACGTGTGGCTATTTAAATTTAATTAAGCAAAATTTAAAATTCCATTGTTCGTGAGTCTCCATAGCCGCATTTCAAGTGGTCAGTAGCCACATGTGGCTAGAGGCTACTATATTGGACAGAACAGATATAGAACCTTTCCATCATTGCAGAATGTTCTGTTGGACAGTGCTGCTGTAGAATGGTTTTGAAATGAACTATTATAATTTATTCATGAGGATTCCCAAGTTATATTTCCTGAAATAAATATTAGTCCAGGTGGACATATTTAGGGTTGTGTCCATGTATATTTTTATCACTATAGTTTTTTGAAATCAGATTTCTATTTGGGAGAGAGGCGTATCTGGGTTCAGCCTTCCAGGTGAGGGTATTCAGTGTGAGGAGATAAAAAGGGCAGAAGAGAAGGCTGCAGCGACCCATGGACTTTAGAGACTTCCACACTGATGTCTTCAATTTCTTGGCCCATCTCAGTGGTTCAGAATCTCTCCTGTTACATCCTGGATCTAAATCTCCCTAAAGGTTATTATTTTTACCATTTATCTTCTTCTATTTAGAACTGGAAAGAATTCAGCACAAAATTTGTGATCCTTGACTCCCAAGCTTTTCTAATTAATGTGACTTTGGCCAGGTTAACAACCCCTCTAGGCCCCAGTACCCCTGACTCTCAAATGGAAATAACAATAGTGCCTAACTCATAAGGGTACTAGGAAATTAACATTATTTAAAATGGCTAGCAGGGTTTCTGGTTCATACCAAGCACTCAACAGATGTGAGTAGCAGTAGTAGTGTAATTGTTGCTTTGTTGGTGATGCTCAATAAAAAGTTCAAGAGAACATGTCAGGCTGATAATCTAAAGCATTTTAATTGCCAAAACAGTATCTAGCATAGACTGTTATTTCAAAGAAAAGGATGCAGAAATTATTTCTTCTGTGCTCATGGCTGTATCAGTCTATCAATGAAATCGTACAATTTTAAAGACCTTTGTGCTCACAACACCTAATTATATAATTTAGGAGTCTTGTGAATTGCAAATTTCACTGGTTTACGTACTTTTGCTTTCTAGAACCCATCTGTATCTTAGCCTGTTACATTTTAGGCTTGAGACTAAATGATATCTTACTGCTTTGAAAATAGCCTATAAATTAGCCATTTTATCAATTCAGTCTAGTTTTCCCAATATTTCATATGAATGAGGGGTTTTCTGCGAGTTTTGTTATTGGTTAGTATTTCCTCACTATTACTCCTCAGCCTGTCCCTCTTCCCTTCGTATGGGCAGGAGACCTTGTATGTCCCAGCTATGTTATCTTAAGATTCATGAAGCACAATCTCTATCTCATGAGCAGATTTTCAAAAAGACACAAGCAGCTAAATTCAGTCGTGAGCAGAAGATCACATTAACAAAAGCAGCAACTCACGTGGAAGAAGGGGATATGCCAAAATCAACCAAAACAGTTGAAATCTGTATCTTAAACATTTCTACAGCAAATATGGAATCGAGGGAGATTAAGATCATAAAAATATTTTCAATGTTTAAATTAAGAATATTTTCATAGTAAGCACCTCCCTCCAGAAAACAGCTACTTTAGCAATTTAATTTGGAAGGACTATTAAAAAATTATAAATCTTGGTTTTTAATGCTATTATATGGTAATTCAGTCTAAGGAAATTAGTGCTAAAGCTGGTCTGTTACATGGCTTCCTTACTTCTGGGTTTAGCTTACTCTATGTTTGCATTAATTCAGGGCCCCTAATATAAGGCGTTAAATGCATTGACTTAAAGTACATGAAATAAAAAGGCATTAAGCAACATTCCATGCTGAATAATACTCAGCAACAAAGAGGAACAAACTGTTGTTACACCCAAATGAGTCTCCAGAGAACTGTGCCAAGTGAAGAAAGGCAACACCAAAATGTTACATACTGCATATCATGGGCTGAATTGTGTCCTCTACCAAAATTCATGTGTTGAAGTCCTAACCCCTAGTACTTCAGAATGTGACTGTATTTGGAGATAGGGGCCTTTAAAGAGGCAGTTAAGTTAAAATGAGGCCATTAGCATGGGTCCTACTCCAATCGGAGTGGTTTCCTTATAAGAAGAGGAAATTTGGACACAGAGAGAGACACTAGGGCTGTGCATGCAAAGAAGAAAGACCACGTGAGGACACAGCGAGAAGGTGGCCATCTGTAAGCCAAGGAGAGGCCTCAGAGGAAACCAAACCTCTTAACACCTTGTTCTTGGACTTCCAGCCTCCAAAGCTGTGAAAAAATAAATTTCTGTTTTTAAGCCCCCTGGTCTGTGGCATTTTGTTATGGCAATCATAGCAAACTAATACACTGCATGATTCCATTTCCCTAACATTCTTGAAATAACATAATTCTAGAAATAGAGAACAGATTAGGGATTGCCAGGGTTTAGGACAGAGGGAAGGTGGAGGTGGATGTGACTGATAAAAGAACAATAGGAAGGATCCTTATGGTGATGGAAATGTCCAATATCTTGACTTTGGTGATAGATACACAGATCTACATGTGGTAAAATTTTATAGAACTAAAAACATATACACACACAAATGAGAACAAGTAAAATTAGGGAAATTTGAATAAGATGGGTGAATTGTATCAATGTTTGTATCGTACATGAATATAGAATAGTACAACATAATATTGTGCAAAATGTTTTTTACACACAAAAATATTTTGCAGAATATTACTATAAGGGGAGACTGGATAAAGGGTACCCAGAATCACTCTGTAATATTTTGTACAACTGCACGTGAATCTACACATCAATATAAATATGTCAATATAACATTCAACTAAATAAAAGGCATCAGTAACCAGATGTCCTTCAATAGGTGAATGGATAAACAAACTGGCAGTCCATAGAATGGAGCCATGAAAGACATATAGGAACTTCAAATGCACATTGCTAAATGAAAGAAACCAATCTGAAAAGACTATGTACTATATTATTCCTATATGACATTCTGGAAAAGGCAAAACTATGGAGATAGTAAAAAGATCAGTGCTTGCCAGGAGTTTGGGAGGAGGGAGAAAAGGATGAACAGGTGGAGCACAGGGCATTTTGAGGGGAGTGAAACCATTCTATATAATACTGTAATGGTAGAGACACGTAATGGTACATAACATGATGCATTTGTCTAAACCCATAGACTGTATAACACAGTGAACTCTAGTGTAAACTATGGACTTTAGTTAACAATAATGTATCAATATTGGCTCATCAATGGTAACAAATGTATTACACTAATGCAAGACGTTAATTATAAGGAAAACGGGAAGAGGGGTCGAGCAGGTATATGGGAACTCTCTGTGCTTTCCCTTCATTTTTCTGTAAATCTAAAAATGCTTCACAAAATAAGATCTATCCTATCAAACTTCTACCCTCAACCCCACATAGCCCATATTCTCTACCCCGTACTTGTTTGCTGAACCACTCTTTACAGATGCCTCAAAAAGTTAGAGTCACAAGAGACCCAAGCGATCAGCCAATCTAGTGGCTTCCAACTAAGAGTTGCCAAATGTAGTAACGGGGACAGCACTGCAGAGAGGGCATCCTAAATTCATCCACAGTAAGGCTGCATGCTACAACATTCAGTAACTTTCCTTTGTTGATACGTGATCATTTCAATTCCGTATGGAAACACTGGTTATCCATGCACACAAGAAGCTCTGAATTGTCAGTTTCACATGGCTTCCAATAATTTTAAAATAGACAGCGCAATTCTTAATAAATGCAGTTACGTTGAAAAAAATATGTCATCACAGGAAGTTCATAGGAGAAAATGACAAAAAAAAGTCCTCGATAGTTATCACATTGCAGATTTGTCCAATACCTTCTTTTGTAGCTTGGAAAACTTGAGGGTCAGGAGGTTTAAAAACATCCACGAGGTCATCAGACAAATTAAGAGCAAAGGCAAGTCTGAAGGGAAATTTCCAGCCTCCAGGTCCAGTTCTCCCACTCAACAGCCTCTGGCCTCTCAATACACACTTCTGGCTGAAGTCTTCTCTCCCCTGACTCTCTTGTACACATCTCTGGTGTCTATGTGAACTGACTACACTTTAAGTATCATCTACATAAGAATGGTCTGCAGCAGTGAGGTCTTCATTAACTCTGTCCTTTAAAACATCCTTGACTGATAAGGAATGAGATATTCTCTGAAACCTGCTTGATTGCTAGTTTCTATCTGGTTGAAAGATCCCAAATAACTCATTAAAAATTATGGAGGACACGTGAACCTCCAGGACGTAACAGAGTGGAACTGCTGGAGTAAGGAAGTGAGTAACTGAATTAAATCCACATTTTAAGGCTCAAGGCAAAAATAATCTCTTCTCTTGACAGTAAGACAAGAAC
Source organism: Equus caballus (assembly GCF_041296265.1). NCBI lineage: Eukaryota > Metazoa > Chordata > Mammalia > Perissodactyla > Equidae > Equus > Equus caballus. Next base: position 36,339,732 of record NC_091697.1, on the reverse strand, counting down.
AGACACTTCTAAATCCTCAGATACTTGTGTTAAACTAATTTGGACCTTTGGAAACTAGTGCTCAGCTTCTGTCTCCTGAACTGTGACACGTGCTAGACATGAAAGGCTCATCGGTGATCTGAACTGTGTTCCTCCCTCTGTGGATCAGGATCTTTCAGTGATTCTTTTGTTTTCTTTTTTTTTTGAGGAAGATTAGCCCTGAGCGAACTGCTGCCAATCCTCCTCTTTTTTTTGCTGAGGAAGGCTGGCCCTAAGCTAACATCCGTGCCCATCTTCCTCTACTTTATATGTGGGACGCCTGCCACAGCATGGCTTGCCAAGCGGTGCCATGTCCGCACCAGGGATCCAAACCAGCAAACTCAGGCCACTGAAACTGAACGTGCGCACTTAACCGCCATTGGGCCGGCCCCTCAGTGACTCTTGATGGTGTCATTGGCATTTACCTGGTGCTCTCTGTTTATGTGTTCCCATATGGCACACGGATGTGGAAATTGGGAGCAAGAAAATAGTATATTAGTCAACAGCTCAGCTTCCAGGGCCAGAGAGTCCTGAGTTTGAACCCCAACTCCATCACTTACTAGTTAGCAACCTTAGATAAATCACTTAATCATAGGAAAAAGCTGTGAGCCTACTATGTGCCGGGCATTATTCTATGTATTCAAGAAACAGCAATGAACAAGACAGATAAAGTATCTGCCCACCAAGAGCTTAGTTCTTATCAAGGAGAGAAAGGGGTTTTCAGACAGTAAGTAAGTAAGCAATGAAAGCAAATTTCGGAATGTGAAAGTTCCAAGAAGAAAATAAAATGAGGAGGGGGTGATGCCTAGGCAGGAGCTATTTTTGATTGGGTGATTAAGCCTCTCTGAGGAGGTGACTGACATTTTAGCTGAAATCTAAGTGATAAGAAGTATCTAGTCATTCAATTACATAGCAAAAGAATTTCCCAAGGAGACAAAATAGCAAGTGCAAAGATCCTGAGGCAGGAAAGAGTTTAGTATATTCAGGAAAGAAAAAATGAAGGAAGAGAAGGAAGGTCAATGCGCTTGTTTGGAGAAAGAGAAGTAGAAAAATAAGTAAGATTATACATGTAAAGCACTTACTACAGTGTCTCACACATCATAAGATCTCTATAAGTTACAACTTAAACAGTGGAAGAATGTAAGAATGCTTTTTGTTGGTGGGTCTCGATAAGTATAGTTATCCTCAGAGCTAACATCCATTGGCAACACTGATCAAACCAGACACTTACATCTGTCCTGTAATGTATGTTACATTTTTTCAATAGCCACTGGACTTAAAGTAGGAATTTATTTCCTCTAAGTGTAAAGTTACCACTCATCAAATCCTGTTCATAAGGATTCCTTCTCACTGATGCATATTTTCTGCCAAGGCCCAGCATAAGGCTCATGCCAAGATACATATTTGCCCAATAAGCTGTAATAGTTTAATATATCAGGTTGAAAATCCACTATTTGTATTTACCATGTTATGTGAATTAATCCTGTATTCTAAAACTATCATTAGAGCTGCTTTCAGTATAATTAATCAGTGTGGTGCATCTTGAAATGATTCTGTACAAAGAGAGTGATTGCAGCTCGGGCCCCGAGCATTCTGTTGGTAAAGAATTTAATTGTGAGATGTGCTGTTTGTCAAAACAATATAAGGCAGGGGGTGGGCGACAGGGGCGAGAATACAAGAGATGAGAATATTTCCTTCTCTATTTAAGTGCCTTTCCAAGCAGACAGAAACTGCAGAGGCTGGGCATGCATTTTAAGAATTCTCTAATCATACCCTATAACATACTGATTCAGAGGCTCTGTGGGTTTTTGAATAAATAACAAGGACTCTCCAAAATTTATAGAATTTGCACAAAAAAAGGCAGAGACTTGCCTTTTAATGTCATTTCCCATGTCATCATTTTTAAAAGAACACACACTTGTGGTGGGAATTCGGGATGAATAACCTAGTGGTTTCTCCTCATATTTCCAATCCCCCACTCCCAACGACTAAGAAGTGGGGGAAGATTGTTCATCTCCTCAGATAAACATGAGATAAACATGAATTTGGGGCTTGCTATTCTCTCTGCTCAGAAAATTCTTCTGGCTCTTCTCAGGAAGATTTCTTCTCATCCATTAGCTCTGAGCTTCAATGTCATCTCCTCAGAAGATTTCCCTGGTCGCCTACTTTAAAGTAGGTTCCCATGCCACATCCCACACTGTTATCCTCTCATAATATCCTGTTTAAGTTTCTTTAGAGCAATAATTAAAATTTTTAATGATTTGCAATTATTAATTTGTATACATTGTGGCAGCTGATGGTAACCGTTCCCCATACATTCATTTTCTCTTCTTCTTGGGCTATACAACTAGACGTTTGCAGGCCTCCCTGTGGGTACATGTGACCATGTGACAGACTTCTCGCCAGTGGAATGTGAGATTTGACAAAGATCATTTCTAAACCCAGGTTTTTAAGAAATCCATATGTGCCTTCCATGCACTCTTTACCCTTCAACTGGGTGGATGGAGACCACAGGTTCTAGGGGACAGTGGAGACACAAAACAAAAAGACTCCAGGTCCCCAAATCACTAGATGAACAAGATCCACTCACCAACAAGAACACCTGCTTTGTACACTTACATGAGCAAGAAATCACCTTCTGTCATACATGAGCCATTATATAGTCTTTGGTCTATGTATTACAGCAGCAAGTATTATCCTAACTAATAGACCCCAACTAGGATAAAAGTTTCATTAGAGCAACATCCTGTCTTTCTTGTTCATCACAATATACTCACCACCTACCGCGTCAATCAATACTACTGAGTGCATGCATGCATGGATGAATGAATATATCTTACATTTATATTCATATATAGTCACTGATCTAGCATTTATACGTGGATATAGATTTATAGCCTCCAGAAAAACTTTGTTGAGGGAATAAGATGAATTTGGAAATGTATACTTTACAGTCTCTGGCTATTACAGTATCTACTGCGATGATAACTTGTACTCAATTCTTGTTCCTCCCCTCACCATCCTCATTCTGCCAGCCCCAACAAGGGAAGCTACTGACAAGGATTTAAATCTTAACCTTGACTTGTCTAGCTCCTGTCAGTTAAAAACCAGACCCGTGACATGGTTTTAACACAGTCCTTTGACATTAGCATCTTTTTAGTGTCAAGATGAAGAAACAGGCTCATTTAGTCACAGTGAATTTCTCCCTGTCATGAGCCATTTCCATTCCTAGCTTACCCCTGCCTTCACCCTTCCTCCCCACTTCCCCACACCCACAAGAAGTGAATGAAGTCTGTATCCACTGTTGTATTTAAGTAAGTTTGTTACCCTAACCACAGCCTGGGGATTTCAAAAGAAAACATCCATTGTAAATTTAAAAAAAAAAAGGTCATACCAGATTTTCTACAAGGTTTATTCCATACTGCCTTAAAGTATGAACACAGTCAAGTTCTGCGGAAGGTGATTAATTTCTTGAAAATGCTAAGGTCACGCTAATTGACATGACCTGTGTAATTAAGCAGTCTCTGTTTACACACCAGAAGCTCAGCCGCTGTGAGGCTGAGTTTGCTTGACAGAATGTCTTTACATGTCAAGAGATCAACAACCTTTCTTATGTCCTCCTCAGTCACCTACACAGGCCCCTGATTGCTGTTCAGAGGAGACACGCTCTGGCATGGCTGCATGAAGATCAAGCTGGCCTGGTAAGCATACAAAATGGGATGAGAGAAAAGCAGCAGCCAGGACAGGTGGGGAGAGCCCACTTAATAGACAGGAGAGCACATTTTCAATCAGATGTCTCCAGGTTTCGGGTTTTCAATGTAACTGGGAAAAGCCACATTGAGACGTAGAGTAGATCAGAGTTTTCTCATGCCAAAAAGACACTCTCTCACTCCCCTTCAGAGGCAATATCAACATAAAGATATTTGAAACCGGCTTCCCAATTACTGTCCTTTGAGAAAAACGATGGAAATGATATGTTTTGTTCACAGGAAACCTTCGACCAGTGTCTCTATGACACACCTCTGTCAGCCAAGACAGCTGCGGGGAAGACTAATCTTCTCCTTCTTCCCCTTCTTGGTTCAGTCCTAAGATTTTGGAACTTCAGTATGATTTCTTAACAGAATACTGGGAGATGTCAGGGGCCACTTTACTCAGGCTCCAGCTAGGAGAGGGGTCTTTCCTGCCCTGGAGAATTGTCCAAAGCCTCCATAGGTTAAGTGAAGCTTAGGCAGTCTTCTGAGTACTGAATTCTTTTTCTAAAGTTCATACAAGTAAAAACTGACCAACACTGTGGTTCCATTCAGGAAGAGCCCTGAAATTCCTCCCCTTCTGCACAACTCCACCCTCTGCTTGATAAACTTTAGTAGTATACCGATGTTCTCCATCAGACGGTATCTGTGGGTTCTATTAGGGCAAACGCCTCTTTTGAAAACCCCTCCTTGGCTTTTCTGAGATTCCAGCAAATATTCATGGGTAGCTGCTGTGGTTCTCAGATCTTGAGAGACTTCCTTGTATCTGACTCCCTAAGTATCTGCCCACAGACTCTGGACAAGTTCTTTACTGTTCCACAACATTAGATAATATCTGAGTCAGACTGACTGGGTTGAATCACTGCCTCCTACTTACTAGATGTGCGACTTTGGGCAAATTGCTTAACTTCTCTAATCTTCAGATCCCTCATTTGTAAAATGAAAACAATCCATATTTGCACATTCTTAAGCAGGATATTGTGAAGATAAATATGATAACTCACGTAAAATACATCAAAGTACACCCATGGACACGTACAATTCTACACATGTATATGGAACACTCTGAATGTAGACACAAATATAAACTGTCATCTCCCCAGCACTTACTGCAATTAGGAATGAACCAAGACAGGGAACAAAGGCAAAGAAGCCAGCTGGGGTGGAGGCACAAAAAGAAAAAAAAATGAGGAGGACAATAAAGTTTGGGGCTCATTGAGTTGAAGTTCCTGGAAACAGCCAGCAGGCAGCTGGATGGCGAGGTCTGTACTTGGGTGTCAGGCCTCAGGGACCCAGACTCAAGAGTCCTCGGAGCCCAAATAGTGATTAAGATGCTGGGAGTAGAAAAGCTACACAAGAGAGCCTATAAAGTTAGAAAAGATCTGGATATCAAAAGGAAATGTGAGGAATACCAACATTTGCAGCAGAGTAGACAAAGAGCATTCCTTGGAGGGGGCTGAGAATGAGTGAATGTTGCCATGAAATCCAAAGCAAAAGGAGAATTCAAGAAGGATGGAGTGGCCACCAGCATGAAGTGATGCAAAGAAATGTCGGAGAAAATAGCCATGAAAGAAACAAGACTATAGAAAAAAAGGGAAAGGTTGAATTAAGAGACATTTGAGATTTTACTTTAACTCTTGAAGCAATTTATCCATTCAATGATTGCATAAATATCTGCATACCTACATGCACAAGACCATGTGTTAATTGTGTAAAAATGATAATTAATGAAATATGTACATGTACAGAGATACAAAACACAATGAGTCAGTGTTCATTCTGCCATAGTCTCCCTCTATCCTCTCCCTGGGAAGTAATGAGTGGGTAATGAGAATAAAGCAGGTTAAATCTGAGACCCGGTAAGGAATTTGTCATTGCTGATAGAAGGAGACACAGCTCTTTTTCAACCAAAAAATGAACTCTGTGGTGGCCAAGGTAGCTGCCCCTGTTGAGAGAGGTCTGTCTGTTTTAGGACAAGCTGGAGAATCATGGGAAGGAGCATTGTCAGGGTTCAGATAAATCATATGCATTTGAGGCACAGTATGGACCTTGTGTCGGGCAGCTCTCATGCTTAATCAAAGGGTGCGCCCTTTGGGACAGTAGCACTGTCAACTGGAAGAGTGTGTCAGAGGTCAGCAGGTATAGGACTGAACCAGCGCCTCTCCACCAGGGGCAATTTTGCACTGCCCCCTACACCCCAACCAGGGGACATGTGACAATGTCTGGAGATATTTTGGGTTGTCATGACTGGAGGGGGACTAGTAGGTAGAAGCCAATGACAACTGCTCAACATCCTACAATGCACAAGACAACCCTCCCCCGCCCCCGCCCCCCGCAACCCCGCTCCTCAGCAAAAGATTAGCTAGTCTAAAATGTCAATTGTGCCCAGGTTGAGAAACCCTCTACTGAACTAATGATCCAGCTTTAGTTTATCACAAGTATTTTCCCCAAAGGCTTACATTTATGTTTTATCGTTTGCAAATTACTTATGCATGCAAAATGTTGTCTTTCTTTCATATGTTTTGAAATAAGCAGAATCATCATTTTACCCATTTTATAGTTGAGGAAACTGAAGCTCCAAAAGATTTCAAGACTCTCCAGAAATCTAACTCATGCCTCCTCGTCTCAGTAGCCCTTCTACAAAACAAAGAAGAGCTATTTTGTCTGCAAAAATAAAGCTTTCTAGACACTATCAAAAATAATGGACTGGCTTGTTTCTCATCTCAAATAATCGCTACCTTCCTATAATTCAAGACTTTCAGACATTTCACTAGCAGGTCCTGTGAGGGAAAGCAAGGCCACAGAAGTCTTAGACAAATGCTCTTTTATAGGTTCTCAATGTCAGCAAAGTTCATCTCTAGCACTGCTGCCCTGAGAGAGACAGCAAACGTGATCCTGGTATTCGTGAGGCATTACACATGTCTACTAGACATGTTTTATTAGACATAAATTGGTTTGTGCCTGGATATGCCTTGTCCCTAACCCAAGCTTGGTAAAAGGAGGTATATGGCTCATCTCAAGGCCAAAGCAAGCTACAAAAGGGTTCATACTGAAACCCCACCTCATGTTGTAAGATACTTAGCAACACACACTTAGTGGCATCACATGTGTTGTTTCACCAGCAAAGCTGACTCCAACTCAACACAAAACCTCCTGTGTGGGAATGAGTGCACCCAAGTCTACCAATGTGGGATCAGGAGCTCACCAGGAGAAACATTTCCCAGGACACTAGGAATCCAAGGATTCTCCCCATTCATCTCTGTGAGGACAAAAGGTGGCAAGGCCAAAATGATTTTACAGAAATACTTCAGAATCTCAGGAGAGAATGTCTTCTTTCCACTGAATTTGTTCTTTCATGAGCCTAATAAGTCTCACTTCTTAAAAAAATAATCATCTTGGAGACTAAGAGATCTGGACATCCAAAAATCAATGCTCAGAATCATCCCTTCCTTTTCTCCCATCAGAGAACGCACAGCTAAAATTTTTCAACATTCTCTCAGAGATCATATATTGCAATCTACACTTAAAGCTGACTAACTACAGCTAAAAGCACACTTTCAACACCACACTGTTTTCCCTAATAAACCGTAGGAGCATAGAAATATGGGGAAACTAACATTGACCATGCAAATGAGTTAACCACAAAATTAGATGGAGAGAAACACAAAGGTCTAGAATCTTGCTATTCAAAGTGTGGTCCCTGGCACTGGCGTCACTTGGGAGCTTGTTAGAAATGTAGAATTTTTAGGCCCACCCTAGACCTCAATTAGCATTTTAACAAGATCCCCAGGTGATTCTCAATACTTTGGAGTTTGAGAAGCACTGCATCTAGAACTTAGCAACCTTTCCTAAAACCCAACCACCATTTTGTGTCTTGGAAGTTAACACATTTGTTTTCATATCTTCTTCCTTTAGTAAAGGTGTAATCATATGAGGTTAACATACCACTTGTGCTTTGAATGGTGGCAGATCTGACTGATACTTGAGAACATTTACACGTGCCATACAAGGACATTTCTGAAACAGAACTCAGTGTCATCCATATTGCTCTAGCTATGCCCTGCGTCTTCAGAGGTCCATTTTTAATAGATAATTACTGCTAACAATTGCCAAGATTGGGAAGAGGAGAACAGAGAGAAAGGAAGGAAGAAGGGGCCATCATTCTACAACAGAAGAAAGCTCTTATTTACCAGTTTTCTACTTGTGAAACTTTAGGCAAAGAATGAATCGTTTCTGTGTACTTCACTTAACCTGCAGAAGTTTAAGCCTGTGAGTCCATTCAGGAAGCCAAACTAAGTCGAAAGAGCATCAATGCCTCAACCGGTGAACGCAGGTGGTTCAGTCCCAACTCTTCTCTAATGAAAACAACTCCTAGAGTGCAGACACCTGAGGGACCAAGAGCCTCACCTGCTCCTCACCTCTGGGGAACAACTGTACTCTGTATTTTCTTCTGCCTCAGACTTTTTTACCCCCCTCCTGATATTCACGTCATTATTGGGATTTAAGAAAGGCAAGAGGGACCCACCTGGAATCTCCGCATGTCACGTGGGTTTCCTGCATTCTTTAGGCAATTTTGGTTACATTTGAGGAAAAATTTCAAGAAGAACCTGTGAAAAAACAAATTACCATGGTTAGCATTTCATTCAAGACAAAGAAGGGAAGAAAGTAGTAAGTTGCTTCTGCATTGTGCATTCTGTTGTCTCTGTGCATTTTCTGAAATACTCAGAGTGGTGTTACAGCCAGTATTTGGTTTAAGGCATCAGCCTTTGTTTTGCACCCAAGCTGGACCTTCTTATGAAGAGAACACTCTGATGGCTGCCAACAGATCTCACAAAAAAAATTAAGCCCCCAAGGAAGTATTTTCACTCATACAGAGGGAAAGTTTCTACCATAATTTAAGGTAGGTTCCAATTGGCTATAATTGCCTGAGAATTACTCATGGTCCCCAGCAACAACATGTAATTTAAGCCCCATAAATTCACAGATGATGAACCAGCCAAAATACATGTTGAATACAAGGAGATGATAAACACTTTTGATCTTAGCCTCTCCAGATAAACCATTCTAATCAGTAGTGCCCATGAGAAATAGGTAAGATTCACACACTGACTAACGTCTTTTGACTTTTTGAATACTTCCTATATGTTTTTCTTACATTGCCTGCTGTAGACAAAAGCTATTTGTGATAGAATAAGGAAGGTCCTGCCTCACTGCCACCTTGGTCCCTGAATTGCTTCTACAGTGAGATCCATGGGTTTTATTTGCTAGGGTTACCAAAGGTCTCAATGTACCAAGAACAATACTAGTTTACACCAGCTGTATTAGTGTAAGTATTAACAGTACCCACTTTAACTCTCAAAAGCACCCTGGTATGGCTGATAAATTAGATGGTCACCCTATAATGTTCTGAGTTATTTCTAATGTCACAGTTGTTAAAGTCCATCATGGAAAGGCAGCCGGTATCAAAGCTGTGCAATTAGGGCATTCACATTGGCCATCTGCAATTAAACCTCTCCACCTGCCTATGTTTGGGGGAATAAGCATTTTAAAAGCCACCTAAAGTTCTTCAATCCTTTTTACTTTTAGAGCTGCGGATTCTAGGCCCAAATATTATCCAAAAATATCAGAATGAATTAAAATGTTGGTCAGTTAAATTCTTATAGGAATGTTCTTTTCTTCGCCTTTCCACCACTTCAAGTCTACACTGGAATAAAATTCCCACCTCAATACACACAATTTGTGAAGAACTGTCATGCCATAGTGCCTCCGTCTGGATTTAGCTCTGAGCACAAAGTCTATCAACCAAATAACACGGGGGGTCCTCTGTAATGAGAGCACAGCACAAAGACGGACCGAGTTCAGCCAATTTCTGAATACTAAAATGAGAGAAGTCCCAGAAGAACGTCTCTCCTCCCTGGTCTCTTAGAATCTGCCAAGAGGGGAGTATAGTGTGGGAATAACTATTTGAAGAGAGACGATGACTTTGTCAACCAAAAAATAACATTTTAAACTGTAAACATCTTCTTGAAATGGCTCTTTCAACATCACTCAACATTCAACTGCCCATCAATAAAAGCAGGCTTCTGAATAATCATTCATCCCTACTTCCAGGATCTCTCCACAGAGGCCAAAGTTTATCAAGCTTCCGTACAAGATAAATGACTCATGGAACATCAAAGAGCAACACTGTCATTCCCCAGGGCAGTCTGCAGGTCCTGACTCTCGTCTCCTTTCAACAGGGTGGACTGGGGAAAGGAAAAGGGTTGGAGGGTGTGGTCACAATCCTAAGTGCCTTTGCACTGTCCCTTTCTGCTGAGCTCTGAGGGCAAGTGCTGGGTGGCCCCAGTGATCACACATGGCTTTCAGAAACTATTTCATGTTGGGGAGCTCAGGATAGTGAGTCTACCATCTTGCTGGGGACAAAGCCTACATCCGAAGACACCTGAAATGTGAAAACTGGCTGTGTCTTTCCAGCACAGCTAGTTGGAAGGGCATCCTTAAAAGCCACCGAAGCCCCAGAACAGGGCTGACTACCATTATGCTGACATGAAGAGTCTGTGCAGTTTCGTAGAAAAGCCACAGCCTTTAGAAATACCCAGAATGGGGTGCTTATCCTTATTTTGGCAAGTACTGTATGTTTGTGACTTGGGATAGGTAGCTGAACTGCTCTGCACCACACTGTCCTTATCTATAAATTGGGTGTAATAACAGTCCCTGTTGTATCAAGCAGTCGTGGAAATTGGCTGTGATAATGCATAGTGCCTGCTGGCACATGGTAAGCATGGCGATGGTGGCGGTAATCATAATCATGGCCTCCATGTATGAGGGCTCAGGCTCAACACAGTGCTAAGAACTTCAAATACATTTTCCCATTTAATCCTCCTAAATAACCTCTGCTATGAATCCCATTTTAGACATGAGGAAACTGAGGTTCAGAGAAGTTAAATCACTTGCCCAAAGGTTAGTACATATGAATTTAGAACTCAAACTCAGAGAGACCCTGTGCTCTTAACCATTCTGCTATACTAGTTTTAGTAATAATAGAAGTGGTGCAGTACTGATGTTAATACTAGTTTCACCATTGACAGCAATTAAACCACAACGGCAATTGTACTAATAAAAGTAATTGTATGAGTAAGAGTAATTGTTAGTATTATTATTTCCACACCGGCCATGGGAACACTGCGGAGGGAGACGTCATTGCCATTCTCCTCCCAGTGGGCCCCCCTCCCTGGTTCCCCAGGGTTGATAATATTTGCCGCCTGTGTGTGTTTAAGCCATTTGAGCCCAGACCCGACAGCCAGATTCAGGTTGTGTTAGAAGGAGCTGTCAGCACACCCTCTGGCATCTTCAACTCAGACAACTGCTAGCCTCCATGAGGGGGTCCATCTGGTGCCAAAATGGACTTTGAAAGACAGGCAAACAGGACGCGAGCTCTGCCAGAGAGAAACAGAATCAAGGGAGCAGGGGATCTTCTGCCTCAACGATGAGCAGAAGCGAGGCGCCTGTCAGCAGCCCATCGTTAGCACAAAAGCTATGCAGGGCACACACCGGATCCCCGTTACCCTAAGCTGCCCTGTCACTTGGCATGCTGGCAGAATCTCCTGCCCGCCCTCTCGATAGCAGATCGCTTGCTGAAATTGAAGGCTTGACCATCTGTCGTGGGGAAGGGACGGTGTCAACTGGTGCCTGAGGCCTCGCACAAGCCCTTATGTGGCAAAGACGCTCTGTAGGGCCGTTCTTTTGGAGAAAGCCAGTCCTACCCCAGGGGGAGGCTCAGGAATTCTTTCAAAGTTTTCCCCTAAGTAGATGCCAAATGTCTGACCCTTTCGGATCACACTTTCTTAAAGGAGCTGAGAGGAGTCAGAAGTAGGAGTTAAAAATAGCCCCACTGAGAGACAGAGTTAGACGTGGCACACAAATTTTCGGGATGACTTATCAGGCTGTTTTTCAGGCATCTGTAAACCCAGGGACACATGCACATCTGAGGATCTCAGATTCCGAGGAGGCTTTTAAAAAAGCGGAGGTTATTGTAACTCAAAACCTTACTTGTGTCTAACGAATTACCACATTTTGTGTGGCGGGTGTGTTTGATAATGTGTTGTCAGGAGAAAGAGTGTGGCAGCCTTACCCCAACCATGAGAAACTGACCTGAGGCAGGACAAAGCCCCTATTGACCCTGTAGTTCCAAGGAGTTCCATAAACTCCAGGAAACAGCCCAACCAAGACCAAACTCCATTCTTTTTTGGGGGGTGGGGGTGGCAAGAAACCAGACACCTTTCTGTTAACTTTCAATGGAAATAATATCATCTTGTGTTCATACAGTGTGTTACACTATTCAAAGCACTTATATCCCCAATACCTCACTGAATCCTCACAGAACTCCTATAAACAGGCATGCCAGAAACTATCAACCCACTGGAAAGGCAAGAAAACTAAGACTCAACAAAATTAAGATATTTATCTACTGTCAAAACTAAACTAATACTCTACATTGGCCAAAAGGACTCGTTATGGTATGAGTTTTCTCCATGAATTATAGGACTTTACAAGTGACCTTAACCATCACTTAGTCTAACTTCCTCATCATGCATATGAAAAAATCGAGAGATCAGGAGACATGACAATACTCACAGTTATGAGACCTAGAACTATAGTCCGCATGTCTTGACCTCTAGTTGTATGATTTTCCCAAAATAATGTTAGTTTTTCAGAAGCCCACCCAATAGGAACTCAACACTTGAGCTTTGAACTTTTTAGTTTACTACTTTAATTAGGAAATTGACAGTCATAAAACCAAAAGTGACATCCTATTAAAAGTTGTGTTTAGCTTCATCAATCAGACTAATGGAGGACATTAGCCTATCATTGAACATTAAGTGAACCAAACACACACATTTGTGGAACAAAATTGTTTATTCGATGATTTTTTTTCACATTTTAGCAACCAATAGATATTCAGTATATTGAGTAGTTTCCATGTGACTAGCACAGTGCTGGATAGCAAAGGTATTTCTAGGCTTCCCCAAAGGAAAACTGAGTTAGCCAACAGGATCTGACCCTTCTATATAAGGATGTAAAATAACAAAAAACCATCTCTGTATACCCAGAACATGGCATAGACTCAGAACCCAGTGAGTTTTCAGTAAATACTTGTTCAACTAAACAGAATCCAGGACCTCCCAGAGGTAGAAATGGGAACATTCTACAATAAAGACAGCAGTCAAGTATACTGGACTAGAGCTTGGATTAGAGATAGACAAGTCTGAGTAAATTTCTGCAATTCCCTGAACCTCAGTGGTCTCATTAAAATGTGGGAATAACAGTACCTCCCAGGACCATCACGTGGCTTTCATCATAATTCTAGCTTTTCTGTTTAGTTAAGTGTATAGCTTTCGACAAATTATTTTGCCTCAATTTTCTCATCTGTAAAACAGGGGAAATGATGGAACCTACTTCAGAGAGTTATTGAGAATTAAATGAGTAACAGAGGTAGAGTGTTTAAATAGTAACTGGCATAGAAGAAGGGATAATTATTTTCATCACCATTTATCCCTAGCAACTTCTCAATCCCTTGCACTCAGAGATGTTGGAGATTTTCAGATACAAAAAATATTCTTCTCTCTTTGAAGCTTAAGAAAAGAAGCAAAGATCTGTGTAACCAAGGAGAACTATAAGTTTCATTAAATGACCTACAAAAAGGAAAAAAGAAAAAGAAATGAAGGAGAGACAATAATGACTACAGCAGCTTTACCCAAAGGCCAAGACACATAAAGGAGAGAGGTAGCGGCTTAAATCATGGAAGACTCCAGCTAGTCACAACTGAAGGGCACACACAGTAAAACCATCCATTAGACAACAGCTTGTACATCATTAATTATTATGCAAAGCATTGCAATAGATCTGGGCAGAGCAGGTTGAGTTTTTACCTCCCCCACCCAAATTCTGAAAAATCACGTTTGGATGTTTTCAGCTGCTCTCATAACATCCAGGCTGGAAAGGAAAAGCATCAAGGCACACCTAAACCAAGACATAAAACCCCCATTTGCAGTCTTAAGGCTCCCCGAAAGTTCCTCTGACTTATGCCCACAGATGGTTATGTGGCAAATGATGCTTGCCAAAGATATTCAGGACACGAAGACTCGCTCTGGCCTGATGCGGGAAACAGCTGTGTGGAAACAACTGTGGGGGCCCTTCGGTGTGAAGTTCAAGCTGCTCCCACACACACTCACTGGAGGGCAGGGAGGGAAATGTCTCATGATTCACAGCGCCTCTTTGGAGGAGTTGTTTCCATAAACTGCCCCATCATCTTCCTTTTGACAATGAAGCGCAGAACCACCTGACTCCGTGACCAAATCTACCGCCCAGATGTAACCAAGGAGGACTTTCCAGAAGTACAAGGATGCTCCCAAATTTAAAATATTTAATCAGAAAGTACCCATCCCTACCAGACCACCCGAGCTGCCAGGGGCTGTTTCAGAAATGCCATCATGACCCGTGCTCACCATCCAAGGAGCGGTAAACAACAGTCCCATGGCCACTGCCATGAAAAATAGATCTCTCTTAAAAAAAGGGGAGCCAAAACAGCTAGAAAGAGAAAACTCTATTTTCAGTGTCAACACTTTTGGGTGCCTAGTACACAGAAGAAGCTGTAGAGTACAGTTCATCCATGTGAAAATATGATACCCGTAAGTTAGCCAGAAGTCCGGGAATGCCATATGGGTGGGCTGAGGAGGCTGAACCCATGTAAGGGCAAAGGTGTCTCACCTCTGGCCTGACCTCCTTTCCTATTCTAATATTAAAATGCACTACTGAGAGAAGACCTTCATTGACTCAAACCCCCACAGTTCTGTTTGAGAGGTGGGCAAAGCAGAAAGGGAAGAAGAAAGATCACAGAGGAGATTCTACGCAAATGAAGCAAATTCTCTCCCCGCTCCCCGCAGTGGAAGGTGGAATGCCACCAATTTGTGACACTATCTTGGGGATCCCAGGGGGAGAGCATGTGGCTGCCCCTATTGTTGGCCACTGACTTCAAGGAGTTTACCTTTTCCCCTAGCCAAGGTCCCTCAGATCTTGGGCATTTCTGGAAAGTGCTCTCAGCCTGAAGGCATGAACATAATCAACTTGAAAAGCACCCATTACCTCAGAGTTCAGAGTTTGGCCTTGATGGAAGGACATAATTGGCGGCAAGGAATTACTGAAAAAGAAGGTGTTGGATAGCCTAGCAATGAATGAAAGAATTTAAAATAGTTTTAAGAAAAAGGACCCACTGCAGATAGGGTCTCTTCACGTTAGAAGTCAAATCTGAAAGGTGGGAAACCATTAGGATAGTGAAAGGGGAGAGGAGAAGACAAATAACCAGTGGCCAATGGAGAACAAATAAATTGCAATTCTTTAGAAATGTCATGGGAGAGGGAAGTCAGAGTAGCGGTGCTGTAGCTTACCACCAACTGCTGTAAGGTTTCACTGGGAATTAAATGAGAAAGTATGACACGACCAAACAATTGTAAGCTTGTGTGTCATAGTGCAGGCACTCATCTTTGGGGACACTCTTTTACAAAGATTACTCAAACGCCAAGTGTTTCTTGCCAAAATGTATTAAGGTACAAACAGCAGCCCTCGGCAGACACTTGAAGTCATCCTAATAGTTTGATATGCAGCTGGAATTAGGCAGATAAACTCAAGTGTCTGTTTGTCCTTCTCAGGGCTGGGGACAGACTAAGAACATATTTGTCTTAAACTGTTTCCATCATAAGCAGCACCATCTGCAAGGAATCATTTGGCACACAGTTCCTGCAGACCCGGGGATGAGATTTGGGACAGGCATCAGGTCTTGGAATTCTGGGTCACTGGTACAAATCCTTTCCCCGGCTGGAAAAGAAGCAAATGCATGTGGCAACTCTGCTTCAATAACAATATCACAAAGCCAAGCATGAAAGTGAGGTAGGAGGAGTATCAATGCCTCAACTTAGTAGCTATTGGAGCAAACACATGAGTATATCATGTGCAAGGCCCTGTTCTGTGTGCTTCACATGTATCTATCCATTTAGTCTTCACAACAACCCTATGAAGTAGTAGCTCTATTCTCATCTCAACAATACTGAGAGCTTATGTAATTTTCCCAAGGTGCCCCATCTAGCAAGTGGTTGAGCTGGGATTTACTTGAATGTAGGCAGTTCGGCTCCAAAGCCCACATCCATTGAACTACATTTCTTTGTATGTTATATATATTATATTACGGGAGTACAGGTCATTGACCTCATTGGCTGTACTCCTATCATCATCACCAGATTCATTCAAAATTAGAGCTAAAGTCAGCAAAAAAATTTCTGGTATTGTCGAATATTCACAATTATAAATTTTAACGTGTTTCGATTTTGCTCATGACCAGTCTCACCTATTTCCAGTGCATTCTAACCATAATGAAAGCCCAATGGGTGAGTCTCGTAAGACGCCAAACCAAATTTGGAGAATGACAGTCAAAGTAAAACCAATGTCATCTGGGTCTCTTGGGAGGAGTCAATGAACATCATCTTAAGGATTTAGTTATACTATACGTACACACCAGTTCCACAAGTCACTACCTTTGAATGTCTTTCTTGCAGACAGAAAGCCGCAGGTTGAAAACGAAAGGCTTTTCATACTCCTCTGTTTACTATTCCTGTGTTTAAAATTTTAAAGCAGATTCATTTAGAATCTGATGTTAGAATTTCACTTTTCCTCCTAAAGACTCAAGGGGTTTCAATATTAATTTCCCCTGTGGAGGTGACAGATGCCAGAGAGAGATCAAGAAGTTCAAATTCACAGTAACTAAAGCATGTGGGTTTTCCTGGACTTTCAACTCACTATTTTTTCCCAAAACTTTATGAAGTAAAAATATTCAGTGTCATTCATTTACTCAACCAACAAATATTCCTGGAGAGCCTAACACATATCAACCCTTCTCCCTTAATATCAATTGTACTATGATCACAGTGACTGGTTCAACTTTTTCTCCAAAAGAAAAATAAAAGACAAGGAAAGTACTTAAAATCGAACTTCCAAGAAAACTTTTTGACTCTGAAGATGATAAGGTATTTGAGTAACTGCCAAGTAAGGTTCAATAGTCATAAAGCATTAATCTGTTGTGGGTGTTCTGGCAGGCGCTGGATCAGGGAATCTTTCAAAGTCCCTAATAAAGTCAAGATTCTACCTTTCCAGGCACATTGTTCCCCTACCCTTTACCTTCCAGCATTCTTTGCTTCACTCGCATCCTACGGCTTGAACATGAAGTTTCCTGCCTGCCTTCACTGTAGGCTTCATTCCTGGGTCTGAAATGCCTTCCCCACTCCCACACCATCTCAGCTTCCCACAATCCTACTTACCCCTCCAGGTGCAGCTTAATGCACTGTGCCCATGAAAACTTCCCAAATACCCCGGCTAGAATTAATCACTTCCTCCTTACTCTCTTATAGCTCTTGCCACACTTGGTCTTCACATCTTGTACTCCAGTTACTTGAGTAATCATCTGCCCCCTCCATGACTCTATAGACCCCTTTGGAGTGTCTTTCTATTCCCCACAGCACCTAGCAGCTATATATGGAAGACAGTAAATAAGTATCTGACTTAAACTGACTGTAAATATTAATGGCAGGTAACTTTGAATTATAGCACAAAGATTATTTCTATCTTCTTTCCATTTTTTTCTGTATTTTCTGAATTTTCTGTGAATAGGTCATTATTTTAAGAAAAATAAACACTTTATTTTTGTAAAAATTGAAGTGAGTATCATTCAGCATAGAACCTACGGAATGTTGCCCCCATTTTGCAATTGATAAATGAGGAACTAAAAATGATGAGTGTCTTTGCCAAAGTCTTTATGCTCTAAGATTTGCCAGTTATTTCAGACAAGAACAGTGAAGAGCTATCCATCTCACACTCTGTAAAAAGGAGATCATTTATTAGTCTCATATATGCATAATTCATAAAAGAGTAACTGGGCAGATTCCACACCTTTGATGTCCTCAAGTTCCTACTTAAAAATTCCTCAACGTCAAAGTTAAAAATATTATCTCTCAGTTAGACTTGCCATTGTTCTTCAAACATTTAGCCATAACTCAAAAGGACAAAAGGCCATGTAACTAACAGAGTCAAATGGATCTCCTCTCTCCAAAATTCTACGGACCCTTCTGATGACTTTGTTGAAACCCAGCACTTAAAACTCTTGATGGTTTGCTACTTCTTGGTACAGCCATTTCCTTAAGTCACCTGTTGACTCATTCAGTCTATTCTTCATTCAGTAGATATTCACTAAGCACCTACTATGTACCAATCACAAGCATGGCGACCACTTGGTCCCTGCCCTCATGGAAGCTCACCAAAGTGCAGTTCTCAGGCCACCTGCTTCAGAATTGTTTGGAAAACTCGCCCTGGTGGGAGTAGCTTAGAGGGTAGGGTACCCAAATAATTTTGAGGTACACCGAACCTTGAGAATTGATATCCAATTTATTTTTTAAAAATCAACAGCAATGTCAATATCGTGATAAATGCAATGATGGAGTTATGTACCAGAAATAGTGAACTGCAGAGAAGGGATGGACATCTAACCATGTGTCATTGAAACTCAGTACAAGAAGTTATGTCAAATCAACTCTGAGTAAAAAGAAAAATTAAATTCCCTCACCCATGGCACCTCATCCCCAGCAGAAGCCACAGAGAAAGAAAGGAGCTCCCGATCGCCAGAGAAGGCTGATATTTGACAAATTTTTGCTTCAACGAAAAGAAATAAGCTCATTTTTCTAGCAAAGAAGAAAGAAAAGAAAAAGGCATCAGCTGAAGAAGCTGGTCCTCAAATGAAAAACGAGGAGTCTTGCTAAGGATAAAAATTAATTTGAAGCCCCTTTAAATCATCATCACCCTTTAAAAAATCTCACTCCATTTGTCTGTTCACTTTTCTGGATACATCCTCCCTGGTCCCAATCTCAACAGCACCATGTGTTGCTTCCCATCTCTGGGCTCACACACCACTGAGGATAATGAATTTAATTTGAGCAATGGCTTTCATTTGAAAGAATCGCCGCATTCCAACATGGCCACACAAGCTGAGTTCAGACAAAAACAAGTGACTCCTTAATTTGTATTTAAGGTTCAGGATCAGTCTCCAAATAGAAATGGCCAGCGAGCATCATGCCCACAGAGCACTGACAATAATCTCATGAGCTCCAAATTATTCCAGTTTATATTATGGGCAATCCAGTAAGTCTGTGTGTTCAAGTCTATAAAAATACAAGAAGAAATTTATCATTTTAAAGTCATGATGCAAAATAGAGTCTGACACTTTATTAAGCACCATTTCTCATATCATAAGGCTGCTGATGGAAAGTGAAACTAAAGCATATTGTAGACGAACAATGACACAATTTAGATTTTCCGATGGAGGTTTGTAGCTCACAGGTCACATTCCCTTGCCCTCCCCACCACATGTCACTCTTAGCTTCAGTTTAAACCAGCAACATTGGAAACAAAACTCCAAAGCTTTTATTTTATCATGAAAATTGGTCGATCATTTAATAAAACAAAGAATGTTTGGATGGGATGAGAACTTAGAAATTATCTAGTCCAAATATTCTTAACCTAGAGTCCATGGATACTCTACCTGGGGTTCTTGAATACCCCAACATTGGATCCAAATTTTTGTGCATACTTTTCTGTGGAATGGGTTCAGAGTTTTCACAAAGTTGTGGAAGGAGTCTGTGGGTTGACTGCCCAGAATCCATTTTCCCCTATGTTGATCACTGTCCTCCATTCTCCTTTTGGAGAACTTCCTTGCCTTAACTTAAGAGTTCATGTATTTCAGCAGCATGAACTCATTCCACCAGCAGACCAGAGCAGCGCCATGATCCAGGCCTGGCCAGTCATGGCATCACATCCCCCAGCTATGTGATTGCTTTAGATGAGCATGTGACCCAAGTCAAGCCAGTCAGGCCCAATCCAAGCTAATCACAGGACTTTTGTTTGAATGGCTAAAAGAGGAGATGGGTTCCATTTTATTAGAGTTGAACCTGGAAAAATGTGAGGCTGCGTTTGCTGGAAAATTCTATACTTAGAGATAAATCCATAATAAAATGTAATCCATTAGTATCCCACCTAACAGAGATCACAGGACAAGGAAGCTCTGATAAGTAGGAAGGAGAGCAGATAGGGGGAGCTTACAACAGACAATTCCCTCCAAGAAACGTAGAGCCAAGTGGAGATGAAGATGTCAACAGAGTGATGAAGCTGAGAAGGTGGCAGAAGGGAGGGTCCCAAAAAAGGTGTGTGTGAAAGAGAAAAAATATTCTCTTCTATCGAGCTCTGATAACTTTAGGCTGTACAAATTCAACATCTTATGGCTTCCTCTCAAGTCACTATCATATATATGAATATGTATTTCCAGGCAGGTAATGTCCATGAGCGAACTAAGTGGCATGTAAAACTACAGATGGTACCAAGGACTGCATAAACTGAGGAATGAATGCCTTGTCCACAAGGTACAGCCTCAACTATTCTCCAGCCATCTGACTCCACAGGGAAATATGGGGACAGTGTTGCCAGAGCTTCCTATTTCAAGAGAAGCTGAAAATCCATATTGTTAAGTGTGAAATTTGCCAATCTTCCAAACAACATTAGGGACAGACAGAACAAATCTGGGAGAGGGGTTTCAGTTTGCATCGCTTACTCTGAACCGTAATAACCAAAGTAGAAGCGACTTATCTGATTGTGAGGCTAGGGCAGGGCTTCCTGTGCCCCTCTTTAAATTTTAAAAAATAAAAATAAAAGAAGGACCCCTGTGACTCCTCTAAATGGGACTCCTCTCATTGAAAAAACAAAAGTAGCTCTTGCTTTTGAAGTAATGGCATGCTTTGTTTCGTTATTTTTGAGAATCCTTCTCACCTGAAATCCAGATGTAGTCAAGCTTGATTTTCTCCCAGAACTTTCACAGCTGACGTGTTGTGTGAAGGGAGAAGTTAAGAGAAGCATCTGCAGCAGAAGCGAAAGTGAAGGCAGGGCCTATTTACCAGCATGAGGCTGTCCACAGACAGTGAATACAGACACAGGGAAAACCTCCTGTGCCCGCCTGTGCACAGCTGGATTTCCCAGGGCACTTAATTCAATCAGAAGCAGTAAGTTTTAGCAGCATTTTACAACCAATTAACCATGCAAGAAACAAAACACCTGACTCGGTGCCTTTCTCCCGGCTTCTAAAGAGTCTGTGGCCTCGAAAGTCAGCAATTTGGAACTTTCACCATGAAAGAAGACACCGTCAACCCAGTACAAGCAAGTTTTATCCCTTCTTAACATTTAATTGGCGGACACATGAATCTGGCCAGGCGTTCCTGGGTTAAGAATCACTATCATTCACCTAGAGAGCCCGCATTTCACTCAGCATGTGCCAGGCACTGAGCATTTGCAGGAATCACTCCGCTGAATCCTTACCACAACCCCGTTAACATCCCCATTTCACAGATGAATATACTGAGACCAGAGAGGTTGGTAAAAGCGCCCAAGGTCTCATACACACTGTAAGTGGCAGAATCAGCATCTGAGGCCAGGATATGGCCTCATAATAGAGAGCAAGACTGAGTGTAGGGCTCGTTGCTTACCCTTGGGCTGAGTTGAAAGTGAAACTATGAGATAAGAGCCAGCTTCTGGTATTTGCGGGGATAAACCTCCTCAGATGGAAAACAGGCATTCAAACTTGTGCTAAGTTCTATTGGCGATAATTCTTCTCTAAATCAATAATAAAAAGATAGGCTATACTTTTTAAACTATGCTTCACTTTTTAAAAAAATAATTTCTTTTCTAACTTTCCTACTGCTCTTCAAAAAAAAAAAACTCTTGAAGGATGTGGTAGGGGCGAGTAGAGTCACCCCCATTTGATGGATGAGTCTACTGAGGCTCCAAGAGGTCAAGTGGTACGGCCAAAGTCACCGAGCTGATTAGAGACAGCTTCTGTTCTAATTCCCAAGTACTCCAGCCACGGTGGCTTCCTTTCACTTCCACAAACATGCCAAGCTCTTCCCACTTCGGGCCCTGGAATGATCAGGCCCTAGTTCTTTCTTATTCTTTAGGTCTTCCTTAGCTGTCACCTCCCCAGGGATGCCTTCCCTGCATCCTGCCTCAGTGCCCTCCCTTCAGTCCCCGTGACAGTGCTAGGCCTCTGGCAGTCAAATATTTGCTGAATGAATGAACAAGTAAGTGCAAGAATGCCTGATGGATTCCCAATTTTCTGAATTTTCTAACTTTTCACGGTGACAAAGCGACAGGACTTCCTCCTCAGCACTTCTGGCCAGATCCCCTTGTAGAGCGACAGATGAAAATAAGTCCCGCCCCAGGGATATTTAAGGACCCACCCGCTGCAATGAGACCACAATGGGAGACCCCTGCCCCTGCCCCAAGCACACATACTTGTTCTTTAATGTCTCTCCCAGTTGACTCAAGACTAGATTCTTAAGTATGATGGGAAGATCCACACAACATGGAAGAGATAACTCAAATGGCGATAAATGAATAGTTTTCCTTACTAAATCAAAGCACAGCATCCTCAGAGTTAAGCAGAGAAGAAGCTGCAGGTGGCTATGAAAGGCCACGACAGACGTCCCTGATTCTTCTCCCTGAGTTTTGATCTCTGCCTCTGGGGTACTGCTGCTGATGGCTACCATATGTAAGGCGGAGGTCTCTGGTTGAAACCTGACACAATGCCCCCACCCCAGTTAAGCCAAGAGCTGTGGATAGAGAGTACTGGGTCTGTTGGAACCACAGTATGTGTTCTCCCCAACCAGTCTACTTCCAGAATGATTTCCCTGAACACATAGTGTTTTAAGTCTTATTTTTAAAAGAGAAGGCTCTTCCCTTACAAAGATAATGATGATAAATTGTTCTCAAAGAAAAGCCTGGGAAAATACAGGATTTCGTGCATTTTTCTTTGAACTATGGGATCAAGTCTGCACGCACCCTCTAGTGTGATGATTCTTAGTCCAAGAGGACTCAGAACATCAATTTCCTTCCGATCATGGTTGATTTTTTTAAGGAAAAGGCTGCTACAAAGTAGCCTAGGTGAATATTTAACCAAGTGTTAGGCTTAGAGAAATAGTAATAAGTAAAAGCATAGCTAATGTTTATTGAGTGCTTACTGTGTGCCGGGAACGATGCTTAGTGCGTACTTGAATCCTCACAGCAACCCACCCTCCCCCATCCACCCATTCACCCTCCACCCTTGCCCCTGTTCTCCAGGTAAGAACACAGCTGAGTCACAGAGAGATTAAGGAGCTTGCCTACCAACACACAGCTCATGGCAGGTATGGACATGATTTGAATGCAGGGTCTCACTCGGCAGCCTGTGCTCTAAGAGCTAGAACAGAGCTCTCCAGGAGCCTAGGTTCTCCGTACTTCTGGGGGATGCAGCAATCAACACGCACTGGCAGCTACTATATTTCTCTCAGTCCTTAGACACTGTCTGTTAAAATCTGTGCACATACCTATGGACTCAAAAAAAAAATTTTAAGCCTCTTTCTGCCCTTGAAGCATCCCTTTCCTTCACAATCTGGATCAAACCTACCCCTGCAACCTTTTTTCTCCCACTCTGCCTCCAAGCTTATGTTGTAGCCACACTGGACCACTTCTCCTTTCCCTCAACCCTCTTTCTGCTTTACCAACCCTGCATCTTTGCATGTGTTGTGGCTCCCTCCTAGCATACTTCCTCTTTTCCCTCTCCCATCCCTTCTCACCTGAAGAGCTAATCATCAATCAAGACCAAGTTCAAATATCACGTGCACTGGGTACTGACCTGACTCTCCAAAATAAATATCCCCGAACTCTCTCCTCTGTGCTCCCACCATAATTATAATGCGGCAAACAATCAAGTTGTATTTGTCTGTTGCCTGAACACAGTTTCAACTCATTCACAATGACATAAACTTTTATAAGATTAAAGTCCTGAGGACCGAAATTTCACCAGCGTTCCAAGTATAATCTTTTTGGTGCTGTTAATCGTTGTACTCGAATCTGCACTGGGCTATTTATACTCTTTGAATTGCTCACATTTCTTCCCTGAGGAACTAAACATAAAAGCAAGCAATAAGTGCTTTCGTGCCTCAAGTAAGACAGCCCATTCACCAACAGTCTCATGACAGCGTTGGGTAGCGGTTTTCTATACTAAACACGGAGAGTGGAAAAAAAAAAAAAAAACAGTTAACTCTGATTTCTTGCTTTTTGCTAGAAAGCTTTGTAAGTCGCTTCTTGGTCTCACCTAGTGGAAGGGTCACTGCTTTATCTGGGATTGTGACAAGGCTCTCCAGAATTAGAGTACTTTATTATCACATTAATACTAGCAAAGTCACATAATTAACAGAATTTATCCTCATTTACTCTGTAAAAGTACTAATATTCAATCCGTCTGCCTCTGTTTAATTACTTTCCTTAACACAACTTTTTTTTCCCAAGCTGACCCTTTCTGGGCTCATCTACGGAAATGTGTTACAACTTTTTCTCCCTCCACTCCATTTAAGTTGCTAGACTTTACTCATTTGAATAAGCATAAAAGGCGCACCAGGGTCTGTCACAGTTCACACAATGCCTTTGAATTAGCAGCCGTAACAGTGTCATACTTTTGTGGAGATCCTCTGTTCAGAGTAAGTGATGACAGCCACCAGAATTACTGTTAATTGTAATACGACACTGGCATTACACTCGGTGCTACCTAGTGGTAAACTAGCATTTAATTCAGGTGCCTGAGAAATTTCAAAGCTGAGATACCGCAATTCTTTAGAGGACAGCAGACCTGCCTGACAAGTGCTGCCTTCTCAGGTAATGCTTCTTTGAACCTGTTTGCTCAAGAGGAGCAGAGGAACATACACACACATCAAAATAAAGTCGCCAGTAGACAACAAAATCATCATCAAGTAACAAATCTGAAAGGCACTGAGCTTGTTCTTTCTCTTTCCTGATTTTCACTTTTTTTTTCTAGGCAGCAAAGTAATAAAGTAAAGAAGCCAAGGCTTGAATGACAAACATTTAGTAGAGGCTGAATTTCTGTTCCCCTTTTTCTGAAACACAGATAAAAAAATCATGCCTCTGTGTTTCATACTGAGATGGAGCACAGCCTGGTCAGGAAGATGGGGGCTCGGAAGGAAGGAGAGCTTTGGCTTGGACAGGTCTTTTGATGTTGAAGTAGTTGGGTCCCTTCTAGTGAAAGGTAAACCCTTTCTGATGAGGTTGGGTGGGGCCAGTGAGTGACACAAGACAGTGGATAAAATGGGCAGTTGTCCTGGTTCCTTAGAAGATGAGCCCAGACATAGAGGATACAGGCAGTATCCTGATTGCACTGGTGGCCTAAGAGACCACCACAATGATCATCTTCCCCATTGTTTGTTTGTCAAGGGAATAATCAGCCCCACTCCATTTTCCCTACAAGAGACACATCTCACTTGGAATGTGAAGAAAAAGCACATGAGAGGTCTTTCTCATCTGTCCTCCATTTTATCCAAGTGACACGCAGGAAACCGTATTGGTCTTTTTCCCAAAATAGAATAAGCTTGAGAGCCCACAAACTTAATATGGGCCATGTTCACTGGGAAATAAGTGTCCTCTTCAACCTCCAAGCCATAGCTCAATCATCCCTTTGGCCTGTAATGTCTTTCTCTACCTCTTCAAGTCCCTCTGTCCTCCTGGGTCTGGTTAAGATTCCTTCGGTTCCAATAAGACAGCCCAGATTCTCCCATTTGGAGTTAATGTCTTGCTCCTCCATACACCTAAGGCGTCCAAGATCTGTAACTGTCTTTCTCATGGTACTTACCAAGGGCATTTTATATTTAGGTTATCTATGCATGAATCAGATTGGTTCACTTGGCTGTGAACACCTGAAGGGATTATAGGGGTTGAAGCTTTGCCTGACCTCAGTGACCTCACTTGGGGCCATTCCTGGCTGAAACTGACTAATTCACTTTTTCCTCCAAAGTTGCCCTTCACTTAACCTTTGGTCAAACACCTCATCATTCCCTGAAGGTTTGCTATTTCCCACCTCCAAGCCTCTGCACATACTGTTCCCACTGCCTGGAATTCTATGAGTCTACTGAAAGGAAATCAAATCCATTCTTCAAGGCCAACTTAAAGCCTCCTTGATCACATTGGCCAAAAGAGCACTATCTAAATTCCCATAGCCTTTGTTTATACCACACTGGTCCCTTAGCACCTTGTAACTGCTTATCTACGTTTACATTTCTTATCTGCCCAACTAGATTATAAGTATCTAAGTGAAGGGATCATATTTTATACAATCCTGTTTCCTCCACGGTGCTCAGTAGAATCTTGTTTGTCCATCATAAATATCCATTGTATGGTGAGTGAATGGACATTGATGGAATATTTTACTCCAGAGCAAGAAGACAAGTATTGATGGATAAACTCCTAGAGTACTGGCAATAATACTTCTACTTCTGCTACTACCAAAATATAATCATGATTACTATTATTCTTGTTCTTCTTATTAGAGTTACTATTATTTGAGTGCTTACTATGTGCAAGGTAATTTGCTGAGCATTTTACTAGCATCTCGTTTAATCCTCACAACAACCCTAAGGTGGGAACTATTAAGGTAGACAGTGTTAGTAGTCTATTTGTTTGAGTTCACAAATCTAGTAAGTGAGAGAGCACGGATTCAAATCCAGGTCTGACTAAGGCCAAGATTCATGTTCTTCACTACACAAATTCCACCCAGCTTATGACTATTCAGAAGGTGTTCAGGATGGTTGTGAAGAGTGCTTTTTCTCTTCCTGCCTACTCACCCTGGCCCTCAGGGACAGGAATGAGGATCTGGAGTATAAAAGTGGCCTCATTCAGAGTTTGAAGACAAGCCACCATCATGTGAAAAGGAGCCACTTCTCATGCTTTCTGCTGGCAATGGGACTTGGCCACCATTTTGGCGTGGTTCTCTTTGGGGCAACTGAGCACTTTTCACTTTTAGAAGGACGAGAAAACCCTCCCAGCCTCTCGATTCCCTCACTGCCACACTCTTCTAAGCCCACATGGTCAGCTTGAACTTTAAAAGGGTTGTCGCTTAATGCTTTGCAAGATAGACAAGTGGCATTTCTGATTGCTCAGATTTGTCTGTTCCTGTTCCCCTTCAGTCCTAGATCATGGGGCATCCTGTGTCTCCACAGCAAGCACGTCTCAGGGCATAAACACCTTTGCCTCTGAACCCTGGCACTGCCATCATTACATCCACCTCCCACGCCCTGCACAGAAGCGAACTCGGGGTCCCTCATCCTCAGCTGTTCCACCATGTCAGTATCACAGGCAGCAGGACACGCATTCCAGAGCCGGGTGGATTAACCTCCAAGATGACACTCAGTTCTAGCTTTAGCCTCCCTAAATCCTCAACAAAAACTTTAACAGCCAGCTCTGATTTAAGACCTTAACTATAAATCTCCTCTCTTCTCATGCACTCACTGAAGGGATGAGTAGAGTCAGTTCAGAACTTCGTTTTAGTTACTCGTCCCTTATGTTTCCTGGAGGATTCAAGGAAACGGGGAAGAACTTCTGTCATCATGAGCCTCACTTAAAGCAAGTTAAAAAAGAAAAAAAACCTAGAGGGTGGGGAGAAACATTATTAATGCCTTCTTTTACACGGTAAGTGCAAAATATGAAACATGGGTGGGAATTTCTGAAAATATTTGAAGCAACATCATTCATTTATAGAAATGAAGCCAACCTGCTGGAATGTTAAAAACAGCAGTAACCAAATTTCTACTCAATTCTTAGAGCCTTGTTGATCAGCCAGGGAGGCCTGCCATGAGAACAGGTCTCCTTTTCACTCAAGTGAGGGTCTGGGGCAGCATTTTCAAAAGTAAATAAATGGCTACAAAGAACAAAAAAGATTAGTGAAGAATTGAGTCTCTCAAGAACATCCCCAACAAAATAAACCCCATGTTTATGTATGCTCCCTCAATTGGCCTGAGCCAGAAATCTTCCTTGCAACTTAAAACCGACAGCAGAGGAGTTGAGAGAAATGTCCGGAATTAGCTTAGTCAAAAGCTGCCTTAAATAAATGCTCCTCTGGAGCTTAACAAGATGCTAGAGCCAAAGCAGTTTAGTTTGACCTTAGCAATTCCTACTTTTTTGCCATCATGGATCACACTACTTTTTTTTTTTTTTTGGCAGCTAAAACATAGATGCCTCTTAAAAATTCCAGTTGGTATATTTTAAAATGGTGTCTAGCTTTTTCCTGATTAAAAATGTTGAGTTATTGTTTTTAAAAAAAAATTTAAATATTCAAAAGTAATAAATAAAAACCACCTGAATCTCATCTTTTTCCAGTCTTTTCATGTCTACACAAATTTTATGATGTATAGATTTTATATCCTTTTTTCACGTCATCTTCAAAATGTGATTTTTTCACTTCTTTATATTTCATCATATATAGCAGATATTCAACAAATCTCCTATTATTTGATTACTTTTAAGTTTTTCCTATTATAAATAATACTTTGGTGAACAGTCTTGTACATAAAATTTTATCCTATAACTGAGTATTTCCTTATAGTTACCTAGGACAAAAATTGCCAGATCAAAGTGGCATATTATTTGAGAATGACTGTAAAACAGTTTCATTTGAAAATGTTGACGTGGGTCAAGGTACCTTGAGATTCAGCCAAACTAGGTTGGGGAAATTCTAAAAGATGTCCATCCGTTCCTGTGTGCAATGTACAGGGATTTTGATAACTTAGATCCCAGGGCACCAATATTTATAAAAAACTAGCTAACTAACTAACTAAACACTGAATATATTGCATATCCACAGGTCCAATCTGTTTTCACCTGCAGTCATAGAATGTGTTGATACCCATGATAACATCGTCGTCATCTTGAGTTATAATTAACCACAAATGAAGGCGGCCTAAGAGAAGCCCACTGTGTGCCACCAGTGCTCCTGCTGGTCTCACTGTGCCTGCTACAGGGCTGAGAAAAGGACTCAAGCGCAGCAAAGCAAGTGACATATCGGACATGGCCAGGTCTCCACTAGGCCCATGAGTAGGGTGAGAGAAAGCCCATTGTAAGAGATTCTTTGCTTAAAGGCTGAATGGAGTCATACCATCCCTGAGAAACTGCATTGTATCCTTTGTAAAGTAGGGATGGTATTGTGAGCTTACTCTTTAGAGAAAATTCAAAGCAAGCAATCCATGATATGGCGATCATTTTCTTAAAAATCATACCCGGAAATTGTTCAACAAGATCATCCTATCAGGAACAGCAGTTAAACCAACGTTATCCAACAAATGAACTGCACAGACTCTGCCTCTGATTCCTAAGATGTTTTGTTTCCTGAGACATCAGCCTCAAATACAATTGATACTGCCTCAGACTTGTAAATGATCGCTTCTCACCATCTCATGACACAAAGGCCACCATTTATGACCTGGCCTCCAGCAACCCAGTCAGCTACATCTCATCCCACGTCCTTCATGTTCCTTTAAGCTAAAGAATTTGATGTTTCCTAAACCCTCTGAGCTCTTGAAAGAGCCTCCTCAAATGCTGTTTCTTCCTCCTGACATGGACCCCCCAACCCCACCCTGCACACTCCTGATCTAGAAGAATCCTCTATATTTCAAGAATTATCACGAATACCACCTCTCTGTCTGAGAAGCCTCCCAAGTTCCTCCAGGCAGACGTGAACTCTCCCACCTCAGGGTTCCCTGGCACATTCCTCCAGAACCACATCTATCATGTTACTCTGTGACTCTCTACTAACTTACCTGATCTCCCCAACTAGAGAGTAATATCTTTGAAGATAAGAACCACATCTTTGCATCTGTGTATCCTCAGAATCTAGGATATAATTTATAAATATCTGTTTAATTCAGAAAGGACAATAAGCATGTAGGTGTCATGATAAAATAATGTAGGTAGCATTTTATAATGCTACCTACAACTGAGAAATAACTGAGAAGCCAAAATAAATGAATTGAGGGCAGCAAGAGCCCCAAGACATTCTAGCTGTGAACCGTGTGTGCAGAGCATCATGGCTGATTATAAAGAACTACATGCTGGAATGTTCGCAAAACCAAAATGCATTACTAAAAAAATCCATAGTTTTATACTATGTGGCCAAAATCTTAATTTTTTTCATGAAATGGGGACTATCATCATTGTGTAATAATAAACACAAGTTCTGTAAAGTCTCATTGGTATAATCCAAACTTTTTCTTTGGTGCATTCTATACATAGTTTACATAAGTGCTGCCAAAATCTCATGCTAATCCACATGAACTTGAAGTTGAATAGCAGCAGATGTAGCGAATTCCCGCAGAGTTACTGAGGGAGCAAATCAAACCCATTAACTTTGGGGTTATCTTACATATGAAGAGAGTAATGGTTCTAAACCGACCAAGAGCTGGTATTGAGGTCTCTTAAAACCTTAAAGACTCTCTTGTCTTTCTGATAAGGCAAAAAATAAGGGGAACTACTGTAGCACTGAGATGCTCATGGGCTGGAAGAATGCGCAAGAAATATAGGAGTTATTTAATGCAGCTTCCCATCCAAAGAAGGGATCCCTAACCCAATGTCCCTGACAAATGGTTGCTCTGGCAGCTCTGTGCCTGTCCTGGGAGCTGGAGCTGGAGGGCAAAGATGGAAAGCTCCCTCCCCACTTCATGAAATTGACATTCTAGTAAGGCCGAAAGACAAAGAGCAAGTAAACTTACTCACAAGTAAACAAGATGATGTGAGTTACTGATTAGAGCTATTGGAAGAGAAAAATGGGAGATGAGAAGTGATTGCTGGTAGAAAGGGGTGACCTTTAAAGAGGGTGGTCAGGGCAGTTCTTGGAAACAATATTTTGGCTGTGACCTGAAGGACAAGAAGGAGCCAGCCATGCCAAAATCTAGAAGAGCACTCCTACTAGTGCAAAGGCCAGTGTGACCGGAGAATAGTAAGCAAAGAGGAAAGTGATGTGAAAGGTCTCAGAGGGAGGCAGGATCTTTCAAACTGTGACAGAAAGTGTCCCATCATGGGGAGGCAATCCTTCCCATGCAAACTGGACAGGTCTGCGAGGAAGCTCCCTCTTCCTGAGAACTGAAGTCAGCCCTCTTGTCATGTACCTTCAGAAATTTCCGTTTTAGCTTGGGTCCAGAGAGCAACACTCCTCCTTCTTCCCCAAGATAACCCTTAAATAATTTAAAGTGGCCACTTTATCTTCCCTGGCCTCTTTTCCAGGATAAGCAAGCTTTATTCTTCTACCACCTCAGGACATGATTTCCAGATGTGTCAGCATCCTGTTCATCCTTTTCCAAATACTCTCTCATTAGACAACACCCCTCCTGAATTATGTCATCAGAACTGAGCAGGCCTCCAAAATGCTAGGGGCAGCAAGCAGGTTAAGATATGAAGTCAGACAAACTAGGTTCTAGTCTGGACTCTACCACTTAGCAGCTGTGTGGCCTAAAGCAAATCACTTAACCTCTCAAAACCTCTGTCTTCTCATGAGCGAAAGGGGATTATAATACCTACCTGGGAGGATTATTGAGAGGATTAAATAAGAAAATATGTGCAAAGTCCAAAGGACCATGAATGGCATGCAGTAAATTCTCAGTAAGGTTTATCTATTAATATTATTACTAGTTATTATTATTATTATTATATAACCTCAGTCATTCTCCATCTTGGTCTTAAATCTATACTTGTTCGGATGCAAGTTAAATAAACATTTGTTTTTGTTTTTCTTCATTTTGTTGTGTTGCAGTAATGGGGTCCAGGAAACGGGTTGGGGGTTGGGAGCCATGTAAACATATAGGAACCTCGTTCTCCCTAGTCTTTTGTACATAATACAATAGCCCTAATCTGATCACAGTAACAGAGAAAGATCAACAAAGAGCTAAACCACGAAATAGGGATGAGTCTAGACTCCAGTTACTGTTGGAAATATAACCACGTCCATATGACTCAGATAATGCTGCATACACTGAACAATGTTTGACGATCCTTCCTGGGGGCTACAGAATAGTCTCATTGACCCTGTCAGTCCTCAATGCAGCCAATACATCAGTCCTCAATAAATACTGGGAGGAGGGAAGGAAGGGGAAAGTCAGTTAGAGGTCTACCTAGACTTGCAGGATCACATTCGATGATCAAACTCACACAATGTTCGCTCCCACAGGGACCCAAATGAAACACATCACAGGCACAGAAACAGAAGCGCAGAAAGGTGAAGGGACCTGCCCAAGGCCACACAGCTAAGTTGAGTCAACACTGGGACTCTGAATCTCCTCCTAGGAAACAATGCTGGACATATAGTCACAGACCTGAGTCCTGGACAGGTCCCTTGTCCCCCTTCATATCCTCTGGCAGAAATGTCCTGTGAGGCAGAGAGAGTCCGATTTCCACATTTCCATGGTTTGTATCCCCAGCTCATCTGAACTCAGAGTTCCTTAGGGAATAGGAAGGCAAGGCTGGCCTCCCTAAAGCTGCATAAATCTCTCTCACCTAAGGAACATCATCATTTTTCTTTTGTCACAACCCTTCCAGCCTAATATTTGACAGCTCCGATCGGGTACTGTCCAAACATTTATTAAAACATTTTAAATGATGAATATATCCAATTATTACTATTAATGCAGCTAATACTGACTAATGAGGGGGAAACGCAGGAGCTGGTGTCCCGCAATTCATTACCTCTGCCTTGTCAACAATTCAAAGCCCGAAACCTAATCATCCATACCCGGCCCTGTTATATTTCACACGTCACTTTTAATAAGTCACTCAGTGCCTATAAATTAATGTAACATGTCGGCGTTTATGAGTGCGGCTTTGTCGCTGTTAACAAATGATGTTCTGGCCCAGTCTACAACAGCCAGGCAGTGACGAATGATGGAAGATGATTTCTTTCCAAACTATAAACTGTACACTGGGGACTCCAGTAATACATATATATATAGCCACATATTACATACATCTAAGCACACGCAGACATACCCACACACACCAACAAAGCACGCCAACTCACACACAGGCACAAATGTGGAATAAATATGATGCATAATTTGTGGCGAAGAGCTGTGTAATAACCCCTGTACTTTCTTCTGCAAAAGATTAAACATGCAGCACTGGGAACCAGGACAGTCCCATAAACGTGGTCAATGTCAATTTCAAATTTGTCATAAGTTCTGGTTTATCGCTCCTGGCCAGGTTTCAGGGCAATCTGACATCCCAACTAATAATGAAGACCTGGTGGTGTTAATCAGAAGGGGAGGGTGGACATGATGCCAAAAATACCAGCAGTTAGAGGAAGGGTCTACATTTTTATGGCAAAATTGATGGTCACAGGGTGTTGGGGTGGAAAAGGGTACTTGCGTGGAAAAGGGTACTTATTTGCTTCTAAACAGAACTGAATAATTTATATCTCTTTCTAACTATGACTTCCTACTTCACAAAATCAGTATATAATGTGTGTTCAACTTGACCTCCATATTTTTATCTAATTCAAGATTCAGGAAGAGAGACAATGCTTCTTCAACTAGTGTCACTTTTTTGTTACTTTGCCCATGTCAGAGGCATCTCTGGCAAGGACGGAAGCGTCTGTAACTTCACACACATAAGTTAGGTACTCTACACAACGACAAAACTCCAGGGGCAGAGAAGGCCAGGGATTTCCTTGGGAGTCAGTCTATGTTCAAGGCCACAGCTTTGTGGGCCGAGTTCTTGAAGTAAACAACTCTCCCCACTTGCCTTGATTTTGGAAAAGCATAACTCTCCATTTTTTGGAGTGTACCAAAACTTCCGTATGGTTGGATTTTTTATTATTATTATTATTTTCTTTCTCCCTGTCATCTCATCTTGACTCCAGAAACCAACTGTTATACTAGACATTAAAATTAACAAAATTTGAAGAACCAAGTACTTGAAAAGTTTGGAATGGATCCCACAGGGTCCTGATTATGACTCTCGTTTAACAGGCTTTCAAGCCATTAGCTCTTAGAACCCATTTTCACTTATTTTTTTCTACTTGCCTACAAAATTAAAAAAATACCCTCACCATCTGACTATACAAACCCTACAAAGTTTTTTTCAAAATTTTCCCCCAAAGATTGTACACCTCTATCTTGGAACTGTCTACGTAGTTTTGCCACAAGGACTTTGCTCAAATACAGTGGCAAAGATTTAAATTAGAGTTGTTCAAGAAACAAACAACAAAAATTCTTTTCATTACAGAAATGGCTTCTATAAATCTTTTGCCATAGTCCCCATTCTACCATTAAATTCATATTAATGAGTAAGAGCTTTAATTTAAGTGCCTAAACAAAGATTCATGTTTTATCAACCCAGAGTTTATAAAGATTTTAATTTTGTGTGTGGCTCAGAGTTTAGATCTTCCAGTCTATATCCAAGAAACATTAGAGAGCTAATCATGCTGCTTTTTTCTTTTTTCCTAAAAATATCACTCAGAAATGTAAAGGAAATGAAGGTAAGCTCGCAAACATGTTTCCATTACATGTTGATTAGAAAAATACTTGAGTTGCACTTCACGTGGCGGGAACTGCATTGCCCAATTTGTTTTCCTGGGATCTCTAACTGTCTGGTTCAAGGGCTAACACCCTTCACACACCCTCAAAGAGCAGAGAGAAAGTGACATTGATGCAAGGGCATCGCTCTTTTGTTATTTCAAAATTGGGCAATGTCTGATGCTCAAGAAAATGGTTTCAAAGTGCGGCCTGGGGTCACATACTGCACAGCCAACTGGAAAGGCTAGTGGACCAGCAAGTGGAGTGATGACTTGATGTCCCAGTCTCCCGGTGTTTGCGCAACTTTCAGGCAATAAAGATGCTGAAAATGTTGCACAGGGGACAAAAGCCATGGCAGTACCTTGTTGGGGGTAGGGGGTTGGGGATGGCACAAGCAAAACTTGAGACGATTTCAACATGTGTGATGTCGAAAGCATTCCCTTGTAACCTACTCTTGAAAAGATTCAAAATGACTACATAAAACCAACTCACAGCAACCAAAGGAGGTTTTATGTTACCTTGACCAAGAGAGAGGGAGAAAGAAAAGAAGGATGATGTGTACTTTTCCTTCTGAAGCTTGAAGTGAGACATTCAACTTTTTCTCCTTCCAGGGCTGGTGTCTTCTAGAATGTGTCAGAAGGAAAAGGCAATTGGGGTGTGTGTGTGTGTGTAAAAGTGAGGCAGAAATGGAAGACACTAGAACTTTGGGCACTGTGTGGAACAAAATGCAGAATGCTGTCTGCTCTGGTTGCTCTATAAAGATATCAACCCAAGAGGAGACAGCTGAAAAGCGCTTTTCCCAGCAGAAGTCTTCACAAGGCACAGCAAAATCCCTCTGGGAATAGGGACAATTTGCATAACAATGTCCTGTTGCTTATCCTGGGGACCCAAAGGATCAGATACCCTTAGAGAAAACACCACACTTTTCAGTCCAGCTCATTGTAGTGAAGGGCATTACCATTCAGTCTGTGAGGGCAGAGGCAGGAGGACTCCCCCTTCTTTTTAGCATTATTTTACCACACAAAATCAATGAGATACTCATATTTCCTCTTCTTCAATTGCTTTGCCATTCTTGGTGGTATTCTTCCCCCCCACCCCCCCAGCTTTGGCACAGGTACTCGTATGCATCGTTCTACATCTTCTCCCCCCAAATTTTTGTTGTTTTTATCTCTGGGGACCCACTCCACTCCAAAGTTTTTCCATTCCCTTTGCATTTCACTATCCTGCCTTTTCGTCAGGCCAGTGCCTTGGAACCGTGCATGACACATTCACCTCCCCATCTTGTGAACACTGGAAAGATCGTCGTTATTCTTTCATGAAGATGATTGCAGAGTCTATTCTCTGCTCCGCTAGGGGACACCTATTTTGCTTGCCTTTCTTTTGAATTTGAAAGAGGCATGTCTGAGAATGATATTTGTTCCTGCTGTTTTGTTTTGGAGACCAGGTAGGGAGGCTGTTGAAGAAAGCCAAGAAAACCCAGAGAAGGCAAAATTCTAATTCCACAATATGCCAAATACTTATAAAGAACAGGATTTCATGCTCCAAAGCTGTGACTGTTTATCAACAAGCAGTGCCCCTGGTGCCAATACAAAGTTTTTTTGCCAAAGTGCATTGGCAAGGGCTAGATTTAGAGAGCCTGAAAGAGAAACACACATGCCCTCCACTCCAACCAAAGGTGAAGTAACATTGGGCCATGTTATTAGATATAGGGTGTTCAGAACTGAGATGATATGAAGATTTGCTCTGTTCTCCAGTGCACGCAGCACTCCTAGAGTCCCGCATCATTTCTGGATGTCAAAATTTAGGATAGACAAGGAAAAAAGTTAGTAATGGGAAGCAATAAAATTTCGTTTAGTGCCTGCTATCGACACTTGATGATGTTAGATATTTTCAAATATTATCACCATTTTAAGGATGAGAAATCTGAGGATTAACCACATAGCCCATCGGCCACATAGCAAGATAAGTAGCACATCTGGAATCTGAACTGACATCTCACTGACCCAATGCCCTTGCTCTTTGCACTTGTGTATATTTTGCACAGAATGTTCAAGGGGTTGAGAGGACTCAACACAATGAAATAGGGAGAATAGTTGAAGGAACATTTAGTCTGAAGGAGGGAAGACTTGATGAGACAAGATAGCTGTCTCCAAATTTTTGAACTCTTTGCCTTATGGAAGAAGCAACAGACCTATTCTTTAAAAATCCATAAGACAGAACTAGGACTAAAGAGAGAACATTTCCTCAAGCAGATTTCTGCTCAAAAGAAAGAAAGACCATTCTAATGGTGAGAGAAGGACTGCCTTATGAGATGATGGCTTCCCCATCAAGGCACAGGTTCAAGAAAAGACCAGATGCCACTTGTCAGAAATTCCAGAGAACTGAGGTGCTCACCCAGTTGGCCATTAATTTCCCTTCAACTCCTCTGAGTCTAAGACTAACAGAAGCTTGGTGAGTTTCAACCTCTGACATGCAAATTGCTGCAGAAAACAGGTTAAGATATTAGGATCAAATATCAGGTACTTAGAAAAAACAAAGTTCTACACAATAACAGTTCTTCATTACCTTTCCCCCCTTTTTTATTAAATAATGTTCTAGACACATTTTGACTCCCTTGGGACAATGCCATACACCTGCATTAATACAACTGTTGCTATTGGGAGTAGTTACATAATAATGGTAATATAAAAAACAATCAGAATAAGGAGGAAAGAGCCAGTGAGTCACTCTTACATATGGTCACATGTATAGGAAGGTAAAAATAAAAAAATCTTCAACAAGTAGTCTTGTTTAAGTCATGACAAATAATCTTCTGACTTTATAAGGGGGCCAGGGATTTGAAGTCCATTAGCACAGGTGTGAACAGGGAATGATAGAATCATAAGATATTAGAAGGGAAGACCTTGAATTCAATCACGTCTTTCTACAGATGGAGAGAGAGAAGCTCAGAGAGCTCGGTGGACTTGCTCAATGACACATAGCTCATTAGAGCCAGAGTTAGGGCCCTAATGTTCCTCAGACCCAGCCTTATGATCCCCAATCTCTTTCCAAAACAATGCACTAAATTCACCCTTTCACAATTGAACTTCAAGAAAGCACAAGGCACCAGCTTGGAACAGTCAGAACCAATGGGATGAAAGACTAAAAGATGGCAGACAGTTACCAGAGCAGGTGCAGAGGTACCGGATGGAACTGAAGCTGTGGCTTTCCAAAACACAGAACATTGGCTGAGACAGTTTTTAAAATGCTTCACAACTCAATTCTGTAGCCAAGCAGACACTAACCATTCGCCAGGAGGGACAGTCATCTTAGCTCTAAGATGGCCTTATGCTTCCTTCTGCCTTTAGATGGGACTCCCCTATCTACTCAAGTAGAAAGATTTCCGTCTCTCCTGATTTAGGTGATAGGATGGGGGGGAATAAGAACGCAAGACATTCACATCTGAATTTTAATTTTAAAACCTGCTTAGCACACAATTCACTCTTGTCATGTGAATTGTCACAAGCTCCTAAGAACTACATAATTTATTCCTGGGCCACCCCCCAGTGTACAGACATACGCATTTACTCCACAAAATACACTGAGTAGATGAAACAGTGATCTAATTTCATCTTCAATCATACTTCACTTTTCTGTGTGTATATTTTTAAGGAAATAATAGTTAATCAGAGTCCTACTATCTAACGTTAATTCAAACACAATGGATATGTGCTAAGCTGTTATGACATGCCAGGGAGCTGTCCCTGGGCATAGGCCAGAAGTCTCCCAGGGCACATCCTCTTTAGATAACAAAAATGGCTAATATTCTGGCTTTACTGAGAAATGTAGCTTGTCCAAGGGCTCCTACGTAGAGAATTACACTAAATTCCTACACTCCTATCAACCTTAATCTATAAGATCCACTACGGCTTACAAAACCTCTCTGAGTCCTAAAAACTCTCATTCATTAATGGTAGTCAATTTCACCCCCTGCACCGTCTTAATATGATGGAAAGAGGACTCTCGTGCCTTTAGAGAAATCTTTCACCAATATAGGTGGATCTTTGGTTAGAAAGAAAAGAAAATTGAACAGAACCCCATTTAGTTAGCAGAACTTTTACTGTCTAAAGACAAAGATAGCTGAATTGCACAAAAATGTACGCCTTCACTTCCACCAGCATCTTCATTTGCACAGCCTCTTTTTGGCTATCACTCAACCCTACCATTCTCTTTGGCTCTATTGACTCCCCAGCGCTCTGGAATGATTCACCTTGGCTTTGGCGTTATCATAGCAATGCCTTCAATCATTCATAAAAACACTTTCATAATTTTTGCCATTTTTACATATTACTTATAATATTATTTATTTAATATTTTATGAAT
The DNA here is from genome assembly GCF_041296265.1 of Equus caballus. Classification (NCBI taxonomy): domain Eukaryota; kingdom Metazoa; phylum Chordata; class Mammalia; order Perissodactyla; family Equidae; genus Equus; species Equus caballus. The sequence continues at coordinate 36,301,097 of NC_091697.1, read as the reverse complement.
ATTGACTCACTGCTTTGTACTCCCAACAAATGTATTTTTACATGACCCTTTCCACTATGAATGAAAACCAATGCCACTTGCCTTAGATAGAGGAAAGCAATACAAACAAAAGCCAATGAAAACAAAACAAAAGAATACTAAATTTTGGCTAGACACTATTTTCTGCCAAAGGGTGTTTATTGAGAAGGGAGATGGAGCAATGTGAGAGAGATGTTAAAGACAGATTAGCACCAAATTGGGACCTCGGCCTAATAAGAAGGACTAAAAGAAATTTTACATGGAATTATCGCCTCATTACCTGATTCAGTGTTATTTAAAGCCACATATGGGTACCACTTAAAAATCATCTGGCTGCCAACTTAAAGTCATCCCATGCACCACCAGCTGTGTGCAGGTATACTTTAAGAAACAGTGCATTGGCTGATGCAGGTGTAGAAAAGTGTACACCATATATAGAAGGGAGGGCAATCTTGTGACAGAAAGAAGGCTAGAGGGAATAGATTGATCAGTCTTGGGAGGGGAGATGGAGGAAGGTTTGTTAAGTGATTTGTATAGAGTTGGAAGTTCCTAAACCAGCAGAAAATTCATGAGTTTGCACTGGTGCAGGAGAGAACTAAAATATGTCAGCAGCAGGTTATGAGCTGCCATGAATTTTTCTATCTGTTTTCCCTCTTTAAACACGGAAAAATGATAGTGAAATACCAGAAAAGTCCACTCTTTGGTGAATCTGGCTTTTGATATTGATTAACATTAGCGTGTACTTTTGAAACTAAATAATACAAAAATAAAGAGAGAGGAAATACAACTACAGTATATTCCCATCCTAGAATGAATTTCAAAACAGTATGATGTATGTGGATTAGAGATCAAGTTGGCAGAAAAGGGAAAAGCGTATTATGAAGGCAAAATAAATAGATGCAGAGAAACTGTCACACAACTGAATTGAGACTCAGCATTTAATTAGGGACAGCAAGCTTGAAAGTCTCCTTGGTAAATGTATACCTAAACCGACCACGTGTTGGTTAACACTGAGACGTACAAACCGATCAATAGTACAAAACAAAAGGGCTCAGGTATGCATGTAGAGTCATACATCATTTCAATAAATTATGCTGTGTGTAAAGACAGGTTTTTTTAGAACAATCATTCTGGGATCAAGAGCTAAATCATTTCAGCCACATCTTGATTTCTGCAAAACTCCGCAGGAATTATGAGGCTTAACAGCATCCTGACAATTAGCATATTATAAATACAAAAATGATATATTAAAGGGAGAAGAGGAAAAAAAGGCCAGCGTTTTACACCTACAGTAATATAATTCCACTACTTAATGCAAAGTAACAGGCCTCAGAGTGTTTGGGATCCTCTCGTATGGTGTTATCTTCTCTATCAGTAAATGAGACTATGTGAACAGTACAACCTATAAATAATTCAAGGCCTGAGATGGCAATTATAGAACCATGCACAACTAGCATGAATATTTTATGAAGGCTAAAACAGCCCTCAGAATGAATCATGGAGAGATGAACACACACCCGCATGCACACACACACACATACACACCAGGCAGTTTTGGCCAAATTGTACTCCAAGACAAGGCTTGTCTTTGATCCCTGGCACACCTTTATTTTATAAAAATAATGCCCATAGTTATATATTTTTCCTTTCTTGAATTTATTTCTTAAAATCCAAACACAGAGGAATGGAGGAGCGGATTTGCCAAGAGGGTAGAAGAGCTCGAAATAGAAGAAGGACAAGCCATTTTTAACCCAAACTTGTGCAGAGAATTCTGAGCGATTTTTTTTAACCTTCCAAATGGACTCCACAAAAAGTATAGAGTTCCAATGCATCAAAATTGAAACTGAAACCAGCATCACTTCTTTACAACTCAAGCAAGAACACGTCCTACTCAAAAACTTCTCTCGTATAAATAAGCTTTTATTTCTAATTATTCCTTGAGGAATACCTGTAATCCCTGCTTTCACTACATTTATAAGGCAAAACAAATATTACTGAGCCATAAGCCTGAGCAAACAAGGTACTATATTTAAAGGAGCAGCCCCAGATGTCATACTTTACTAGAAAATGAGCAATACCGTAAGTCCTGAGCTGTTTCTGTAGCCAAAGGATGTGCACAGCTGAAAAAAATGAAATCATATGAATTCAAGTCTTGATTTCCCTGTGCTATGTACTTGTACTATTTGAATAAGAGTTAATATTCATTTGAATTTTGCAGAGATTAGCATTCATCTTTTTCACTCATCACTTATTTACACATACCCAGATAATATCCATGTGGTTAGAGGAACACTACTACCTTCCTAGCATCAATTTTAGCACAATCCACTTTCTTAATGACAACCTAAAACTTTTCAGACTTTTCCCAGCTCCTTCATACAAGACCTCTAGATTTATGATACTTTGGGTATGAATACATGCATTTTTCACCTGGTTGCAACAAAAAGAACCTTTAGAACTCTAGGATCTTAATACAAGAAAGAATCTTAGATATCATCTGGTCCAACTCCTTCATTTTTGCAGTTGAGAAAAGTTTACAGGCTGAAAAATGTTCCATGGCATATTCAATATCATACGACTAGTTGAAACAACGGGACCAATAATAATATAAGATAATATCTTATATCAGTAATAATATATTATGGAATATCTTAAACCAGTAAAACTATCCCATATTATATAATATATTATATAGACCTTGCAATAAGGCAGATACCATGCTTTGCAGGCTCTCACTCCTGTGGCCTCCCAATACCTCTAAGAGGTAGGGACTTTTTTTGTCCCCATTTAAAGATGAGAAAACAGAGCTGAGAGGTTAAGAGTATCTCCCACCCTCCGTCTCATGACCCTCCCCATCTGCCATACTCTTCGGGAAGCTGTACCAGAATTCTCTCCACAAGCCTCGCTGTGAGACACTTATCATAGGGAACCATTGATTTTTACCGGAGACTTCCTAAATGTGAGACACACTGATGTTTTCCATTTTACTATGCCTGCTGCTTTGTAGAACCTCCGAGGACAAAGAAAAAAAAGAAGCTCCTACAACCCCAAGAACTTCACGAAAAATAATACCTTTCCATAAAATGTTTAGCATTCCCCTATTACTCAGTTTTAAAACTTCTGAGCCACTGCTCCACTGGGTACATCCCTCAGGTTGGATTTGAGGCACAAAATACCTTGAGAACCTGTAAAACCCAAGACAACAAATTGAGACACCAACTCCCGCAGCAGCTCATGGGCAGGCTAGCACCGTGTTTTGATAGCCCTCTTTTGGTTTTATTAATACAAAGGAAATAAAAAATAGCACGCCTGTCCCTCTCTCTCTGCTCATGCCCAGCTCTGCATTTTAATATCAGGAGGATAACACACGCAGGTCTTTTTACACCAATGCACTAATCTGGTATAAACAGAATTATCCTGTTTGCTATTTTCTTTTAGGTGCTCACTCCAAAATATGCAAGGCTTTAGCCCACAAGGTCAGAGAAATACCGTTATACTGGAAGAGTGTAAGGAACTGAGTAAACGAGTTGGCTTTCGGCATGCTTTTCCTTTCAGCCTCTCCCTCCGCCACCTCCTTTTCCCACTGTGCCCGGATCCCCCTTCAGAGCTTCCATCCCACAGTTCCAAGCCCAAGCTTGAGAAGGTTTTCAGAAAACAAAACCCGGGTTAGTGAATAAAAACCACTCTCTGGACCCTTGCCGCTTTTCTTCACATAGACTCCAGGGAGCTGGAGTGTCATTTACTATTTACATGCACCTGAATGGGTTAATCTTTTCTTTTCCTTATTTTGACAACCATGTTTATCTTCTGAAAAGGCTAGCAGAGGCGCAGTGTGGCACTGGAGTGCTAACTGCTAACACATGGGCTGTGCTACATCTCGGCAAAAATTTCTTTCATACTTGTACAGGCACCCCGGCCAAGATCAACACCATGAGTTTGATTTTCTTCATCATGAATTGACAGCTTATTTATCTCCATGGAAGAACTTTTTAAGCCCTTTAGTCACCCAGGCAACTTAGGAGGCATTCAGCTGACTGGTCAAAAACATTATTATGGCTTCATAAGAAATAGAGATGAAATTATTTCATTCCTATTAGAGGCCATTACTCCTCTAAAGAGACATTTTGGTGACTGTGAGTTACGACAATAACCAAATACTACAAACACACGTGCACACACCCCCTTTTCAACGGGTATTCTATTTTGAAGACCGTTTTAGTCCTCATACTATGCTGATAATACAAAGTTTTGTGATGACATGCACTTTCCACGAATTCCCTTTCCAATAAAGCTCAGGAAGCCTCATTAGAATAATTAGGGAAGAAGTCGTTTCCGTTTGCCATATCTTGCTATGGCAGTAATAGCTTCTGATGCCTTTGAAACTAGCAAGAAATAGAACTCAAACGCCAGCTCAATCCTGAGTCATGATGGAAAAGAACATAACCCCACGTGGCTGCTGTATGGAACCAAACCCAAGTGCAACTGTGTCAGCCTCTCCCTTCCAGAGGGAGCTTACTGCTGCCCATGGGAGAAGTTTAAATAAATTTACAAGCAGAAAATGACCCAGAAAATACTAACAAATTGAGTACGCAAACACAGAATCCAAAAAGGATTTTCACTAGTGATAAATTACCTGCAATTTTGCAACTAACGGTAGTGAGAATATTGGCCTGCTACGGCACGAGGACAGATCTATATTTATAACTATCAGCAAAAAAAAACTATAAATGAGCATGAGAAATTGATATGGGGAGAGGGAGAGGAGAAAAAGCATGGCGTATTGGATAGATTGGAGCAATTTCTGACTACAGGGCCTCTCAAGTCAAAGCTGGTGCCCCACTTCTCTGAAAGAACTTCTCCGATTAAGACACTAGTTTCTGGTCTTAGGAATTCCACATAACAATAGCAACAACAGAAAATATTTACTGAATTCTTACTGTGGGCCAGATGTCCTGCTAAACGCTTTATTTCATTTAATCTCATTATTTCATTTCATCCCGGCAACAACCCTAAGTGTAAGTATAGATTACTACTACCTTCATTTTCCAGTGAGGAAACTGGAGCTCAGACAAGTAATTCACCCAAGATCACACATTTCTACTATGAGTCAGCCTAAATTTCTTCACATATTCCTCAAGTTCAATAAACAGAAGAATGTAGATTCCCACCACTCCAAATTGGACACTAAAACTCCCAACTTTTTCTGTCCAGACTATATCCCATTATTCACTTTTTCCTGAGTCCTACCATGCATTCTGCCATATTACCATCAGATCTGTCCCTCCTGTTGCCCGAATGGTTTCTGCATAAATGTCTGGAGTAGGGTGGTTGGTCTGCACAGTATGAAACTGGGCACTTAAATGGCACCAATGATCACAATGGTGAACATGTAAACTGCAGGTGCCTTATGCGTCTCCCCATGGCAAAATACAATTCAGTCACACATAGTGTTTGTAAGCACAGATGCTCAAGGGAGAGAGTGTGAGTACCAAGGTGAGTTTGGCAAAGAAGCAGTCCCAGGAGAGAGGAAAGTTCAAGTGGAAACGCTCCTGTGTATTTCCTACCTGCCTGTTAATGAATGTGAGAAAAGAAAGGCACAGAGCAAATAATACAGAGACTCCTAGGAACAAGCTACATAGAAAAGAACACTATGTGGAAGGCAAGATTGAGAAAAATAAAATCATTTTCAAAAGCTGTAGGAAGTTTGAATTTATTAGTGAGGAGAAAAAAACAGAAAGGGGGACAATCCGGCATTCAGTTTGCCCTGGTTCTATAATGTGTCATGAATGTGAATAATTCCTACGGTCTCAAGAAGATACTTGAGGACAGAGACTGGGTTGCATGCCTTTTTCTCTCTCTATCTCCTGAACCAGGCTTTCTGGAACATTAGGACAGGAAGGCGGTTGGAGATTACATAGTACCATCACCCCATTTTACACACGAGGAGATAAAGGTGCAGGTGGGTTAAATGACTGGAGCCAAATCACCCAACTAATTAGTGGCAGGAAGCCCAGCCACCCAAGAAACCAGGTCTGTTGACACCTTGCCCCTCGTGCTTTTCAAACTGCCCCGTTGCCTCTTTTAGGAGGTTCTCGATAAATATTCACAAAGCGCTGTCAAACTCTGGGTGCTCCGAGACAGGAAAGAAGAGACGGCCTGTGTTGTCCACACTCAGACCTCAGGCCTCCGCAGGTACCCCACCACGCCGCCCCCACCATCCAAGCTTTGCTCAAAAGTGGCTTTAGAAAAATGGGTAAGCATACTCCGAAAGCTCAGAGTTAATGATTTTTAAATGAGGAGGGTTAGTTGGAAATGTGGAGGAAAGATAAGTCTGGAGGATTTATTATCAATCTGGCCATGAAGGTTATTAGGTAAGATGCATCGAATATACACACATTCGTGTGTTCCCACACTTGTATGCCCAGTGTTGTATTAACATATGTACATATTTGTTCAACAGAATCCTTCAAAGTCCTCTCCCTTAGAGTCATTTTCAGGCATCTCTCAAACATGATGCAGATCAAAATGCAATATACAAAGTCAGGTAATGTCCCCAGCATCAAATTAAAATAGCTAACCGGCCAACAGATGGCAGCTAAAGCAAATCACTTGCCGATTTAAATAAGAACGGCATTCACTTCAGTTGCGCGCATTTTTCTAGACAGAAGTTGACTGCTAAATAAAATCAACTTCAGAGCCCAGTTATTTGTAGGACGAAGGGGAAATTACAAAAAACAAAAATGCTTCCTTTGTTCCTGGAACCTGGGGTGATTCACAAGCACGGACATCCCCAGGTCTTCTGATTTTAAATCACTAAGGTGGAAATGTCATTCACTCAGGAGGTTATCGATTAAAATAAAGAACAGGAATGTTTTCTGCATGAACCTCACTTCTGCTGGCAATGTTACATCATTTAGTTACTGAAAGGAAAGAAGGAGAAGAGGAAAAAAAATACAGCAGAGAGAGGAAGGTTCAGAACAGTCACAGACTGGGAATAAATAACACAAAGAAGCTTTCTGGCCTGAGGATAGAGGCAGAGGTTGGCATTATTTTACATTAGAAACACTTCTTATTCAAAACGGTAATTGATAGCAGTGAAGTGTTGGGGAAAAGAGCCACTTGCGTTCAGGCAGGCTGCCCTGCCAATCAAACTCAACCTTTCTTTGAATGAATAAAAGCTTCATTGCCCTATTATGCTGATACAGTCAGACAGGACTAAAGTAGCCTGTTTGTCAAGTTTATGTGCAGTGCCCCAAGCTACTTAGATTCTGATGCTTAAATAATTCCCGCAAAACCAGCCATGATTTTGGATACAGTTCTCTTTTTTCACCCACACAGTGTAAATTTTACCCTGGAGTTGCCCACAACTGGCCATAGATGGGGGAGGTGGCATATTTCACCCTTGTTTTAGTACAAGGAGGGCATTTGGCTGTCTTTTGTTTAGAATCCGCAGTGCTGAAGTGTTCTGCACACACTCTGTGTGTGCCACGGGCTGTCTGAAGCCTGCAGACATTTGCCAGGTTCTGTATTCCTAGCTCTACAGGAAGTCCGTGTAGAGAAGTCTCCCCATCACCTCTCTTGTCATCAGGGATTTGGGGTAAATAGCACCAAACCTTGCCTGCTCCTAAGTGATCAATGAAAACTGAAGGGCCTGGGGGGATTTTTGCGTCCTAGGTCCCAATCCTTCTCTGTCTCGTGCAGCACATCAGTGCTTTGGGCAGGGGAAGAACTGGAAGATCACGCAGCGCCCCCATACCAGCAATGCAAAGATCCTGAGGAGGGTCTTTAGACATCTAGCGCAGCAGAGGCTCAGGAGAGCTGAAAACAAATCTGCCCCCTCTGTTTTCACAGGCCTCTGTGTCTTTGACTTTCCAGTTGCTTCCACTTAAAAATGCATGTGACAAAACTGCTTTGGATTTGCAAAGAAGGAGTGGTAGGTAACAACGAAGATGCAATTGGGCTGGAAACAGATTTATCAGGCTTCAAGGATTATTGTTTGCTGAGAGATGGTACACACATTACTATTTCACAGTTCAGCTATGACATTATTAACCTACTGTGCAAGGATTTTATTGCCAGATTGGTCCATTTATCAAAAATAAGAGAAACTCAAAACCCCATAAGGAAGTTAACATTTCAGGCAGGCTTGGCTCTCACTTAACGCCATTAATCTATCTATTTACACAAGAGCAAGAAATGTTCATTTAGTAATGTCTCTCCATTTGGTGTAAGAGCTGCAAAATGGTCCCGGATGCAAGCATGTGAATGTCATGCTCCTTGTCACAGGAAAAATGAGTGTTTTCTCCTTAAAATGAGTTTGAGTCCCCAGAGCCTGCCACAGATTCTGGGTTGTCATGTGCTAGAAGCTGGGTGCTCAACCAGCAAAGGGATAAATCCAAGGACTGGAAGATTTAAATGCTCAAGCTGGAAAGAGAGGTGTGGAGGAAGGTGGACACTCTTAATTATTTTGTGGAAATACACAAGATAAAAACATACCAAGTTTCTTGAAGGAAAAAAGTCTTATCCAACCTTATCACAACAATGAGCCCTTATAATAAAAAAGGACAGGAAAGTGATGGCAAACAACTCAATAATTCATAGAGATGCATTGATTTTGGACTACAAAGATAGTGGTCTTTTGACATATCTTCTCCAATATGAGGTTTCAATAACACAGGGATATTCACGGAGCAATACACGCGATCGTGTTACACATCATCGAGTACCCAGCTCTACATGGGCATCCCGAGATGTCACATCGCCCTGCTGTTCATGCAGGAATCTGCATGACGGTGTTAGAAATGTACTTATCTGTGGGTAAAGAGATAGGCCTTGAATAAAAAGGAGGGAGCAAAATGACTCTGCTTCCATTCCTCAGTCTTTCTTCTGTTTCCTCCTTCCTTCTTTTTGTTTTATTATTTCTTTATGGAAGAGAAGACAATCTCCAAACCCATAAAATGCCCACAACCACTAACGTTGATCCTATCAATCTTCTTTTCCTTCAAAATATATACATAATGTTGGAAAAAGTGAAGGGAGGCTGTCACAAGAGAGAGGGACACTCATTTTTGGTGTGTATCTATGTAAGTGTGTGTGTATATATGCTCATATACAGATATGTATATATATACAGACATACAACGCATTTCAAAAATGAATGTCCCTTTCTTTTGCGACAGCCTCCCTTCACTTTAATAGGTGTGTGTATATACATATGTATACACGTGTGCACACACACAGCAGTATAAATAAACACATACCCAGGCGACATGGATAGTTAATAAAACACTCAGCAAGCCCTACTGAGGCCCTCCTATAGAAAAGGCACTGTCCTCGGCTGAGTGGTAAATATTCCATAAATAGTAGCCTTGACTCAGTACCAGGAACTGTGCTGAGTATCTTACAAACTACTGCATTCAATCCTTACAACAATCCCGTAAGAGTAATTAGCCCCGTTTTATGAACGGAGAGGCTGAGGCTTGGGTGGGTGATGTGGCTTGTTCAAATCACACAGCTGAAAAGTGCAGAGTTTGGGTTCTGCCTGCCTTCTGAGCCTGCTGCGCTCCTCCTCTGTGGCTGCTAACCACCTCACTCTGGCGCTGCGCAAGGAACCAGAGAGGACACAATGATAAAGGAGTGGCCCCTGCCCTGGAGGAGCTCACAGTCTAGTAGAAAAGCCACATACTCAATTAACTAACGAGGCAGAAACCAACAAGCATCATGTCAGCAGGGTGAAAAGTTAGGGGGCACATGGCAAGCTCAGCACTGAGGTGGGAGCGGTGAGGTCTTCCTGGAGGCTATGCTCTCCAATGTGTACACACACCTTCATTCCTCTAGGACAAACCCACCACAACAGGTACACTAACGCCTTGTGCCTTTGGAAGTTTCCAGCACAACACTGTCGTTTGTTAACGTTTTTTCCCCCTGACTGCTTAAGTTACTGATCTTATATTTTCAGAGGGCTTCTTTTGGTTCACAGAACAGAATAGCTACAACGATACTAAATCAAGTCTCATCCAGTTCAGTTATTATGAGTCACCTAGCAAAATACAGTAAGTGAGGTGACATCCACATTTTGGGTTGATCAAACTGGCTGGATGATAATACTGTTGGTTCTGTGATAGGGAGAAGATCAGCTAATAATACACAGCCTCCAGGAGTGATGTGAGGAACAGAAATAGCACACATAATAATTACCATCACCATATTAACTGAGCACCTACTATGAGCCAGTCACTCAGCTAACACTTTGCCCACATCTACTCATCGAATCCTCGTAACTACTCTGAGGGGAACACTACCGGCTCCTTTACAGACAAGAAAACAAGGCCCACAAAATCCAGGCAAGTCACTTACACGCCACACTATTAAGGGCAGAACTGGGACTAAAACTCAGGTCTGTCAAGCTCCAAAGTCTATGTTCTTAATCATTATTCTCTGCTATCAAGATCTATATCTTTTTTATTTTTCTCTTCCTAGCATAGTAAAATGTCAGAAAATACGTGATTGAATGTAGTCGGTCTACTATGCAAAGTACCTAAAGAACTTCTCCACCTGTGCCCTCCCCACAACTCCCCAACCCCCACTCCAAGCACAGCTTGAAGGAAGTTGTTCTAAGGCAGGAGGAAGAAAGGAAACAGGCCTAGGAACCCGGCCTTGCTGGCAACACTCAGTGTGAATGGGAAGGTGGGCTGCTGCCTGTGCCCAACTCTCCTGTCCTATTCCTTAAAAGGGACCCATCCATGCCTGCCTTCCAGATTATCTGCAAGGATACAGCTGTTATCTGTGCAGTCTATTAGAAGAAAAGTCATAATTTGAGGTATTTCTGTCATCAGCATTTCGCCCTGGAAAAGCAGTATGGACCAGCGGCTAAACCACAAATTTTAGAAACCCAACAGACATGCACTGCACTGGCAAATCAAGTGCTGGGCTGAAGCCAGACACGCTGTGTCTTCCAGCAATACTCATCAATAACTGACAAATGCCATGCTATTTCTGAAGTATAACATTCCAAGTTAGATGGATGGGCATTTGCCTTGCATTGCTGCATTCAAGTCCAAAGGATTCACAAACATTTTTAGATTAGAGCATTTCTGTATGGATTCAGTGATAAAGAAGGGTGCTCACCATGGTAAACGCCAATCCCAGAGCCTATGTCTACCTTAAACTAATTTAAAGTAAATGATGTTTCTGTTTCTCTTTCAAACTTAAAATGATCTAATCCTGGCCCAATATCTACATGAGGTAGTACTGCGTAACCACTAAGAGCTTAGTATTCAAGCGTGGGTATAGACACTTGGGGAAAAGGAATGTTGGTTTTAATTACAAAACAGAGAGAGGATGGAATATTTTCTTTACAAAGGGGCCTTTACATTTCAGGAGGGGACACCATAGATGTAGAAACCCGGATTTTTCAAAGATCCCAATTTCAAATATTCAGCCTCTTTCTGGCACACTGGCTGGCAAAAACAAGTTGATATTAATAAACTTTTTTTTTCAATGACTGAGCAAATGAATGGCTTCTGTTCGTTCTCCTCATAACTTTTTTAGACTTATAAAACCACAAGTCTCCATTTTTATTTGAAAAATATGGTCAAGAAAATCAACAGATATGTAGATGTCTGATGAGTGATAATCAAGCCACAAATACATCTTTTCCTTATTAATTATGTATAAAATCTTTGGTGCTAAAAAGATACCACAAAATTTACCACGGTTTTAATTTCCCTAGATTTTAAAAATAGTTTCTTCAAAAACAGCCATTGTACCTATTGAAGTATACCTGTAACATTGCAATGAAAGTTCCTGGGTCTAGAATTAGTGAGCTAGGGCTCATCTGTGGAATGTCTCGTTTATCAGAAGCTGCTTTAACCTAATTTTCAGATGTCATACCTTAGATAGATTGTCCTTATAAGTTTTTCCAGACAACTCTTAAGAAAAGTTTATGGGGAAGTTATCATTAAATGCCCACCTTCTTGGGCAGATTCGACCTTCATCCCCAACCAGCTCCTCTGTGCTCAGAAGCTCCTGTTAGACTTCTCTATTTATTTTCACTCTAACCTGGGATCCTAGATGTGATTTTCACTCCATTTTATATCACCAAGTAGGATTCTCTTCGGTGGGAGATCGGGTTATGAAACAATATATTTAAAGCATTTCATATTTATGATTCAAAGGGGAAGAAAAGTCTAACCTTGAGGTCTAAAAAGTTTGCCAACAAATTTCCAGGGTCCAAGGTGAAGAATTACTTCTTTTTTGCCTCAATACGAATTGCAAAATTCAAATGATTAACCTTACTGCTGGGCTCCCTGTTTCCAGGGGAGACAGGAGAAAGGACGATTTCTCTGCTTATATCTCTAAATAAAACTGCATGGAGTAGTGCTGGCAGGGGAGGGCTCCGCAGAAGTCACATCCTTTTGTCATCAAAATCTTACAAATTATTTATTTGATCGAGAAAGAGAGCCACAAAAAGCAACATCTATTGACAGTTACTACTTCTGAGTTCTTTTTCCATTTTTCCTTGTTGGTGAAGAAATAAAAGAGGCTCTTAAAATTCACTCCTCACTTCTTCTTCTGTGTATGTGTGTGTATGCTGTGTATGTAGAGCGTGGAATCAATGTCTGAGTTAAAAGCAAAATATCAGGGTATCGACTATGGTTCCCACATATTATGGCTAATAAAACGTGAGTGGGTCAAACTGTTCTCAGGATAAATTGAGAACGTTCCTAAGAGGCAAGAATGTAAACCAAGCCTAGAGTCATAAAACAAATAAATCTACATAGCTACAGGAAGCCTTCACACCCACTTTTCAGTGAGTTGGCAGAAAACATTTTCTATGACTCTATCTTTCCAATTTAAAATTTATAACTCCACCAGATCCCAATAAAAATGGACAAATCATATTAAAGACCATGGAACTGGTACTGATCTATTTTGAATAGAAGAGTCTGCAGTTGGAAAACCGAAAGGGTAGATTTCTGTCTCTGCGAATTTGCTTCTGTGTATTCGTGCTAATCCCCCTTCATTTCTTCTGTAGTAAAATTCTCCTCAGGCCCCTACCACCCCAGGAATACTCACCACCACCTCCATCTATGAACCCAAGATTCTCTTCTTCCTTCTTTCTCTCCACCTTCCCACCAGATTTTCCTCCAGCTGCCTTCCCCAATCAACACAAGTAGAATTTTCTTCCCTCTACTTCTCCCACCTATATGTTGAATAATTATCTTCCTTTCCTGCCCTCATCTCACCAATGTCTTTAGTCATCAAATTCCCACTGACTGTGTTAAGGCTTTTCTCCAAGTGTGCAACTCACTGAGAAAGATCTGTTCACATCACTACCTGATTTTTCCATAACTTCAAATCTCACCTTTTAGAATGTGGCCAGCATTCTGTAATGCTAATTCAAACAGTTAACACAATATGCCTGGCCCATGGAAGGCATTCAATAAATACTTGCTGAATGAAACACTAGTATCTAAATCAATAGATGGGGAAAAATATATTTGCAAGCAGAATATTGCTAGAAAGGAAGGATCCTTGAAAGTTCGCTAAAGACAATATTTAAGCCTAGCTTCACATGGCCATTCTACTTCAGTTTCTTGAGGCTAAAATTCAAAAGTGAATTCACCCAAGTCACAGCAATTTCTCTACTGCCTAACGTTGTATACAGCGGGAGGAGGAGGGGAACCCTCAAAGATGACAGCAAAGACCAGTAGAAAGTTTGAGAATAAATGCACCAAAGGCAATTATGATGCTGAGACAAGAATTTTAACCTCTGCTAACCCTAATTCATTAGTGAAACCGGGCAACCAAAGATTCCTAGAATTTAGAGCTGAACGGCCTCATTAATTATTTGCTCAAACACTCCCATTTTGCAGATTTCAGACCCAGAGGCAAGAAGGGAACCTGTGAGAAGGCACAGAGTGAGCTCCTGGCAGAGACAAAGCAAACATCTAGGTCTTTTCTACTCACATTTTCTACTCTTCTTCTCCTGTTAATTGGATATAACAATATTCACCCTTCTAATCCCCCAGGTTTCTGTGAAAAGGAGTAGAATGAAAATACACATGCTAGATGCAAAAGAACTTGCAAGGCAAAAACTGTCACACAGGGGATGTTACAAGGGATCAAACTATATTGGCTTTTTTCTTAAATGTTATATAATTTTTAATTGTTTAATCCCTGCTGTTCCGGCCCCGAGGCTGTTATTCAAAGTAGCAGTTATGCTTTCCTACAAAAAAAAGTCAAAAATCATCTGCATTTGCTCATTCATTTAAAATCCCTTATCCTCACATTTAACACCAAAACAAACAGCCATCAGCCACTTCAACATGCCTTTCAGAACCATGCCAACTTCTCAACAGGCTCCTATTTGTTTTTTATTTTTCTTTTCTAGGGACACAGACCTGTTTCCTGTCTAAACTATGGGACTCCTAAAGCATTATCTCGCCTACCTCAGTCATTTCTCTCATTGTTACAAACGGAGACAAGAACTGAAGGCAACATTATAGTGATTTCCTCCAGGTTACTGTGTATTCAATACTTCTATTTATACTTTTCATTTTGTCTGCTGCCTTTGTTTTTGGGCCCTCCTCCCTCCCCCGCCACACTGCCCCTAAGCCTGGTATCAAATAGACGAGAGTTTTATATTCTGCAGCTGAGATTATGCCATTTTCTCTTGACTTGAGGATGGATCACTCTTGAAGGTGTAGGTTTTCTATTTAACATTTTAAAATAAAACTTAATAAGTTTTGATGGCATTAATTCTGCCCTCCTTTTAGCCAAGCGTTCATGACATGATTTACTGCCACTTAGTATCAATGTTCTTTCTCTGCATCCTGGGCTAGTGTCTATTTTATTTTGGGCATTCAAAGGGCCACCATTAGCTTTCTTCCCCCTGCCTGAAACATTAAAGACAAATAAAACACCTTGAACCTCAAGCACAAGACAGACTTTCTGTCTATTCAGGAAGCTAATCCACATAACAAACTAGCTCAGTCGTCTGTTTTCTATGAAAGAATTGCAAACTACTCTGAAGTCAAGGGGCACAAGAGCTCACAATTTCCCACTGTGCACACTTAATTTGGGGTTTGTGTTTGTTTTTGTTCGAGCACAATGGTTTCTGATTTGTGGGACTGGGGTGGCATTTTTAAAACCCGACGTCTCTCTTTCGCCACTTTATTTTGGCTTTAAGACACCATTCCCATATTTTGCCAACTTCTGAAGTTAGAAAACTAAGTGCAGTGGTCTCTGAGCAATGAAAATTGATTTCAACAGGAATTGCATCCCTGTAACTGTGGGAAGGAGCTCATCCTTCTCTTGTGGCGGCAAAATGCTCTTCCCTTCTGATTGATATATGTGTGTATCTTCTCCCTAATGCTCACTTCTCTGCAAGCAAAAAACAGATCTCCCAACCAGCTCTCCCTGTCATTTCCTTTGGAATCAAAGGAGACCCAGTGTTAAAGTCTTGCCATTTTCAGTGACCATTTTCCCAGGTCTCAACTTTGGGCTAATTTTTATTTCTCTAATATTTTTCCTTCTTTACAGCGAGCTAAATAATGTGCACCCATGCACATGTGTGTGTTTTTAGATGTGTATGAATACATTTGTATATATGTAGGAAGTCGTGTGTATACATGTATGTATATTATATTTATATGTGTGTGTCTTTATGTGTACATATGTATACACTGTACACACACATAGTAATTTGTTCCTCTTGGCTCAGTAAATTCTCCTTGGCAATGTCTTTCTTTTTGTTTTAAGGTATTTTTGGGGGGCAGGAAGATTGGCCCTGAGCTAACATCTGTTGCCAATCTTCCTCTTTTTTTTTCTTTCTTTTTTTTTTTTTCCTCCCCAAAGCCCCAGTACATCGTTGTGTATCCTAGTTGTAAATCATTCTACTTCTTCTATGTGGGATGCTGCCACAGCATGGCTTGATGAGCAGCAAGTGGGTCTGCACCCAGGATCCCAAGTGACGACCCCCGGGCTGCCCATGCAGAGCACGTCAACTTAACCACTCAGGCACAGGGCCAGCCCCACCTCGGCAAGGTCTTGAATATTCAACTCTCTCTTACTCTAAAGCTTTCCAATTCCTTGGACGAGGAAATTTTTTTTGTAATTTCATTTTTTATTCTTCACATCTCATTGAAAGATAAATGAAGCAAAGGTCAATATTGGCTTTATTTTTATTTTATCTTTAAATACTTATTTATTTACTTATTTTTGCCAACTGGTTACTGTTCAACCAAAAGCTCTCCGTGTTCTGTGTATTCAGTTAACATGGCCTTATTGATTTCACCCACAATTACTGTGATTGTGTAATATATCAGGGAATATTATCTCCCAAAGATCTTTCCCCTCATTTTATTTCCACACACACACATGCATTTACAGTTCTTCCTAAGTTTCATATTCTGTTCAACAATATTTCCTTCTTCCACCTATACACCATCCAATTCAGCAAGAGCAATAAATATTATTTTCCCGTTTTACAGATAAGAAGGAAAAAAGCTGGGATGGAAGGATCAACTTGACCAGGGTTAGAATCTGTTTCTTTGGTACATAAACAAACTCTAAAATTCCCCATTCTGATCAGACCTTATAATATGACTTTTCCTGATAAGATGCTTTACAAAAAAAAAAAGAAGAAGAAGAAGAAATGGTGCACTCAATTTCTATTCTTTATTATCCTTGATTTCAAGCCATAATGACTTTGCTCCCTTAGCATTTATTCCAGGTACTCCTTTTATCTCAATTTTTTCTAATCCTTCTTTTATACATAAGGTTATTCCTTTGGCTTTATTTCCACCAACCTGACACTCTTCTTCTTTGCTGATCTTTTCTAAACAGTTTATGTCCCACAATATTTATTCTTCTCCCCCACACATCATTCATTTTCATTACTCTTACATGATTCGGCTATACTCATCTTTTCTGAAATAGAGAATGCCTGAACTTCTTTGAAAATCCACATGTCAAAACGTAATAAAAGTGTTTTCATTGCGACATAGTTTTAAGAGGAATGAATGGCCTGCTCAACCACCAATTCCAAATTTATATTCAATTTTGGGAATATATATTTTTAAGCCTTTTTTCTCTTTCCCTGGTTATAAAAGACTTGACTCTGTGGTCTTGCATGGCTGGGATTAGGAGTTAAGGCATTCCTTATAAATCAGTGTAATCTTTACAACAGGACATTGCTGTACTGAGAATCCCTCTCTGTATTGTGCATTTTCAATTACGTTACATGTTTCTACTTAGTAAGCCAGCTTAATTCCACGCTGTGTCACAATATTACAACATGTCCAGGTTGGAAAAAGGAGCAATCTTACTCCTCTTGTAAGTTGTTTAGCCTTTGGCACTTATAAATCCCCCCAAAACACTGGGGAAATCCCTTTTCCTTGCTTTTAATATGTCTTTAGATTTATTACTTGAAGAATCTGCTCACTTAATCCTTTGGTGAGGCCAAGGATCGTCAGCATTCTAATAAAGGTTCAACAAAGGGAAGGAAGAAAACAAAATCACAAAATCAGGTGTTCAAAGAACGCTTCAGACTTAAAACGAATTTCCAAGTATTTTCTCTACAACAAAGACAAGAATAGGCAGGAGGCTTTAAATTACTCTGCATAAATCCAACCCCATTTATCTTGGGCTTTATTCCTAGACAGTTCAGCCAGGGCGGGCAGCAGGACGGAGCCCAAAGGGCCCTTCAGGGACCAAATTACCGTTTCAAAACGGGGCTTGTGTTCCAGGTGTGGGACAATATTATCTGAGAAACGTTGGCGAGATCTGGGGTTCTTCAAAGAGCTCTGTTAAAACGTTTAAAATGATCGAAGCCTGTCATTAAAAAAAGGTGGAGATTGTGAAGCCTCATTGAAAATATATTTTAAGCACTTCTGGCCAAAATACTAAAAGTCCTGCAAATGACCAAAGGAAAAAAGTCACTAACAAAAAAATTAACGTATTATCTAAAATAGCACTTCCAAGCTCCTGGGCAAAGTGGCAGGGTTCGCAGAGCACTTATTGCACCATGAAACAATCTTTAAACTTCCCCGTGCAATTCTGATGCACAAATATAATGCTAGGAGAATACGTATTGTTTGAATCAAATATAATTTGTTTTGTTTCCAAGCTTGAGTTAGGGAAAAGGGTATTTAATTTTTTTCTTTAGTTCTTGAAAATCATCTGTATCACAAACATGAGAAAACATAGGATAGAGAACAGAGAAATAAAAAGAGTAAAATTCTCCTAATACCTAAAAATGTCTTTGTCCCTTTCAGGTTTATACTTTTTCCTTTTTCTTGCCCATGCCTCTTGAAACTGTTCTGGGTTAAGTCAAGAGGCAGATTATTCTCCATGACACTAAGAAGGTTCCAAGGCAAGAAGCCCTAGCTTCTAGAGTTATAGAGAGCTTCTAGCTTTCTAGAGTTATTTGTGGCATCTTGAGAGTGAGCCATCCTTTAAAGCCCAAACCCAGTACCACCTCCTCCGTGGTCTTATTGGCAGGATTAGTTGTTCTTTCAACATGACAGGGAAGAATAGAGAATGTGGTAGAAAGAACATGGGAACTCAGCCATTTGCTGTGTCAGAGGGGCAAGTCATCTAACTTCCCTGAATTTTCATTCCCTCGTGTGTAAACAGAGCTCACGCCTGCCCTACCAATTTCAATGGACTTTGGCAACAACCAGATGGGCTAATATACAGGAAAGCATGATAAAGCACAGATGCCTCCACATCTCTAATTCCACGATCCCTTATCTGAACCCCTTTAAGGAACCAGATATGTTTCACAATTCAGAATTCTCTAGATTTTAGAGAGGTGATATGGCACATACGCTACGCATACCGTATATTATGTAATACTCTCTCAGCGAAATGTATAAATATGAACATTAAATGGAATAAACAAAGATTATAATGAACACCAAAATCTATTCAGTCTAGTATAAGAATCTTGTCCAAATTTGCTCATTTGCCAACTGAAGAGAACAGATGATCACTTTCCTTTATAGGGCTCTAATTATCAATAATAAGTCAGATGTCAATAGGAAATGTCAGTCATCAACATTACCAAGTAAGCTTCATTCACTGTGAACAAAATACCCTGCACAGCATTTTGAATGTATACAAAAGTAGTAAAGATAATATTTTGGGGGGGGGTGTTTTATAATAATAATAAAATTAGTGATCGCCTCAATTAACATTTACTAAGTGCTTACTATGAACCCTAAGCATTTTACAAGCATTATCTCATGTAACACTCACAACAATCCCGAGTATTATGCCCAATCTGCAGATGGGGAGACTGAGGCTCAAAGAAGAGAAGTCACCTGCCCAGTTCAGAGACTGAAGACAATGCTATCATTCTAGCGCAGGACCACCAATAAATAAAATACTTCCTGAGAGGATAAGGGTAAGCAATTCGAATACAGAGGAGTGACCTAGCCAAAGGAGATTCTGAAGTCTACCAGCCTGAACCACCCAACCTGTAATCTGGATCCCACGAGACAGAGGTGGAAACCTTTCCCAGTCTGTAAACACATCTGAAGTTTGAGTTCTCCAACCAGCTGTTGACATGCAACTTCCAAATTCTAAAAATAAAACTCCCAAGATCAGCCACATTATACTTTTGGAACTACTGACACATACAAGCATTTCTTCTCCTGAAATGCATTCTTGATGCAGCCAAAAAGAGAGAGGCAAGAAGAGGAGGAGGTTCAAAGGAGCTGGCGAAGAAGAGAGAAATTTCAAATTATTCTACACCACAGATAAGAAGTGAAAGAAATACTGAGGGCAAAGTCAGGTTGAACAAAGAAAGATCCTTCAGACACAAAGATAATAAAAGAAGAAAATAATAATATGAATTGTTTACCTTTCACAGAAGGCAAGTTTCAAATCACTTGCAATCAAAATAAAACGTTCTTTAATCACTGAGGATAAAGAGCTTTCAAGGACCACAGTACAATCTTATGTGGAGGCCAGATCACAGAACATTCATTTATCTATTGTTCAATGTTATCCGCTATATTGATAATAAGTAGGTTATTTTTTTTTCTTCATCTATTTCAGATTAGATAGTAAGTATTCAGAGGCCAGGAGCTCCACTCCGTACTTTACTGTATCACCTTAGTCTTTATACACATTTCTGAAAGACTAAATACTCAATAAATATTTCATTCAATAATAATAGTCATAGCTCCCATTTTTGAAGACTCATAATGTTCCATACGCTGGTTGTTCTTCATAATTCTCTCATTTAATCTTGTTCTAAGGGAGTGTTATTACCCACAATTTCCTGATGAAGAAATCAAAGCTTAAGAAGCTTGAGTCATTTGCTCTAGACCACACAGCTAAGTGGTAGAAGCTGGGATTTCAACTGTGTGATTTCAGAGTTCTTCTTTCTCTGATGTTGTGCATGTGTGTTGTACATATTTACACACAGAGGGTATATTCACATGGGTGGTTGCTTTGTTTTTTATAAGCTCGCCACCTTCTTTCATTACTCCATCAAAGTGGTCTCTGTAGCCAACATGACTTTAATAAGCATTTTAAAACCTTTTGTAGACAAAATTCAAATGCTTGCCACTTTTGATACTTACTTGTCTTCTTGGGAGATCGGGAGAAACTTGGATGTCTCCCCTTCTGCCCAATCTATCCAGGTGGCTCAACTAGAGATTCAGAGATGTGCCCGAGGTCATACAAGCAGGCAGTAATGGAGGTATGGCTAGAATTTGGGTTCCTTGACGTCAGCCCAAGGTACATTTAACTCAAGAGACACTTTGAGCAGTCAGTTTGTATTTATTAAGGATCTTTAAGCTACTCAGTGCTACTATGGCACAAGTAAAATCGTTCTTGTTCTCATCTACTTCAAGAGAAAGGCTAATATACACATGAAATGAATAAATAAACTGTTCAAGTTGACGACACCAATCACACGCAACAAAATTTCAGAAGAGCCACCATCCAATGGTGGAAAGAGCACTGGCTTAGAGCCACAAGACTTAGCTTCAAGGTCAAGTTCTGCCACAGTCTCCATGGCTGTTTTGGCCAAGTCACTTTCACCTTCCTCTTACAAGATGATTAGCTTGGGAAATCAGAATAATATCTTGTCTCAACCAGTGAAGAGTGGTGTGAGCTTTGGCAATGGAAAATGGAGATATTAATAGTACCTCCACTGGGCTGTGGTGAGGAAGAAATGAGACGATGCACAACAGGTGACAGACAAGGTGTCCAGATTGATTAACAGACACTGCCTATTGCTCTTTGCAACTATAAGGTCATCGCCAATTCCAAAACTGTGTGAAAGGGAATATTTTGCAAGTGTTCAGTTCCCCAGAAGACTCTAACCTCTTGCTATTTAAGGACATGACTTTTAAGATTAACCTTGGTCTTTGAAACACTTAAAAAAAATTAAAAATGCTGTTATTATAGAAGTATGTAATCAGCTACTGAGCACCAGAGGCATCCATTTTGGGTCAGAATAGCCCCTGGTCTTTTTTGATTATCTCTGGGTGCTCTCCTTTTACCACTATTTGCATCAGCAACTGTTTCACATGATTTCTAAACATTTGACATCAGATTTAAGAATTTCTGACGCTGGCAGACAAGTTCCTGCCTCTCGCTCTACTTTCTCAGAAATTACTCATTGTAGTCAAATGTGCCCAAGTCTTTGAAGCATCTGAGATGAATCACCAACCAGAATCAGAAGTTATTCCCACCACTGAGCATTGAGGCTTTTGTCCTAATCTTAGGATAGGATATTTCTTTTAATTTTCACAATGTAGATTGTATTTTGTCAGACTACCCAATATCAGAGATTTTCCTAGCTGGGACATTTGTCAGCCTTAAAAGTGTAGAAGACAATTTTGAATATAAATTGACTTCACATTTTCATTTTCCCCACTTCTGCTATTTTCAAAACCTCAGACTTTCCACTGGTTGTATTGCACTCAGTGCGGCTGAAGCCCCACATTAAGCAGCGGATTATCTTTCTTGTCTCTCAGGAACCTGGCCTTTCTACTGCAGAAGCAACACTGTATTGTACATGGAATACGATATAGTATATATTATACACTATAAAAATGACGCTTTAGGAAGGATCCATGTGGCAGGGCAGTGAGAGACTGTCAGAGGTGGTGGTCTCACCAGCTCTGCAAAAGGAAAAGTCTTGAGATGAAGCTTAAAATGATGCCCTTCCACAGTGACACCCAAGCTGCTTACAATGAACAGTGACAACAAGATGCCCCAGTCATTCACCTAATGAGTGAAGGACTATCAGAGCTTAGGATTTTAGACTTCTACAATAAAATTCTCCTGTTATTGTTGAACACAGAGAACTTTCTCTCAATTCATGAGTTAAACATTCATGTATCTGGATAATGATGTGAGATTCAAAATTACATATTAAACAATTCCAACAGGTGCCTCTTTAAAAATTAAAACAATTTCTGCCTTACATGCATCCAGAAAATACTGCAATTCTTTGTAAGTTCAAGCACATACACTGGTATAAAAATATACCACACAACCGTTTCCTGGCACTGAGAACATGCTTATCTAAAACTGTCCTAGATGCCTGTGGATTTAGCCTAAAACCTATATGACAGGGTAAGAGATAATCCTGCTACATTTACCATGTTGCTTGTGTAAGTCTGTCAGTGAGCAATTATGAGGCAGAAAGGCATTCCCGGATGGTGGGAATCACACAAAGCAGTCATCTCATCCAGAATTTAATAGTGCTTTTTGTGTGTGTGATTTTGATCATTTTCCTTTTATGAGTACCGTATGCACAGACTCTTGATTGCTTCTGCAATGGAAAAAGAAGAGGATTTCCCTCTGAATCCCAATGATCTGCTTTGGCCAAAATCAGACACCAAAGCTGTTAATAGAAAGAACACTTGCAATATGGGAAATCCTATAACGTAACAACCAATTCAGTTGGTTAGAAACTCTCAATACACTCCCAAGTTGACAGAAGATGGTAGTTCCCGCTGACAACTACACAGCTAAACCTCTTCGTCCATTCCATTTAGACGAAAGAATGAGAAAGAGATACTTAATGAAATAATTTTCTATACATTCTGGGTGGTCAGGGCCATGTGTTTTAGGATGGCCTTTTCCATGAGGAAGGTGCGGTTTTATGGGCAAACTTTTTAATCTCCGTCCCCATGCCCCCTGGGCCATGTCACACAATTAAAAACTGTGGGTGGGAGAAGATGGATTGCTCATTGCCCTCCCACTCTGTGGTCCTTCTTTGGACGGCATCATCAGACCCAGATGACAAGCCGGGAGGCGAGAGGCTTCCAGCAGCAGCATCTGGCCCTCTGGCAGATGGTCAGGCCCTCGGGTTCCCAGCTTGGGTTCCCTCCAGATGTGTCTCATGCTTCTTCTGTTTGTGAGCTTCCTCCTTCCTCTGCAGGGCATTTTTCACACGAAGTCACTTTGGACCAGAAGAATTGGCAGGAAGAAGATCTTATGTTTTTCCCTCTGGGGTTGTATTTTACATAAAGATGTTTGGATCCAAAGGCATATAGGAATATAGTATCAGGACCATCTCCCTGGAGATCTGGGGTGCTGGGCTGGGGGGCAGGGGACGCAGAAACAAATCATACTATGTCCTTACTCCGCTATCACTTTCTACTCTAACTTTCTCTTTCTTATTGAAATCAAATTTTAATTAACACTGAGGGCAGCTCAGAAGGGGCAAAATGAGAAAGGAACTGTCTGGGATGAGAGAGAGCAGAGCTCTCTGGGTAGTTCTGATTTGGTGATGACATGAGCATTGGGCCTGAGAGTTGGTAGCATGTATATGACCCCCAATTTTTTCAACAAGACAGTACCACCTGTTCCCTACCAACCTGTAACTACTCCCTTGACTTATTCCCCAGTCACTGCCTCATCAGGAAGGGTCCTCCTGAAGGTGACTGCTCCAAGGGTTGGTGATAATAACACCAATCACAACAACAAATGCCATTTGTTGGACACCAGGTACTATGCTAGGTACTTTACATGCCTTAGTTAATTTAATCTTCAGATGAGTCCTCTGAATCTACCCATTCTACAGAGGAGGAAAGCAAAGTAGAGAGAAGTTAAGTCCCACAAATAGTAAGTAGCAGACCTGAGGTTTGAATCACGGTCTATCTGATCCCAGAGTCTGTGTTCTTTTCATTCTACCACATCTCCTCAGATGCCACTTGTAATATATCAAAAAGAAGTTAAGAGACATCCTCATCTGTCAACTAGATAGTGGAAAAATCCAAGAATTTTTACATGGCAAGAATCATAGAGATTATCCAAAGCAGCCTTACAAATGATGCTAGAACGTCCCTCAGATCCTTCTTGTACTCTTCTTCGAGTGACACTCTCACTGCCGTCAAGGCAGTCTATGCTGCTCCTACTCTACTGAACTAGCACTGTCTTAATTAATCAGAGTCAAATTCAACTTCCTTGTTAACTTCCACCCTTTGGATCTGGTGCTTGCTCTTGGGAGTAACACAGAACAAGTCTTTCTCCCTCTCGCACATCTCCCTGGACATTTGAACTCACTCTCTGGTCTCCACTGGGTTGACTGTAAGATAAAATACTGCTAGTTCTCTCTAATATTTCTTACATTCACCTAGTAGCACTAAAGCTTACCATCTGAAACCTTACCTTGACTATTTGTTTAACTTGCTTATTATCTGCCTGCCTCCACTAGGATTTAAGCCCAAGAGAGCAAGGATATTGTTTGTCCTGTTCATGGCTATACACCCAACTGCCATCAGTAGGTAGTCAACAACAAACAGGTGAATATATCTGTGTCTCTTCTGGTTCAAATGAATCCATGCCTTCATTCAGTCATGTGTTCATCCATTCATTCAACATCCAGCACTTACTGAGCACATCCATCAATTATGTGCCGAGAAAAGTGCTAGGTGATAAATTCTGTTAGTCAACAAGCATTTATCATCTTAATAATAATCACAGCTAACATTTATTAAGAGTAACCAAGCAGATTTTAGATTTACCAAGGAATATGCTAGGTATATGTGAGATATGTGATATAGGTATTCTTTTAACTCCCTTTTTAGAGATATGAAAACAGAGGTTTAAAGAGGGTGGTAACTTTCCCAGGTTTACACGAACATTAAGTAGGAAAGAGGAGACTCAAAACCCATGCCCTTCCTCCTACAGTATACTGCCCACCATTTACTGAGAGTAAGGAGTGCTCTCGTCCATGTATGTTTTTTTATTATGATGGGGAAGGAAAGGAAATTCTTAGGAAGTTAACCAGCAGCCCTCTCACAAATTAGAGAGACAACCGCACAATGCCATCGGAACTCCCACCTCTAAAATAATTACAGATCAATGACAGAGCAAGGGCATTGATGGCACTCTGTGCCCGAATCCTAGGCTGACTTGAGGATGGAGTGATCAGAGTATGCTGAGCCCAAAAAGCCTTCCTGTAGGAGCAGAGCAGATTTTAGCACGGTCCCCAAGGAGTGGGCAAGAGTTCCAGATGGGGGGTGGGGGTTGGCCTGACTCAAAGCCCAGAGATGGGAAAGGTTCTATGGGAGGAGTAGTGAGAATCACTGCCAAGTGGTGTGAAAGAGGAAAGAGGAAAGGGAATACAAGGACATCTAGAACGTATACAAGAAATTTTCCTGAAACAAAGTAGATCTCATAAGTTAAAAGAGCTGGGATCTTCAGTTAACGAAAGTTCAGAGGACAAATTAGCATGACCATTAGGTTGAGATCCCTGTATGAAGAGGAAAACGCGTACAAGGCCTTGGCTGTCAATGAGGGGAGAGCCCCCTCAGGGAGGACGCCTGTCACCTGGGGCCGTGATTATAATCCACAGAGCTCCCCTTCCCCACGTCGGCTCATTCATTTATAAATAAGAAGATCACTCACTGCCTATGTGCATAAACAGCTTTCTGCATCATCCTTGGGGTATTCCCTCCACCTTTCCTGCATGTCTCTTTTCTCTCTTCCTCTTCAAATGCTCTGAGTCTGGGTCACGATGAGTTTCTCCTACTAGCCAGCATCAATTAACAGTTCCAAGTCAGGCCAGCAAAGGCCTCTCTCTCTGGCTTCTCAGGAGGGGGGGGGTCCCATGATTAGGGGATGTGGAAGGCCCTGGCAGTGGGGGGCCTTCACGCTCTGTCCTCCCTGTCACAGCCTGGGAGACAATGGGCAGGGTGTGGGCTGTTAACTCCTGTTCAGGAGGTGGATCCCTTTCTCTCTCACTCTTTTTCACTTAAAATAAATGCAGTCGACTAACTTGCCAGCCATTAGTGGTGGCTGATTAATTTTCAGAGTTCAGCTTTAAGCCAGTTCTACAAATAGACGCTTTATTGAGTTGAAGAGTCAAGAAGGGATTGGTTTTTAATTGTGTTTGATCCAAAGACACTCAGCAGCTTCACAATCTCACCTCTGTATCCTCTGATTAATTATGAGCACTATTTCCCCTCGCCTATGTTGACAAAGCACTTCACAATTTTCCACGCTCCTCTGCACCTACTCCTGTGTAATCCTTGCCCACACACTGTGGGGTAAATCGGGTGGGTGGTATTATTTCCACTCGATAAGGTGAGACATGGAGTCTCCCAAGGTCAGATAAAGGACCCAGTCTCACAGGAGGGGAGGCCACTGCAAAACCAAAACCCAAGTCCCTGACTTCCATTCCATGTTACTTCCTGTCAGGCCACACCACTAAATAAGGGGAGGGAACTGTAGGATGGTGCTTATGAGCTCACAGAGCTGATGTGAGTTCAAATCCCACCTCTGCCTTTTGGAGCCTCAGTTTCCAAATCTCTAAAACATAAAACGTAACAGAACCTACTCATAGCGCCTACTTGAGAGGGGGCAGGCACAGTTTAGGACAGGGCCTGGCACACAGCAATGTCTCAACAATAGGAGCTGCCATCTTCATCTCTGCCGCAAGACTAAATGCTGTCCATCACAGTATATTACTTTTGTCCTCCTTCAGGCCCTAAACTACAAAGCATAAGTCACAAACTCTGAGCCTGTGGCTTTTGTTTTATTTGGGACACAGAACATTCTTGTTTTGATTTTTTTATTGGCCAGCATTTAAAACTTGGGAGCTTTCACAGAAAAAGCAAGATGTCCCAAATTCTTTAGAAATGAGGCATTCCAACAATACTAGGTCTACATTCCTACGTGGCAACAATTAGCTAGGGCTCAACAGAGATTGCCCTTTTAGACAGGGCACATGCTCACCACTTCACCCCAATCCCCACCACTCCCTAATGCCTTTCTCAAACCTCACTACTCAAATCATTTATATTACTGCCTGGCTCCAACAGCATTAAATTTGTCTATTCTCCAGCACTAAGACAATAGCGGGCCCTGCTCCAGGAACTGTTATAACATGCCCTAGCAAGATGGATGACTTGTACTTGCCGGCACCGTGAATTCTCACATTAACCATAGTATTTCAATGCATTTTCTTTATCATCCCAGCTTCTCACAAGCAAATCTGTATGGAGGGAAGCAATCCATTCAGCCCATTTTGCTAGCAGAAAACTTTAACTGAAATCAAACTGGAATAAGCTAAAACTAAATGAGGATTACAGAGTTAGGCCTAGAGTGATAGCTTTAACTGTCTGTAAAAACCTGCCAATTTGCACCTATTCACATAAACATTTCTGCCATGTGACTCCAAACTGCCCTCAAAATATATTTTGTTACTTGGTAATCAAATTTGCCAATGTCATAAAATGCCCTAGCTCCTCTGCGAATATTTTCTTTTTAAAGCCAGAATTGAGGAATATTGGCTATTATTGGAAAATTAAAGCGCCTCACACTCTCTTAATCATGAGATGAGTTGATTAAATGGGCAGTTTGTTGGCGAGTTCGGACAGTGGCATTTTGGCATCGCAGTCTAACTGGGTGAGGATTAAGTCATTTCTCAGCTTTCCTTGGCAGAGTCTTTTATTATTTACAATATTTACTTCAGGGAAATCTTGGCGTGTGTCATATTTATCTTGCTGAGAAATGGGCCCGTAAATGCATATCACCTTTCGAACAAAGCCCAATGTTGTGGTACTAATTTGGTTCATGAAGTGTGTGATTCAGTTCCTTTGCACAGGGGCAACGTTTGTCTTCTGCTTTTATTAAGCTGCCATAAAACAATTTTTCTTGCTCATTATTGAAATGTGCATCGCGGGGGTTGGGACAAAGATTTAATGACTAAAGTTCTAAAGGCGTTCCAATGACACTTCCTCTCTGTTCTGCTGCTTGACGCTGGAAAAATTAAGAAAACAAGGAACCTGCAAGGAAACCTTTGCCCTTTTCCCGTATAGTGGGTAGCAGGAAAGATACAGGGATGCAGAAGAGGTGAAATGAAGCCGTCATTTGTATGAGATTATTTCCATGAAACAGATGCTTCATTAACAGGAGCTATTTATAAATCTCTCCTGATTCACTTTTTCACTTCACTCAGGCATATCTTTAGTCTCTTTGAGGTTAGCAGCATAGAAACTTAGATACTGACAGACCCAGGTCCCAGCTTTGCCGTCATGGGAAGGGTAACACTCACGGTGAGAAGACAGGAGTAAAGATTGAATGGATATATAATATGCGTCCACCCAAAGCTGCCCGCTGTGGCACGCTGGGTGTTGTTTCACGTTCATCCTGTACCAGAACATTGTAGGTGACAGTTTCACCATCCCACGTGTAACACATCACTTGCTTGGCTGCCTGTCTTTCCAACCACAACAACACGGAAAGAAGTCAAACAGACCCTGAGTAAAATTTATGTGGCATTTCAGAAACCAATCATACACTCAGAAAAGTATTGTTTTCCCAGGCAAACTATTCTACACAAAAACAACTCCAAATTCAGTTTAACAAGACGTACCACCGAAAAGACTCTGTCACCTACCTGAACATGCTCAGTACGTGTCATGGGTTGGAGAAGGAATGGGGGGGTGCAGAAGAGGAGGAGAAACAGTTTGCGCATACCACGTACCCGCCCTAGGGCAGACACTCTGCTCTGGCCCTTGTCTCAGTGAATCCTGGCACCAGCCCTGTGAGGATGGCACTGTTGTCATCCCCATTTTACAAATGAGGAGAGTGGAGACAGATGATAGAAGGAGCAAATAGCTCGCCCAACCTCGGAGAGCCAGGAAAGAACAGAGTCTGAGTTTACACTACAGAACTATTTGCTATTTGATCATATTTTGTTCAGCACTTGATTGAGTTCTGGCTTGAAAGTGTTTCTAGGGTACCGTGGGAAATTCAAAGAAATAGAAGAGACACAGTCCCTGCCCTCCCATCCCTTATCATCAGTGGGGGAGATGATGTAGAGACACATGACGCTGACTAATTTTAAACAGAAGCAAGTGTGCTTTTCTCTCACATAGCTCTGTAACCTCTGTAGGATGAGGGACCCATGTATTCAAATAATGCTGACGAGCACAGAGAGGCCAAGATTGCCTGGGACTCCGGGACTTCCTGGGGTTGGGACTCTGGATACTAAATCCAAGAAAGCCCCAAGCAAATGGGACAGTTGGCCACCCAAAAAGCAACTGTGGCTAGAAATGGGAGCCACCATAGTGAACTAGACAGACTCATCCCTGCCTTCAGCCAGCAGTCAGTCTACTGAGGACCCAGACAGATAAACAGCGGAGTTAATGGGACCAGGAGGGAAGGACAGCGCAGAGTGATAGCACAGACGTGCTGGATGCTGTCAATACGGTTCTCTTAGGTCTAAAAAGTCATCCACAGAAAGAAAAAATGTAGCTCTTTCAAGGAATTGCAAATGTACATTTATTAACAAAGGAAAAAAGATAAGGCTGAAATTATGCACACAGCTTACAAATAGGAGAAAATGCTGTATTCTAGTATACTATTAAATGCTCAACTGACATTTAGAGTTATTTTGTAACACATTTACTCATCTCTGAGATGCCCTGTGTAAAACTGCATAAATTGGAAAAGCAAAATTTTCTGAACATAAGCAAGAATTTGGGGTGTCAATGTTACCAAAACTTTTCTATTCTCATGGGTCCCCTGGTCCCATTAGATGAATTGTTGAGCAATGGATATCATTTGTTATTTTAAATGAGTAAGAACAGAATCGGTTCTCCTCCTCCACCACCACCATCACCCAAATATGTATCTTTTGGGTAATTATTACATTACAGTAGCAATTAATGTCAACACTATATAAAATAAAAAATGCTCACAGGTGTAACCAACCAAAACCAGCACGATGATGCACACAGTCTCGTTCTCAGTGCCTTTATCAGGTATGCAGTAGATTCTAGAAATCACATCAATGGAAACCCCTCCCCATACCACTATAATGAGTTAAGTAATTGAGAAATTAGAAGCCACAATGACTTTTTTCAAAAGCGTGACTAAATAGTTGCAGAAAAAAGAATCCAAAAAATACTAACAAAGCGAGATGCTAATCTCCCCCAGAACACCACACCACCAAGGTTTGGCAGATGAAAATTACTGAGCTGGAGTTTGGCAACGGATGAGCAATGTATAAATCCCAAAAAATCTCCTCAGTGGAAACTTTGTAGCTCCTCTCACTAGTCCCGTCCTTACTTACAACACACATCAAGGAGACCTGTGAGCTTCAATTACCTTAGTGAAATTAGATCCTACACTAAAGGAACAGTATGTTTAATCTCTGGAGCAAGGATGATCCTTTCAAAACCATATATTTTATTTAGATGTGATTTCCTTTGCTCAATGAAAAATCAATTGATGCATGCCCTCAGACTAATATCAGAAATACCTGGTAATCTTTTTTCCAATCTGTAATGTTTGCCAATTATTTCCCAAACTATTTGGGGTGTGACACACACACATATCCACTATATATCTTTATGCACAAAGTAATTATCTTTGTACATGTTGTCCTTATTCTCTCTCTGTGTGTCTATACAGATTTGCGCATAAATATACTAATTATCCTAACACAATATCTAACATTGTCCTAACATGACACCTTGGCTCGTGAGTGTCAATATATCATTACAATTTTTGTCTACAAAAACCAACCCCTGGCTAAACCTTCATCTCTTTCTTCCCCATCTTATGGAGCTCCTCTGCAAGCTGAGGCTTCCATTAACTCAATCGGGGCTACAAGGTTTGAGTTTCACTGAGTCTTTTCCGGTCCCCTTAAATTAACCTCACTGGGTCCCAGAATAAGGAAATAGCTTCACCACAAGGACATCGTGTATTCCGATCAGGTGTGCCCTGTTATTTCCATCCTGGCAGTTCCCAACTTCATTTAAAATATGGCTAAGAGGCCTCAAGAAATGCAGATTTATACCGAAGAGATGTGTTTGCACCTCCAAACACAAATTATGTGAATCAGGTGTTCCAGTCAGGAAGTGGTGGCGTGATTATTCTCAGGAAGCCCTGGTGATTGGCAGCCAACTCCTACTGAGAACCCAGAACTGGTTGGCTCTCTGGAACCGTGCAGAGCGCACGCCTCCCTCCCCTTAACTAAAGGCTGCTCCACACTCTACCTGTCCAGCGGGGCTGTGGTCAAGCTGTTCCGCTTGCCATGCATCAATGCCACTTTGTTCAGACCGACTGGCTCTCTCGACAGTGACCCTCCTGCCGTCTGTATTATTTAAAGGAGATTTATGGCTGGGTGTCTCTTGTTGTAAAACACGAGCTGTGACCCCCGGGCTGGGAAGCCAGCAGGGAAAAACATTAATATTATGGCACACGGGAAAATGAAGCTTATAGGCAGCAGCGAAAAGGAAGAACAACAGAAATGTGAGATGGGAAATGTATAGACGTGTCATAAATTGCACCGAATGTTTGAATTTCCCCTCTGATGGAATCTCAAAAGATGCTCAGGTTAGGATGCTAGTATTTTTCTATTTGGTTTTTTAAAAAATTTGTTTTCTTGTGTTTTGTTTTAGAAGACATAGAAACAAATGCCAAACAAGGGCTAAAAGTAAAAAAATACCCGGCTTACTAGAGCACCAAAACCCTGGTTGCATATTAAAGCAGATCAGCAAATTTTATGACCATTAGGACCATTTGAAGTTATGCATACTAAATTAAGGGTAATCAAAACTCATGCTTCAGGGCACATTCTGATCATTGGTAGGGTCAGGAAGAATGCACCCCTCTTCTGACACTTTGCTCTTCAGGACGAGTGGCATTGGTCCTTAGGAAGGGTTTTGTGGTTACAGATCAGGTAAGAAGTAGGGAAAGACCAGAGCCAGAACTAGAAGAGCAAATTTTAGTGTTTCTAATATAATCAGATGTCTATTTCCTGATTTCCCAATTGCATACATTTGAAATGAAGAGGCATTACCATCCTAATTGGGCTGTGAAATAAGTCTGACATTTATTTTATCGCCAACTCTAACACCAGCCAGAAACAATTTATTTGTCCTCCTTTGGGCTCAGCGTCCTAATCTGTAAAATGGAAATAAATACCATTGAAGGAGAAAGAGGGTGGCTACCCACCAAGCAGTGGTCCTTCCAAAGATTAAAAGCACTATTCCAGCATGAAGTGTAATGACAGTTTAAAAATGTCTTTCACATGTTGATCTTTCACAAAAGCATAACCTTCTGTCAATATTTCTCTCAGAAAAAGATACATTTAGTTTCCATTAATAGTATTTGGAAATTCATGGAATTAAACGAGCAGGATATGCTGAGGGAGGTGGGGCACCATCAAATCCTAAACACACCTCTTGCTTGGGATGTTTCAAGGAGACCTGCGAGCTTCAATTACTTTAGTGAAATTAGATCCTACACTAAAGAAACAGTATGTTTAATCTCTGGAGCAAGGATGATTTTTTTTAAACCATATATTTTATTTAGATGTGATTTCCTTTGCTCAATGAAAAATCAATTGATGCATGCCTTCAGACTAATCTCAGAAATACCTGG
Source organism: Equus caballus (assembly GCF_041296265.1). Classification (NCBI taxonomy): domain Eukaryota; kingdom Metazoa; phylum Chordata; class Mammalia; order Perissodactyla; family Equidae; genus Equus; species Equus caballus. The sequence continues at coordinate 36,268,193 of NC_091697.1, read as the reverse complement.
TAATCTTTTTTCCAATCTTTAAACATTTCTCAGAACAAATGGCCTTTATGGTTTATGGAAAGACCCAGGGAGTGTGAGCCCCCTCTTCCCTAGATGCACACCACAGTAATTCGTGCAGGATCTTGAAAAGTACTGGAATGCCCCAAACAAAGGCTGGCTGAAGCTTGTTGCAATGATTCAATAGGAAATTGCAAAGTTCAATTTGTGGCCCCCAAAAGAAGCACCGCTGTCCTCAATAATCTACAAAATTCTATTTCCAATTGGTTCCTGCTGATCCAGAGTTTTACATTCAAAAGAAAAGTAAATCCCCTATATTTTAAAGTAGTATGTGTATGCCTGGTGGGGAGGGGGAGCTAGAGGGGGTGCTTCCAGCCCAGCAGAGAGAATTTCCTTCTCCTAAGTACTGTAGGCTCCCTTCAGTCACCCAAAGCGCATCCTGAAATTGCAGCAACTCCCAGAAAACTTTTCCTCAATGAGTCACCCATCTGAACGGGGAACCTCTAAAAATCTCCTCCCGTTCATTAAATCATTGAATGCTGAAACTAAATGTAACACTTATTTTATACAAAATGCTTGGACCTTTTTAATTTGCTCTTTCAATGTTCAATCTTGCTCATTTATCTTTGTGTGTTTCATGCCTAACTCAGTATGACTAACTAAAGCTGTCAGCTCCCAGAGGTCAGAGATACAACCATTTAATTCTGACTTTCACCAGCCTGGCAGTCCACTAGTTACCACAAGATGATTAACAAAAAGTGTTTGATGAAGATAGGGGTTTTATTAAATTGCCTATAATCCTCAGGGTGGAGCCAGAAAGCAGAAAAGAAAATAAGACCCATTTTTTTCCCCATCTCTCCTAAAACCAATCTACAATCCATAACTACCACAATCTGAAGAAACAGGACATTTCCAGCCATGACAGCACAGAGTAGGAGCAAATGATCTCACTCACCCCCGTCCCACCTTGCTCAGGCCTGGGAGGGCCTCAGGTAGGACAGTATACCTACCATTCCTGCTTGAAGCCTTAGCTGGAATCACTGGGAGCTGAGAATCTCAGCCCCCTCTACATGCCCAACTTGGCAGCCAAAAGGTAACGATTAAACAACACTGATATTAGATTAGATGATGCTGTCATCCCATTGTTATCCAATTTGTTCTACTCTGACATGGTATGAAGTGGTTCTGCATCAATAATGGTTAATAAATATAGCCGTACCTGAATTCTATCACCATTTCCATATGCTTTCACAGACAGGAAACTGCTCTCTCTTCCATTTCTCCAAGTTCACTTCTTTAGTGGGTGGGTAACGACAGTTTCACCTCCCGAGTCTATTTGACTATAAAGAACACTTGGAGAATGACCTAGATATTTGGCTGAAAAGCACCTGCTGTTGACCCTCACCTAACTAGTCTGGGTTGCACATGTTTTAGTTGGGGGGGGGGAGTGGTGCGGGGAGTGGTAGGAGATCTTCCCCACGGATCCTTCTGGATGGACACACAGAGACCTCATCTCTGCACAAACACTGCAAATTTCAGACAGCCACTCTTTACACCAATAGATCCCAATGACTGACCTGGCCAGAGTTCAAATTAAAGAACGTAGCTAATGCTTAGAATTCCTGTAATCTACGTCTTTTCCCATTAAAATTCGATGCCATGTAAAGGTACAGTCTTGAACCATTTTTTAATTACTTTGCATGTCTTGTCTCCCTAACAGTACCGTATTTTGGAGAGCTCTTAACATACAGTATACGCCTTCCAAACTGGCTGGACCATAAAAATCGCCTGAGAATATTTAAGTACACAGATTCTCAAGTGCCACTCCAGGCCTACTGAATTTAAATGTCTTGATAGAAGAGCCTAGAAATGTGTATTTTTGACTACTCTCTGATGATTCTGATAAACAGGAGAGTTTGGGAAACAAATGGGTCTCTTCACAACAGCTCCAGGAAAAAGGCAGGGCAAATGTTAGCTCCATTTTACAGATATAAAAAATCATGCTTAGAGAGGTTAGCTCCCTCCACTATGCTTAATTCCGCTTCATCAGCTCTGCATCATGTTTTATCCATCACTTGTGTTCCTATCCTCCCCTCTCCCTATCAGCCTCCATCAAGTAATATGTAGCATTCTGTAAGTGAGCCAGCAGTTATTCTTCTAGATAGGATGGATGCTGACTGCACAAGCAATTCATAAGAAATTGTCCCCAACGTTTCCAGAGGATGCCTGGCATACTTGTGCCCACTCTCCATTCCCGGCATCACTTTTGGGCCACATTCTGATATAATCAAAATCCCTTCAAGAGATCCTCCCTCTGCAAAGGAGTTAATTACTAGAAATACTGTACATGAGGATATAATATACAAAATATCTGTATAATACGGCTTCTTAAGCAATTATCCTATACTATTGGGTCACATTATGCAACTTAATATTTCCCATAACAAAAGTGAGTTATGGGATTTTTTTTAATGCATATGTTGTCAAGTTTTACTTTAATCATTCACGGCATTCTTTTATATTATTTTACTATTGCATGTCAGCAATCAGTGACAATTAAAATTTTTTAAACTTGCATTGAAAATTAACTCTCATCAGAAATAGGATTAAGACCGGGGCTTTCACGGTTCTAAAGCTGAACTAAGTGGAGGAAAAGATATTACACAGGGGGGAAATTTCCTTTGACTCAACACACGCCACTGGGCTTGAATGATTTCTGAGAATTTTCCATCAGTGTTTTCTAAAATAGCCTTTGGTGGTCTGTTCTCACAGCATCATTCCTAGTAATTCTACTAGGAACGACTGTACCCCAACAAGGGGAACAGGGTATTGCGCGCTCCCAGTGAGATTTGAGGAGAGGCTGTATAAACAACTGAAGCTTTAATCGGATCTGCACCAGTTCTGATTTACGTATTGCCTGGGAGGAGGGAGAGCAGTGGGAAGGGACCTCGGTATGGGTTTGGCAAGGCAGCGAGCGGGCCTCCGTCTCTGCCTCTCGGACACCTCCCAAGGACACAGCACCTATTCAGAATTCGAGTTTGCGGAGGCTTTTCAATCAATAACATATGGCCACGAAAGCGCTAGTGCTATACAAACAGACTGAAATAAATATGCTCAGCAAATAAAATATCTGTATGTGAAACAACAAAGCTTTTAGTTTAACTGCAGAAAATGAAAAACAAGTCTACTTGAAACCAGGCTAAATGAGCAACCAGTTATTCAATGTGAGTTTTTGGAGATGAATGAACTGGCAGATGCTTTATTCAAATCATTAAGACCAGATATCAATAATTCCTAAGGATAGGAGGCAAAACTCATCAGCAACAACTTGATGTGGCTGGGGGCCCACACCCTTTCTGTCCCCACTAGGACTCGTACAAGGAACGCTGGGATATACCAGCTGTTTAAAAAGCCAAGTGGCTCCTACCACACCAGCTTGTTAGCCTTTATCTTAAGTACATTTTCTTTTCCTCCCAGATTCATGATCTCAGATTAGGTAGGTGGTGGGGGCAGCTCTAAATATACCTTCCTGTTACCCGAGACCTGGATCAGGGAAGGTGCTTATTAATATCATGGAGATATGATTTTTAATGATCTCTGAAAACAGCCTATATGGGTGTGAATAATGGCACTGTCTCATTGCATGCGTGGTTTGTGCTTTTGTCTCAGACAGGTTCATTTTTCACTGGAGGGGAAAGGTTCATGCCGCACGAGGGGGGTAACCAGTTGATGTTACAAGGCTGACTATTAGGCCCCTTGCTGTTCCACATGTCACAGGGAAGGACTCCAGCCGGCAACCTTAATGCCTACTTCAGCATCTTGAAGAAATTAATGAACACAGCTTCTATGGCAAAACATTTCAATCAACCCTTACCAGCTGTGCCTACATTTAAGAAAAAGAAAAGGAGGAGGGAAAATGCACAGGTTTATCAAAAAAGTTTCCTCGAAAGATCAACTGTGGTTTTGGCGGTGTGCAGGGCTGTGGGAGGTGGGGAAAGGAAGAGCCAAAGGAATAAAGGTAGAGGGTGCCAATAGTGGGTGCCAAAAGATGTGCTCTGGCCCCTGTGTTTGTTGAACAAATTAAGCACGTTCTGGTTTTTCACCTGCTGAAGTAGCAGCAGTGCATATGGCCTAGAAGTTAAAAATAAGGAAATATGCATACATTACCATACTTAATGGACGACCCTCTCCATTTAATATGCAAATTTCCTGAAATATTACTGAATGCCGTCTGTTCTAAATGAATAAATTTGAATTGCAATTAGAATAATCCTTTATAATTAATGAAAACTGTCAATTTTAGTTCATAAGTAATTTGATTAACAGGATGATGGGACACTTATCAAGTTCACTGGACTGCTAGGGTATGAGAAAACTGACAGTGAAAACGGGGCGGGCCAGGCACTCAGGCTCCACCGGAGTATTATCCTAAATTATTGATAACACAAGCTAATGAACTTCAGAAAGTGAACTCTGGGGGCCTCATTTAAAGGGACAGCATTGGAGGGCGATGGGCAGCGTGAGATGAGGATCTTTCAGAATGCATCTTTGCTGGTACTTTTGGCTTATAGGAAAATAAATGTTTAGAAATGCCAAGGCAAAGGAAAACATTGGCTCAAAACACAAATTTACCATTTCCAGCTGTTGCTGGAACAAAAGGAAACAATAGTCAGAGGATAAATGTAAAAAGAGACAATGCAAAAACATGTGGAATGAAGTTTATGGTAATACATCACAGACATAGGATACGGCCATAGCAATGGGGCCGTCTCCATTTCCCTTCATTGTTCCTTCCTTCAGATAGACCAGGAACAAGAACTTTTTAACTGGTATTAATTGGGCTTTATATAAAGCAACTGGAGGAGGGGGGAATGCCTGGGGACATACATGCAACTCTTAGTTATGGCACAGACAATAAGGCACAGTGTCGTCCTTAAAGAAATAGAAGCTCAATGCATTCTCATTGAGGCGGGCAAGGAGGTAGGGGAGAGAGCTAATGTAACGAGAGAATGCGGGGATGATTTTTGTTGTTGTTAATTAACATGAAGACAGAGTAAATAAAAACAAGAAAAAGAGCTATAAAATAACCTTACTTTATCTTTTCCAGAAATTGATTCCAAACTCAGTACAGAAGTGCCAGCTGTATCAAGATTGGGTCCACATTTGGGGACTTTCACACTCACTGGCAGGTGAGAAAGTTTATTAAGAACCTTCATGTGGAAGTCTCTGAAGAACAAGGGTCTGGTTTTCCTGAATCACAGTGCTCTTTCATGCCTCCCACACCGGTAGCCCTGACAAGGATGGGTGACTTCCTTACTGACAAAGCGCGGGTCCAAATTTGGTTGATGTTAGCAGAATAGAATCAAGTCATAGTTCTTTACTTCTACCTAGTTCTCCCACCCTCACTGAGAAATGTCTTCACTCCAAGGACGGAAATTATCTATCCAAAGACCTCTTATTCCTGAAACCTCAGTCAGAATTCATGTGGTGAAAACCCAGTCATGGTAATCTCAAGATCATCAAGGAAAAATTTTTCAAAAATACTACTCGTCATTAGAGTGTGTCATTAAAGAGCACCCAACAAGCACTCTAGGAAAATATCAGAGATTGAGCTGCCTCCATTCCATCCCTATGGGCCACCTACACCACTCACCTCATTGGATTTGACAGAAAAATTAAATAAAATAAAGCCATCACATAATAATGATAATGATGGTGATAAAAGTAGATTTACAATTTATTGAAAAATTATTCTGGGTATGGGGATGGGTGAAATAGATGAAGGGTATTAAGAGGTACAAACTTCCAGTTACAAAGTAAGTAAGTCACAGGGACGTAATGTACATCACAGGGAATATAGTCAGTAGTATTGTAGTAACTTGGCATGGTAACAGATGGTTACCAGACTTGTCATGGTGATCATTTCCAAATATATATAAATGTTGAACCACAATGTTATACACCTGAAACTAATATAACATTGTGTGTCAATTATACTTCAATTTAAAAAAAGGAAAAATTATTCTAAATGCCAGACATCGTGCAAAGTTCTTAAAGTCAGTTAAGTCATAAATACTTAAGGTGACCCTGCAAGTATATATTATACCCATTCGATAAATACCCAGGTGGATATTATACCCAGGTGGATAAATCAAGGCTCAGAAAGATTAGGTGTCTTGCCCAAGGAAGGAGTCACAACCAGGGATTAGCAGAGTCAGGATTTGAAACCCGAGTGTCTGTCTCTGGAGCCTAAGCTGTTAACCTAATACGTATTCTAGGCCGATTGCCATTTTATAACAGTGTGCTCAGATGCTGGGCATATTTAATTATGCTATAGTTTCCCTCACTTTTCAATTACATTTTCATTTCCTTGCTCTGGACCACCATGACTGCTAAGTTGTTCATGCCATTCCCAAGCCAGCTCAGCGGGTATACATTTGGAGTCATTGTCTTCCCCTTGCACGGAACAAGCAGGTCATAAACACTGTCTTTCTTTCTGCAATCTGTGCCACAAGCAACCCTTCAGCATCCTCTGCCTCCCAAGAAGTGTCTCCTGAAATCTGTACATTTAGAGCTCAGTTTTCAAAACGTGACAGGCACCAGGTACGGCTCTTTCCCTGGACCCTGCCCTAGAGCCCCTTGTTGCTACTGTCCTAACCAGGCGACTTCGACCCTGGGAGATCTGTAATAAAAGCTGTTAGCTCTTTGACACTCAATAAAAGAAACAAACAAGAAACCAATGATGTTCTCGGTTATTAAGCTCCCTATTAGACCTAAATAAAATTAAGCAGCTGGTGGCCCTATGTCTCCACAAAATTAATATTAAAAACTCTCTTTGAGCCATTTAGATCCTTTGTATATAGACACCAAGCCTCAAGCGCCCTCATTCTTCCCAGCAGAACAAGCAATTTTTTTCCTCCCCACTCCCACTAGTCTTTCACATGCTTCCAGCACCCAGAGGATTTCTTTGTTTTTCCCTATAACCCACCCCCATCTGCAAATCTCCAAGGTAATAATAAGAGAGACCTACCTGGATACTAACCCCACTGAATATTGGAGCAGGGATGTCGTTTAGAGATCTTCCAGCTCAGTGCTTCTCAAGGGTTGTGCACACACCACTGGTTTTAGTGATACACTTTTATTTTTTAGTGGTTATATATTTATTTTCATGTGTATTAGCGAAGAAAAACCATAAGTAGCACATCAAACTTTTTATTTCACAGATAGCATCGCTTAGCTCAAAACCTAGTGAATATTTAGATAAGAGCAGTGAACAAATTTCTTTTATTATAAAGACAAATATAGAGTAAATAATACTCCAGGTGGTACTCATCTACAGCAAAGGTCACAGGGGTGTTCTGTGAATGAAGAACTTCCAGAAAAACTGACCTAGCTCAAACCCCCTTCTTCCTCGAGGGATAAACTGGAGCTCAGAGAGGTGCAGGCCATGCAGCAAAGCGGAGGAAAGGCTGGAGCTGGAACTCGGCTGTCCTAGTGAGGTGTTCTTTCGTCTACCCAGGGACCCACGTCTTCATCCGGTTCACATTGGGAGGAAAGGAGAATGTGAACTCCAAGAACACCGCAGAGCTGCCCCTGGGGCCACTGAAGATCAGGGAGAGAGCACAAGGAGCAGCCCTCTCTGTTCCCTTCCTCCTCAGCCAGAGCAGCTCCACTCGGGTTAGGTTTCATTTTGGGGATCAGTTTCTGATTGCATTTGAAGAAAGAGTTTTACATAAGATTTTTTAAAGGATTCCACTGAAACTAGTAAAGATAAACAGTTTTCAATATTGGGAGCTCCTGGATTCAGTCCTCTTGTGCCATTCAACCCTGCTCATGGGGAAGCAAATTGGTCTCCATCAGCATTGTCCAGCTGCTTCCAAAATATACCTCAAGGGCCATTTATGCTAGAGTCTCCTGGGACGGGGTGGGGTGGAATACTCTGCTAAAATGTAAATTCCTGGGTCCCACCCAGGAATTTATAGAAACAGACTCTCTGGGAGTAAAGTCCCAGGATTTGCATTTTTAACTGACTCCCTAGGTGACAGTACTGGGAGCTAAAACCTAAGAACCAATATGGTGGAATGATGGATTACCAGCAGGGCTAACAGAGAGAGACTGAGAGAATGAGCACTAGTAAGAGATAAAGAGATTGTGACTAAGGCAGGAAGACTGAGAAACTAAGATTTAACAATTTACCCATTCCTCAGCAGAACACCGCCTTTAAGGTAAGCTACCTTACGATAAACTTATCTTAGCACTTTCATAACCAAACCCATCTCTCACCCGTGCATCCCCACCCCCACACTTAACCTTTCCTTTACGCCAAATTCCTTTCTGAAAAGAACTACATAACCATGAGGTTATGACTTACTAATTAAACACCTAGGGCAGCATCCTGTATGCAGGGCGAGGCATTATACCAAAACAAAGACAAGCCACTGCTCAACAGGAAGTTCCATTCTGGCACAAAGTCAGCACATGCATTTGAAAACGCATACTTTCTCCAAATTTAAGCTATGCGTGGCCTTGTATATAAAAATTAGCTGCTGATAGAGTTTGTGTGGCCTTTCAGCTAATGCTGTCACTATCAACGGAGTCAACTCTCCCAATATACCATGGCCTAGAGTTCTTTGCAAACGGATGTTGAAAATCTCATTCGGTGAAAGAAAAGAATTTTTTTCTTGGTAATTCAGCTCTGGATTCAGACTCCATCTGTTTACCACTTGTTGGGCCTGCAAGGATGTGCAGGCACCCTGTAACGTTGACATGGGTGGCCACCTCCCAAAGAGCAAGAAATAAACCCCCTTTCATTAACTGCTAGTGTTTATGAGGATCTTATAATGAAATTAAAAGTTTTTAAATGGCAGTTTAGAATAACAGCAACCTTGTAGGGGAATATGGTAGTCATGTTACTTGGGTAACATGTGGTCTAGGTAGCCAAGGGGAAATCCCTGAGAGGGTTCTTAGCTCATAGATAAAATCAACCACGTGGAGAGGCCAGTGAGAGTAACCTCAGGGTCTGCCATACTTTGATCCGCAACATGGACGTCACCAAATAATGAGCTGTCAAATAATGCAGAAACATAAATACCCCAAATGGGGACACAGATCTTCCTTCAACCTTGAGAATGAGAAGCTACAAACTGTCAAAGTTTAGAGAAGATGTATTCCAACAAGGGAGCTCATTTTTCAGAATGAAACACCAGTGAACTGGTCTGGGAAGAAGACTTGAAACAGAACTTCATCTCCTCTCACCCAAAGCTCATTAGTAGCGTATATGGCAACAAAGGATAGTAAAGTTCTGGAAGCAAGGACAATAGGGCTTCATTCATTTGTCATACACTACCAAATGCTAAGCAGCATATGCCTCCATTATCTCATTTAATCCTCACAAAAACATGCTACGGCAGGTATCATCTCAATTTACAGATAAGAATGTGAAGTTTATCACAATTAACTAACGTCCCAATTGCAGAAACATCTGAAGACAGGACTCTGATTTCTAAGCTGCGTGTTCCGCCATATACATTGCACAAAGCCCCACAAAAGTGCAGAAAGAAAAATCTAGAGGAAAAAAATGGCATCTTTGAACACATTCTCTAAATTACCCATAATGAAAATAAAGATAGCCACAATTTCCTAGCTATAGATACATATACACATATGACTTCACTTGATCTTCTTAACCATCCTGCCAGGTGTGACTGTGATTCTTAAGTCACAGATGAGGACACAGAAGCTGAGAGGAGTTCAGATACATGCTCGAGTTTACACAAGGACTAACCAGACTGGGATCCAAACCCAGATCTGTCTGATTCCCATCCCCTGAGCTTTCTACCACGCTATTCTGTGTCTTTCCCTAGGAGTGAAATCTCCCTTTCCCACTCCTCTCAACTGGCGATGAAGGTAAACAAGAATCTTAAACTTCAACTATAAAGATGCTAAAAAGAATGTGTTACTCCCTGTTTTCAAACACTCCTATTTCGTACCACATAGACACATGATGGGCCTCGACAGTTAACGTCCACTGTAAAAGTTAGTGATGTGAAAGCCATGAGCTACAGGCAGACCCTTTCCCAAAGCCACTGCACTCTTGTGAGTTAACTCCATCTAATAGACTTGCTTGTCCCCTTTCCCTTTAATGCGGGCTATTCCACTAGTACGACTCACTAACACCCACCTGAAGGAAGAAATGACAGAACCAGAGAGAATGCCATGAATACCAAGGTCCTTGTGTTTTAATTTGCCTAAAAATCTGTGTGTTGTTAAAACAAATGTAGAAATTAGCCATATGGGAACCTAGCTTGGGTACATATCTTCATCTGTCATCACATTTGGGGGGAAAACACTACAGAATCATTGTAGTGTTTAGGCTTGTAGAGAGGAGAAAAGTCCGCTTGGAAGCAAACTAATACTGAACACATGTTTACGCTTCTGACCTCGCAATATGGTAACTAATGATGGTTCTGCAAACAGACTTGGGAAAATAAATGGATGATTGCAGTGGGGAGAACCCCAGCAAGAGCGATGAGCTTCATTTCATCTACCTTAGCCCTTAATTCTTAACAGGACAGCCAGCACGAATTCTATACAGCTTGCCTAAATAGGCGAAATCTACGCCTTATTCCGAATTCAAATCCTAGAGCCAATGCATGTAATACAGTGCCTTAATAGCTTTCCAAACTCTCATTTGGCCTCAGTTACACAACCAGCTGACACTGAAAATAATTAATGCCCTTTAGGACTCGCATCTGCTCCTATGGTTCCAAGTCAAGGTTTTTAATTGGGCTATTTTGGCATTTGGAGACAATGGCAAGGTGAAATAACCTTTCTTTAATATTTTTGAGGTCAGCAGATAGTCCTGCCAAAGGTCATCCTTCAGGTTCACAAATGAGTCATTTGTATCACCTAATGCAATCTGTGACTTGCAAATTGCACTGGGATGTGTTAGCGTGCATTAATTAGTCCATGTGATGAATACTGAATTCATCATTACTAGCCAGAGCTTGTAGAGATGTGCCAATACTTGTTTTGGTGGTTTGTGGTTGCTTATTTTTATTTCACACTCCACTTCCAACCCTGGTCTGAGATCTTCAACACTCCGAGTTCAATAACTGGCACACTGGAGTTAACCCTCTCTTTATGGCACAGACGGAACCTGGAAAACGATGCCCTGGCATAAAAACATTGCAAAGCAGGAAGCAACCAGTCTCCTTGTCTTTGGTTTGTTTAATCTGTAACTCAGCATCAAAAGTTGATTCCTTTTCCCCCTATGATCTATAGCCTTCCTAACCTTGAGAGAGAGACAGAGACAGAGACAGAGAGAGACTCCTGTTTCAAACACCTTGCTCAGAGCAGTGCCCTGAGTTGCGCTGGGTCCTCTCAGCTGCTTGGCAGCTACTGCCTATAATGAAGGCATTATTAATTTCGGTTTCAGGGGATGGAAAATCAGGATGTGGACACTGTATGGCTATACCATCTGTGCAGTTGACATATATTGATTCATACCTTCTTCCCATCTGTCCTTGACACTGTGCAGTAACAGAGGTCACAATATTCTCTTTCCTGGAATTCCCCCCAAAGGCAACTTGCTACCCAGTATCCGCTCAATGATTTTCTTTGGTTGCTATTGTGCACTTTTAAGGAAAACTGGTGGCAGAGCGTCTGCATCTGTCATCTCCCAAGTGGGTCCCTTTGACCCAACATAACAATAACCGACCACATCAAAAGGGTGTATGGAAACAATAGCTCTTCCACTTTAAGACTGAGTCAGTGAGGGTCAGACATTTTAAATGAATCATCCAGTTCTCCAAAATTTTGTGGATAACAAAAAGAATTAACGCACCACCATACAAGTTAGCACATTCACCTTATACAGACAGGTACGGGAGCAAATCAAATTACACACAGCCGACCCCGGGGTTTGGAAAAGCAGATTTACAGAAAGTTATGAAGCTGAAAACCAGCAGGTGGATACATCTTGCTCTACATTCAGGACACTAGGAGAAAAATAAAGTCTCCGGTTAATGGGATATTTGTGTGTGTTGTGTTTAATATACATTTTTTTGAAAAAAAGAGAACTATCTGTTCCTGTTATTGTCACTTCAGAAATGAGAAAGCCTGGGCCAGATTTCAGAGGGATTTTATTTCAAGGACTATCATTTATTTTATTTTACTTTTTTTCCTACCTACTCTCTGCCCAGGTGAAATTGAGCACACAAATAAGAGCATTCACAACGGACTTTGTGAGGATGCAAGTGGCCACTTCTGTCTGCAAAGTAAGAAGTGGCTAATTGCAGCCCAATCGAACGGCTGAGCCTACAATTAGCCAATTAGGGTGTCTATTAGGGGGAGGGGCTATGTGAATGCTGAAAGCCTCTCCCTGGAGCCCCGGGGCCCTTCCAACAGGCTGGAGAAATCCCAGGAAGAGACCTGCGAGCCTCTCCATGAAAGCGGAGCCAGGCTGCTCAGATTCAGAGAATTCTTTTCTGTCCGTTTTTTCCTCCAGCTCTAAAATTCTCCAGGTCCAGGTAGTAAGTGCTGCACCACTCTCCCATTGGGGAACTTTTTTTTTTTCAGAGATTTTAACAGGTGCCGGCAAACCTTCCCCTGCTAAACAAAGTAAACGTCCCACCTTGCCTTGTCCATAGAAACCTCCTCCACCGCCTCTCTCCCCTTCTTATAAAACGATAGATGAAAACTTCTCTGATACTTTCAGTCTATATTTAATGTTGAAAATGAATCCATCCTCCAGTGATTGCAGAGAGAAAATATTGCAGCTTACAAAATATTTTAAGGAAATTTCCCTTGCTTTGTAGGGTGGATCTCAGATCGCTCAGCCAATTTGATTTCAAAACAGGAAATTTCGTTTTGATTAAACTGTGTAGCTCTGCTCAGTTTCTGCAATCCTGGGCAAGAAATAAGAGTGTTGGAGAGGGTGGGCAGGATTTGAAAACAGCCGCACTATACCAAAGGGATATACCATTAGCTCCGTTAAGTCGGCTCTAGAGGAAATAGCATTAAGTTAAGAAACAGTGGACACGTCACACTTTTTCTGAGCCTCAGATTTTCCCCCTCTGTCAAACCAGAGACAGGCCTAGTTCATTTTAAGGTCCCTTTCAGATCCAAATCTTCATGACCTTGAAACTACAGCACTCACATTTCATGAACCAGTGATAGACCAGACAAGCCCAGGCCTCAGACAAATTAGAGAAGATTCAAAAGCAATCGCCTCTGAGGTCAAAGCCAAACACGGGCGTGGTTTGTCCGCACCGCCTCTTTCTTTTAGCCTTTTGGCTTCAGCATCACTTTAATGACGATACTTAAAACTAAGTTCACACAGCGTTAAACGGCTTCAATCCCTTGTTGGTTTAAGCACTGAGTCTTTCCCCACAGCCCAGATGTGTCATTCACAAAACACTGTCCCTCATGAGAATTACAAGATAAAATCATATGTTCTTAGTTATCTCACTTTTTATTCCCCAACTTTCCCCTACTGGGTTCACCCCGGGGCCCCGGTAGCCCATTAACATCTGCTCGGCCCCATGATGGGTGAGTAAACAACTGGTGGAGAAGACAGATGATTTGGTGAAGTGTAGCTGCATTTTACGGGTAGTCCTCCCGCCCCTTCACTGTGAACGCTCACTGCCTTCCGCGCAGGGGCACTGCAGAGAGAGAGGTGGTTTTAAGGGTGGTCCACCTCGTGTCCCTAAACAGGCATGCCTTTCAGTGTGTTGCTAAAGCCGCATCACAGGCCCTGGCAGGACACAGATCTCTAGGTACCACTGGGCAGAAAATCTCTTGCACTTGTACTACACAGACCTGAGAAGCAAAGGGGAAACTGCTCTCTCCTTAGACCAGCTACGGCAGAACGGTCCAGCGTCACTGGCCTGTTCCATCTGCCATTCTCCTTGTAGCATCCAGAATGATCTTTTAAAAGTGATCAGTGGAATCACCCTTCCCCTCCAAATGGTTTCCACTGCTCTTAGAATGAAATCCAAACCCCTTCCCATGGCCCAGTCCCTGCCTCCTTCTCGAAGCCCATCTCATGCCATGCTTGTCCAGCTTTCTTTCTGTTCCTGAAACATACTAAACTCATTCCCATCTCAGGGCCTTTGTACATGCTGTTCTCACTCCCTGAAATACTCCTCCCACCCCCTAGCTCACGGCATAGCCAGCTCTAATTCACGTCAAATTTCAGCTCAAAGGTCATCTTTCCAGAAAAGACACCTTTGACTGCCCAATCCAGAGTAACTGCCACCCTCGGCTATCAGTCAACTCTCCATGACATCAATCTGCTTTATTTCGCTCAAAGCATGGATCACTTCTGTCTCGCGCACTCACTGTCTAGCTCCCCTCTGGAAAGCAAGAGCTTTCAGAACAGGGACTATTCCTGTCTTGTTCACCTCTCTACTGCCAGGAATAAAGCAAACATATGGTGAGTACACAATAAATACTTGTTGAATGAAGGAATAATGTATAATTGGATAAATGGATGAAAGAATAAACGAATTATTTTAAACAAGGGGTTTTTAACTGGGGTTCATGGACACCTGGGCTTTAAGAAGTACTTGGGTTTTTTTAAAGGTATGTTTTTGGTTTTTTTTTGTTTTGGTGAGGAAGATTGGCCCTGAGTTAACATCTGCTGCCAATCTTTCTCTTTTTTTTTTTCCTCCCCAAAGCCCCAGGACATAGTGTATACCCTAGTTGCAGGTCATTCTGGTTATTCTCTGTGGGATGTCACCACAGCATGGCTTGACAAATGGTGCTAGGTCCAGGCCTGGGATCTGAACCTGCAAATCCTGCACCACCAAAGCAGAGCACGTGAACTTAACCACTTGGCCATGGGGCCCGCCCCTAAGTCCTTGAACTCTCTCCAATTATTTGTAAAATCTACCTACACGTATTTTTCAGGTGAAAGGTTCCACAGCTTTCATCAGATTCCCAAAGAGTCTATGATTCCTAAAAGATAAGACAGACTGTGACAGAGCCTACTAGTAACAGGACCCCTGATATTTAGTTAATCATAGAACTGCTCTACATTTCCTGGCCTCTCTTGTGGCCGTGTGACTAATTCTGACCAATGAGATGTGCAGAGAAGCAGTAAGCGTAACTTCCTCAAGTGTCTTAAAACAGAAAGGGCATGCCCTTCTCTCTTTCCTCCTTCCACTGGCTGTGATGTGGAGGTAAAGGCTGGAACTCCAGCAGCCATCTTTGACCATTAGGTGGCCTTGGAAATTGAAGCCATTCACAGCAGGGCAACAAAATAGAAGCCAGGGACCCAATACGGTGGAGAACCACCTAGCCCTTACTGTCTCCAGACTTCCTAAACAGGAGGAAAAAATTAACTTCTGTCTTAAACTACTGTTATTTGGTGGGGGTGTGGTGGGTGGAGATGAGAGGGTATTACTTGCAACCTAACGAATCCTTAATTATACCACTGTTTGCAAAGCAGGAGAAGATGATGCTCTTAGAAAGGAATCCACATGTTAATATACGTGAGGAGACACAGTCCAAGATGCTATTCCCAGTACTCACCCATCCAGAAACAAAGTAGGGTGAAATAGAGAACTAAGAAAATGGATCTGATGGTACAAGAGGAGTTTCTTTCAGTAAGCCTCAAACTTGAAGGCAAACAGTACTTGATTGATCCATTTTATTTACACTTCCACCATTAAAATGTGCCTCTAATATATGAGTTACATTCCTATCAACAAAAAAATTCATTTCATAACTATTTTTCTACAAAAATAATGAAGCTTACCTATGAATATTTGTCTGCATTTCAACAATGACACCAAGCACTCTAGCTCATTGTTATTCAGGTCTAACTATAAGCAAATGACAGCGCTCTCTGTTACATAAATGCATCCATGTGGTGTCGAAATTTAATGTTAATTTCTACATATTGACTCTGAAGGTAAAAATAAGATGTAATGACATCACCATACAAATCAGGATTATTATATTAAAATGTTCCAATCCTGTGTATTATTAGAAATAACTATCATAGTTAAATTATTGACCCACAGCCATGAAAATACTCAGGATTTACTGTACTTTATTTGTGTGTATAGATTGTTTAATAAATTTGCCCATAGAGACTTCAGTAATTTATTAATTGCAACTCAATCAATACAACCACAAATAGAGGACATTATTATTTACAAAGTGATGGGCCAGTGGCAAAGCAAGACTTCCTTCTTGAGGCAAGGACTGATGAGAAGTGAAGGAATCCAGATCTCTTGCTTGCCTCCCTCCGCCCCTACCTCAGGGTTAATTTCGGGAGGCTGCACTCCATCTATGCAGTAGAGGCCAGTGGCTGAGATAGGAGGAGGGAGAGAAAGATTTACAGCTGTATCACCTTGGGCAAGTTACTTAACTTCTTTGATCTTTCCTCCTCCTCAACTGTAAATAGGGAGAACACTAGTTCTTATCTGCAGAGCTGTCTTGAGCATTGAATGGGATAATTCTGCAGTATCTAGCAAATAGTAAGCACTCGTTAAATGTCAGTTATCATCATCATCGTCTTTCTCTGTGCTCTTTTCTTAACTGGACTTCCCATAGCAAACTCAAGCGATTTCCTGAACTTTGTTTTAGTCATAAATCTGTGAGGACAGTGCCACCGTTTTGTTCTTCTCTCTGTCTCCTGGAACGCCAAATGGTGCCTTGAATGCAGTGCTTTCCTCTCGTGCACGCAAGCTGAAGAGTTACACTATATATGTCACCTAGGACGTAGCTTATCATTTTCTGAGCATCACCATCCATTCTAATAATACAGGAATTAAAATGGCTTCAAAACAAGAAAGAAATGCCTTCTTACCTCAATACCAGTAGGCACAGCCCATACAATGCTAAATGCCACTCTGGGTCCTTCCCAGAAAACACTGGCAGCAGCCAAGATCCCAGAGGCATCCTGCACCCAATAGATAAGATGAGGCAAAGAAAATTGCCCTGGACGAGACAGATGACCCCCCTGGCTTGTGTTTAGCTAACAGTAAGCATGGCTATCACTTACTGATCACTGACTGTGTTCCAGGCACTCTTCTGACCACTTTGCACAAATTCTCTCCTTTAATTCTTGTGACAAATTATATGAGAGAGTCACCACTATTATTCTCTCTTTATAGTTGTGGAAACTCAGGCTCACAGGATTTAAATAGCTTGCCTAAAGTCAAACACAGCCAGAAAATTGCAGATCTTGGCTTCACAGCCAGGCAGCCTGACTAAAACCTATTTGTCACAACACTACACTGCGATGTTCTAGGGAGCCGTTCTAAGCATCTAAACATTCATGTAGCCTACCATCTTCTGCCAGAGGCCTCTGACGACAATTGACACAGGCAACCCAAATAACGGTTAGTTAAGATCTCAGGATGTCACACACTCAGGGGTTCAAATCCCAGGTCTGCCCCTTACTAGCTTGATCTCTCTGACTCATTTTTCTCATCTGTAAAATGGGGGTGACAACAGGGCCTGCTTCCTAGGCTTGTGAAGACTAGACGCTACATCGGAGTCAGGTGTTTAGCACACTGCAGGACACATAAATAACTATGTTGATTCATTATTCTCTCCCTCCTTTAAAGACACATTATTTAAAAATAAAAATAGAGGCCCTGTTACTTATCACATTCAGCCTTGAAACTCTCCTCCTCACATCTGGATGATAAAATGTAATTCTTATGAAAAAAGATAATTTTTCGGCACGACGTTCCCTATCTGCAATTACATCAAAATCACATTAATTGAGCTATAACACTGTCAGGCTCAGCAGCTGGAAAGCGCATCCATACATTCTAAAGAGAAGGCCATTAATTCAGCTCTCTACAGCGCGGCAATGAAATTGGGATGTCCGTTCTCCAGCGTGATTTACTGTCTTTCAAGCTGCTTAAGTGGGAACCTCTACAAAAAGATTTAAGTTAAGTGACTCTTGTGCTGCTCTGAAGCTCATTTATTATTGAATTAAGTTTTCATTTCGTTTAAAGGGAATAAAGAAATATAGTTTTATTTGAAACAAGGTAAAACAGTTAAAAGAACTCGGTTATTATGATCCAGGAAGCCAGTTTATATATCTGCAAATGATCTCAGTCTGCTTATGCTCTGCTGAAAAGCCAAATTTAGACTCATAAATATTACTAATATGCATGTAATTTGAGACTTTTGCACGAGAGCTCATCCTTACTTTTCATACTTTATCATTCCTTTCTTTAAAAAATATTTTTTTTAATTCAAGGCAGATAGGGAATGGGCTGGAGGAAACCTAGGCAGAAATAAACATGCATTTTTGAAAAGTCTATATTTTCTTTGTGACATGGAGGGAAACACAGGAGGGAGAGGAGACCGACAGGCAGGGAGATACATGTTATAGGTTATCTGTGCGGCAGAAACATCAAGGTACCGTAGGCAGATAACATTTAAAGATTTACAGCATCTTGGTCTACAGATGAATTGCATGTGACAGGCAAATAGAGAATAATTCTCTACTAGTAGAAGAAGGGCAACTTCAGTGCCTAAATTATCAGTCCTTGCAAAAGGTACTGAGCAACAAAGCCCATTTAGAATTAGCAATCCTGTCTGTCCACTATTTAGATAAAAGAGATGGTATACTTCCATATAATGTTTCCTTTTCTAAATCTCAGGGCAAAAAAGCGAAGAGTAAGTCCCTACACCAAGAAGTCCCTACAGAACTAAGCACTTCTGAACAAACTATATTTTTTAAAAATCTGCTAGGACCCCTATAATGGTGTCATTTACACTCCAGTCACACGTGTCTACAGCACAAGACCCTTCATAATTAGGTATATACACTATACCAGCTCACTGCCTAATTAGCAAATTATGTTGAAAATAGCATCCTGCTAATTAACGGTTATTATGGCATTTCTGAAGCTGAAGCTTTAATTATCACCAACCTAATGCTTGTGTACAGAGAAAAAAAAGCCCTCCTTTTTTTTAAATGATCAATAAGTGCAAGAGATTATTATAAGGCAAATCTGCTGACAGCTGATTAATTTGTTTGATGCAAAGTTGCTGCGTGTTTCATATTATTTTATCGGAGTTGCAGGAAAAAGGTACATAATTTGGTTTCATTAGCAACCTCTGCGATTTATCACTAGAAAATGCACCCCCACACACACTCTTCTTTTGTTGTTTGTTCAATTCCCTCTGTGTTTTTGCCTGTACCAGCATCAAAGTCAAGAGCAGGAAGTTTTAATTAAGTGACACTAATGAGGTCGTTGAAAATGATACTTCAGCAATTCAGCATGCTGTTAAATGTGTTTATTCTATAATGTCATCAAAGGTGATTGTTTTCCCTCGTAATAGATAAAATTCATTACCATAAGCATTGTACTTTTGAGTGTTAAAATACGAAATGCAAGTTAGTCAGGTGTATCTGTTGCTTTTTTTTTTTTCATCTTTTGCTGCCAATTCAAATTACTGGACCCAAAACAAAACTTTAGCAAACGCGGTTCACTCTGTTTTGTTTTCTTTTTTTAAGTCTCCCCTGTTTAGTAATTAACAGACCGTGCCAGTGAGAAACAGAACAAAAATGAGCATGCAAATGACTAATCAAGAAAAGCTGGAATCAAAGGGAGTGGGGTGATGAGGGGTGAAAAGATGTTTCTCTGTGCCTGGCCATCGTATCCCTGGATTCTGTGGCTCTGTCAGCACGGAGTGGGCCACCTCATGGCTGCAGGCCTGTGTAGTCTCGCCGCCGGCAGCTGAGGCTGGACCGCTGTATGATTCAGCATTTGATTTGAACTAGAATGAGGACATTTTGGATACGTTTTCCTTTAAAATGGTTCCAGCTTCCCAAACACCATTATGGCTGTATGACCCACTTTAGGAAATTAATTATCACTTTGCGAATTTCCACACTTCC
The DNA here is from genome assembly GCF_041296265.1 of Equus caballus. Lineage (NCBI taxonomy): Eukaryota > Metazoa > Chordata > Mammalia > Perissodactyla > Equidae > Equus > Equus caballus. Next base: position 36,248,314 of record NC_091697.1, on the reverse strand, counting down.
TAAGAACTGAAAATGACTTTTCACGTTTCTGAGAGGTGTAAACGGGAAGCGATAAAATGACTCCATTTTACAGATGGGGAAAACCGAGCCAAGTGCTTTATCCCAGGTGAGAGGCAGAGCAGGCAGGGATAAGCTATTCCTCTCCTTCTCACCAAGTCATCTCCCCTCTTCAATTCAAAATATTCACTCTGGATTGTCTTAGGTTACGCAATTAGCAGCCACTTTCATATCTTGTACAAATTTAAAAGTTCTACAATGCTTCTGTTTCTCTTTGAGTAAGACTGCTATTAATGACGAACCCATCATCAAAGTAGCAGGTCTCCTCTCTTACCTGGCTTTAGACAACGTGATTATCTCCCACACAAAGCTTCCCATTTCTAGAGTTTATTTGTTTTTAATGCCAAAGGAAACCTACTCTGACCCACTGTGTTTCACAACTTTTAGCAGTATCTATTCTTCAACAACGGTGCTGCGAATTCACAGCCAATGAAACAGACTCTGCACTTTTTTACTGACTGTCCAGCCACCGATCAGGACAAACAAGTGTTTGGGGGACATTTGCAAGATACTTGTCTTAACTACTGTGACTGAGAAATGAAAGCTGCTTTCCTTCCTCACTGTATCCATGGGTGGGGCTGGTTTGGCCTGTGGGATTTTTCAGGGCACTCTCAAAGACTGTCTCCCCCAAAATTATTAGCCAATTCCCTAAAACATCTCAGGAAAATTAAATATTCAGTATTGTGGAGCAAATCAAACTTCGACTTAATTTGTCATTTTTCACCCAGTTAGCTGCAGAGGAAGCTCAAAATGCTCTGGTATTACATGAAAGTACAAGAGGTCACTAGCTTTTTATTGGAGGGTTGAGCGTAGGAAAAACATTAGAATGGCTCAGAAGTATTAACAAGGTGGTAAAAGCTCTAAATCCCTATCTAATGTGTATTAATGAAACACGAGAACATACACCGAGAGGCTTAGGGGCAGCTGATACTGCAGGAGGCTGCGAAGTGTTGAGGCAGCTTCCTAGAAGCAGGAGATCCTTAGCTGGGAATTAAGGAAAGGATGTTTCTGGAAGAACCAGAATGCTTCTGCCAATTCGGGTTTATTGTCTGGAATTTAAACTTACGCTTCCTTTTGTGGTTTTCCATCCTTACTTTAACAATCACCCAGATGCTCCTCAATAAAATGCCAAAGATGTAAATAAATGTTAGCAGGCAGCCATGGGGAGGGTACGTGGGCGAGCACTTTCACCCATGGCGGGGGTAGGGGCAGCATAAACAGGCACAGCCTCTTTGGAAAGCACTTTGGCATTGCATCAAGAGTTTAAAAACACTCATATCCTTTGATCCCATAATTGCACTTCTAGGAATCTATCATAAGGAAATCAGAGATACTTATCAAAGCATTATTTATAATAGTGAAAAATTTAAATCTTAAATGTCTGACATTGGCAAATTGGGTAAATAAATGATGATCTATCCACATAACGTAATATCATGCAGTCATTAAAAAACATGTTCAAGGAACACATATTAATAAATGTAATAACCACACAGAAGGCTAAAGAGGTAACATTAGGCATTACATATGTAGTATGTTCCCACATTTATAAATTTCAATACATCTATTTATGTAAGCATTAACAACAAGTAGAAAACAGATTCCAAAATGCAAACAGTGGTTATCTCTGGACAGCTGAATGAAAGATAACTTGAATGTCTTTGTGCTTTGTAAAAATCATTCATTTAAAAATATTAAAAGTATAAAGTATACACCTTTTTTAGAATGCACCCACATGGTATTAGGAATTTTACATAACAGTATAATTTATAATTATAGCATTATATAATTTATAACATAATCAGTCCAAACATTTCTTTCTCTATTTTCTTTATAACTATTCAGCGCCATGAAGCTCAGAGAATATTGAAAATGCTGGGAACGATTATTATGAAGCTCCTCACTACAGACCTCCCAGCACACGCCTTTAAAAGATGCCTTCACATTTCATAACCATAGCAGCAATCTCGGTTTCCTGCAGATTCGTACGAGGCAAGAGTGAAACATCTGAAGTCCCAAATCGTTTCAGAGCACTCTCCGGGAACCCTCATGGCTGGATATTTTCCTTAACGCTTTCCCTTACTTATTTTACACAGTGATGGACACTCTTGTCTGATTCCTCAGGACTTCCGAAGCCATTTTCCAATTAAGTTAAAGGAGTTTGCACTAGGCTCAGGACATAATGTAGCAAGGCTTAGTTTTTTGGGGATTTTATTGTTGTTTTTCTTAATCAGTGAGAAACTATCAATATACACATACTGGGTGTTATTCAAATCTTGAAAAATAAAAATGTGAGGCATTGAAGGGAAAACGTTTTGACATTTAATTAAACTTTTTGACTGAGACTGTTTTCTAAAGGAATGTTTGGAAACGTTTTCCACTAGAGGAAAGAAGGGAGAATGCAGCTGTAAGTAGAAAACTTACCACAATAAGCAACCATCATTCTTCTGAAGGATAACATAATTACAACAAAAATGAAGACACGGAAAGAGATATGCAACAAGCTACAATGTCAGCTGGAGAGGAGGAATCGATACGTTGTTTGCCTAACATGTCCCAGTCACGTTTGTAATACAACTGGGTTTACGTGGGGTTTAGGGATGCTCAGAAAATAATATAGATTTCTCCCTACTGGAGAGTAAATAAAATAAATTTAAACTACTCATCAAAGGATTCATGGACTGTTTGTTTGTTTTAACCTTTTCAAAGCCATGAGGAAGAAGAAAGAGCTAAGAATAAAGAGACTCAGGTTTATATCTTTGTCCTGTCGCTTACCTGTCGCTTTAGGCAAGTGACTTAACCTCTCTGAGCCAAAAGTCCCTAACCCGTGCAGGGCTTTTCTCAAGGTGTGTTGAAAAGCTAAGTAAGCTATCACAGAGCTGGAGAAATAATAAGTGCTCGATATTTTGGGGGTTTTTTTTTCACTTTCAAGTAAACATACAAAAACAAAAAAATTGAATCTGCTCGTACCCCCAAAGGAAAGAACATGAGTGAATACACTTGAAACATAAACCTTTTAAGAAACACAGGACCTCTTTTGCTTTCTAGCCATATGGAAGGACGATCTATAGTAATGTCACAAAGTCTAAATTACTCTTTTTGTGTTTTGTTCTTGTATGGAATCACAAAAACACAAAACTCGCCCTTGTTCAGTGTCTATCATATTGATGAAAACAGAATATGGAAGCACAGGAAGATTTCACCGTGTCCAAAACACATAGGCAAATGAGAATGTATGTGTGCTGGTTGTATGAGTGTGTATGTCATATGATTACCAAGTAATGAGAATGACACAGTCCCTCCTGAATGGCTTATGGAAGATGACTCACACTTGAGAGCCATGTGTCATTTATCTGCATACTAGCTCCTTCATTTATTCAACCTCTGCAACACCAGTGCAGTATAGTGCACTTCACACACACACACACACACACAGGAGTAACCTCTACCATCATTAGACTGGATCCTTAAAGTTACCTGGAAGATTAAATGCCATGCTACTCTGCAGAGATTTAGGGGGAGGTAATTTGGAAGACAGAGGGAAAGAGAAGCTTCCAGGGTAAAAAATCTGGGACTCTCCTTTCCTTTCCTCTTTCCCCAACTCTCAAGTTCAAAGGGCTTCCATAGTTCAAATAAGCCATTCAAATTTCAATTCCCAGACAGGCCTGGCAACGCCCAGTGTCAAGTACCTGGAAAGAGTGCAGATTCTGGTTTGGAACTTGAATTCAAATCCCTGCAAGTTATTTAATCTCTCAAAGCCCCAGTGTCCTTAGTAGGTTGTTGTGAAGGTCAAAGGAGATAATGTATGTTGGGTGTTTGGCACCGTGCCTGGCACACGGTATCTACTAAATGTCATTGCAGGAGAAAGCAGAAGTAACAATTATAGCCTGGCCCTGAGCTAAAGGCTTTATGTCTATGACTGTGCTCAGAAGAAGTCTACAAGGTAGATACTATTATTATCCCCATCTTACAGAGAGGAAATGGTCTCATAGAGCTTAATTTGCCCAAGATTCAACAAGAAAATGGTAGAGTTGGGATGAAACCCAGGAAGGCTGGCTCCAGAGCCTGAGCGGTTAATGGCTACACATTTTTTCAATCTATTAGGGCAAAGATCTGTTTAATCTATTAAAAACAAAAGCTGACACCAGTGTTTATCTTGAGAAATGATGGGCCCAGCTTTTGCCTGGCCTCAAGGAGGGTGCCTGGGCAAGTAAATGCCCTTTATCCAGCTCCCTGACCCTCATCCTACTCCTCTGCCCAAGAGAAGATGACAACAGGGGTTTGCCTTACTGCAAGGAACTTGCAGGCAGCAGCTGGTCGGAGGCTGTGCTTCGAGGACACTGTTAACGTGAACTCAGAAAGCACAACCCGTAGGCACCAAGGAGCTGAGGACAAATTCCAAAGACATGACACAAATGTGCTTGCTGAGGGACCGGCCACTCCACTTGCCCACTGAGCCTCCTGGGAGCCAAGGGCACAGGTGCTGCTGTCCCACTCTCAGATTAACATAAGCAAACCAGGGGCAGCCCAGTGGTAGAACATCCAATATCCACTGCTGCAGGCTCTTGCTGTTCCCAGACACACACACACACACATAGACACAAACACACTCACACACACAAACAGTATACAAAAAAGAGTGAGCAGGAGAAAAACTAGATCCAATCCACCTGCTAAAAGGCTTTACTACAAGGGGCAGCACACACAAAAAGGCAAACTAACACCATTATTTCCCTCCCTTTAGTGACTCTACTAAAAACAATCACACGCCCAATAACTATAATTAACCACTTCTTGGTCGGAGCACCTTTCTACAACAGAATAACTCTCACCCCAGAAAGTACAAAATGGGGGCCGGCCCCATGGCCGAGCGGTTAAGTTCTCGTACTTCCCTTTCGGCAGCCAGGGGTTTTGCCAGTTTGGATCCTGGGCGCGGACATGGCACCGCTGGTCAGGCCACACTGAGTCGGCGTCCCACATGGCACAACTAGAAGGACCTACAACTAGAATATACAGCTATGTACTGGGGGGCTTTGGGGAGAAAAATATTGACAACAGATGTTAGCTCAAGAGCCAATCTTTAAAAAAAAAAAACAATAAAAATGGTATAAAATGTACTAGAAGTGATGGCTGTGTATTCATTTAAACAAACGTAATAAACACCTACTATGTGCTGAGTAGACAAGACAATATCAACATGATACCACAAATCTGCCAAATACCCAGAAGTTTTCCAAATAAGCAGATGATCTATGTTTCATTTTTATTCAATTGTCTTTGCACTGGATGGCCATTTTCCTCTGCCCCCAGTAGGATTTGGTCAGTAGATGGACTGATTGAATGTACAGGATGCTATTGGATTCTTTAAAAAAAAAAAATAGGAGAAGCCTGGTTTTCCATCCTCTGTCCGACCCCACCAATAATAGATAAATATGTGTGTGTGCTCCCAGGGTCTCCGACAGCGCAAAATGTCTTGCTGGTCTCATTCTTGCTTTTTGTCAATACCGACACAGGGAAGGTGACATGGGGCATAATACAGAAACGGCCTTTGATTGGCTACCTGGTGAACCATCTTTCCTCCCTCAGTGTCCCATCTCAGCTGATCATGAATGGATGATCAATATCTATAGCACAGAAGATCGGAGAACGGACACTGGAGGTGAAGCGTCTCAACTCAATTTCAGCTCCATCACTGACCACCTGTGTGACTTCAGGGTAGTCGCTTTATATCCTTGAGACTTGGTTTCTTCCTTGGTAAATGGAGGCAATAACAGCACCTAAAGTTGTTGTAAAGAGTTAACGAGATACTCATATAAACTGCTGAGCACACTGCCTGGCACATACAAGTGCTCCTTGCAGATATTACTGAGCACCTTCTACACTGAAGGAACATGCTAGGCATTGTGAGGGATACCCAGACGAATGGGACAGTGGTCCTTCCCACGTGCATGAACTCAGAGTTCACAAGGGGAACAGTAATCTATTCCAAGTACTCCTGCTCCACAATCCTCCAAGCACATTTCCACTCAGGCATCGATCTACGGGTATGCAGTGGCTTCCTCCTCCGGACTGGAAACTCCTCAAGGGCAAGAATTTTGTCTTGGGGATTTAATGTTGTTGGTCTTCCATTCCCCACAATGGGCACCATAATACCATGAACAGAGTAGGCACTAGATAAATATTTGCTGAGTGAGTAAATGACTAAAACAGAGACTAAGAAGTGCCAGAAAAGCTGCACTATAAAAGTGCTATGGAAATTCATAGGAAGGAGAGATTACTTTTATCTGGCTGTACCAAAGTGGGGTTGGGGGGTGATCAAAGAAGGTGGAGGAGTGAACCCGAAAGAGAAAAGGCTGGATTTAGTGAGACTGACTGGGGAGGTCATTCTGATCCCTCTGTGGCCTAAATTCATGCCTCCTCTGCCCTCAATAGTACAATGAAGTGCAGGTGCGTGAATATCAGAAGGCGAGGGCTTGGGGGTGGAGGGGTCCTTAGAGTCAAACTCATTTTTCTCTGAAGTGCCCGGAGTGTTATCATAGGGGGTTTGCACCAGCTCTATCTGTCTAAAAGATTTTTATTTTCCACCCAATCTGGTTTAGCATCATTGATAAAATCTTCGGTAGGAAAGATTAATAAATAATATAGTTAGGAAGCCTAGGATCCATTCTAGGCCCTTCAGTCCCCCTGAAAGAAATAGGCAAATTGGACGGAAATCAAAGAAGGGAAGCCACGAGGATTAAAGAGAACAGCAGCAGGAGCTACTTATAAGGGTTCCCGCAGCACCAGCCAGGAATAAGCAAAGCTCAAGGATGACAAAAAGGACCGAGGATCAAATAGTCTCCCCGGGCAAGGGTGTAGGCACACCGATGAAGGGGAAGAATTGCTCGGGGTCACGCGAAGGGGGAGAGCAGAGAGGAACGGGATGTAATTACAGAAAGGAAAACTTGGGCCGAATATCAGGGCAACCTTCTTCAGAGAGGGCTCAATTCCAGTGCGGAACCGCTTCCCAAGGGAGGCGGTGGAAGCCCCATCGCTTGAGGTGCATAAAGCCACTGGACAAAGAGCGGAGAAACAGAGGGTGAGGAACAATCTGCCCGCGCGGGGGGTGGGACAGGTGACCTCACAGGGCCGCCCGGCTCCACACTTCAATGACACGTCAAGATGTATTTCATCAGGCACCCACTGGCGAGGGCCTAAAGCACGGTCCCCCCCACACACACCCCCTTGGCCATTGTGCTTTCTCAATACGCCACTCAAGAAACATTCCCATTCACTTCAACAGACCCTCCACGGCTCCTTGCTGCCAGCCAGAGCTGGGAGAATAATATCTCACCGTGGACCCGGCGTGTTCACACTTTAAGGCAAAACGTAGCTTTGAAGGAGGAATTTTAACTCCGGCTCCAGTGCCTTAGGCTTGGCTCCTGGAACGGGGATATTTTTGTTTTGTTTTGTGTGAGACCCTTTTCAATGCAAGAGAAACTCTTTATCCTTACTACGGGATCCTCAACAGCCAATATAAAATTGTGGTATTTTAATATAGCCTCTGAATTGATCAAATGGCTCCCTTTTGCTTTCAGAGGAGAGTCCAATATTTCTATGATAGTGCCCACAGGACTTCTATAGCTTTTCCTTTTGCCTCCCCTCCCCTCCACTCCAGCATTATATGCCTTTTAAGGTTTCCCAGACAACCTATGTTCCCTCCTCCTCTAGACTTGTCCTTGCTATTCCCTCTGTCCCAAACACTCTTCTGTCCTCCCCATCTTCATTACTATATTCAACTGTTTAGGCTGCATAACAAAAGACCACATTTTAAGGTGGCTTAAACCACACACATTTATTTCTCACAGTTCTGGAGGCTGGGGAGTCCAAGATCAAGGCACCAGTGTGGCTGCCTTCCAGTGAGAGTCCTTTTCCTGGCTCACAGGCTGGCTGGCTTCCTTCCTGCTCATCCTCACATGGCAGAGAATGAGCTCTGGTCTCCTTTCCTCTTTTTATAAGGGCACTAATCCCATTATCAGGGTTCCAACCTCATGACCTCATCTAAACACAATCACCTCCCAAACTTCCCAAAGGCCCCCCCCTCCTAATACCATCCCATTGGGAGTTAGGGCCTCACCAGATGAACTGTGGGGGGACACAAACACTCAGTCCCTAACATTCCACTGCTCCTCTTCCTTCAGCACCTGGCCTTAAATGTTAACTTCAAGAAGTCTTTCCTGATCTGGGAAAGGCTAGGCTAACGCCCCTCTGATTGGAATCTACAGCATCCCAGACTCAGCTCTGTGGGACCCTACTTGCCCGTCAGTCCACAGGAAGACAGGAGTTGTGTCCAACTGATTCTCTACTGTAACTTCCAGACCTGGCATACGAGGTGCTCCTTATGCAATAAATGAATCAAGAAGCAGAGGTCCATGGGCACACTGTGCTCCTTACAGACTCAATCGTTACCTGAGTGCTTAACATGTGGGGGACAAGGACTGAGTCTTCTGGAAAATGCAAAGATGGACTAGAAACTAATCCTCAAGGATTTACAGACTAGACAGAAAGAGATTATTGTATAAATAACCTGTACCCCAAGGTACGAAGCTAAAAGTGCCATGAGATGCAGTGCTGGGAAATTCAGAGGCAGGACATGCATTTCCAGTTGGAATGGGGGGAGGGAGCTGGGAAGTCTTCCTAGAAGAGGCTGGTGGTACATAAGAGGTGGAGATGACACCCAGGAAGTGGGTACACCAGATAAAGAGACCAGAATAAACAAAAGCACAAAAGCTGAAAACCTCCAGCACTCTTGGCTCAATAATAGAATTAAAGTGAAATTCAATTGTAGGGAAGCCATCTTGATCACAAAGTGTCTTGAATACAAAGTTTAGACTTTATTATATACACAAGGAAGTGACACAATCAGACTTTACTCTGTGGTATGATTTGGTGGGAAGTGGACATTTGCACCATAATTTGTAAGAAAACCTATAGTCTTCTACTTTTCAAGCAACTCACCAGTGAGCAGTGAGTATTCTTGGAGGATCAACCATGTCTGCCTTCCCGAGGGGAGTGAGGGAGGCTAGAAAGTGTCCCCTTGCCTCAGAAATTGTCTAACAAACTGCTGTCATGGAAATCTGTCCTTCCTACATCTATGGAGCCCAGGATCCCATACAGGAAGACAGCAACCAAACTACCAAAAGCCCTGGAACACGGAGTCTGAATATTCTAATTCAGAATTCTGGAGCAGTCTCAGGAAATACACTGTGTGCCTTCTTTTTGCTCTCCTCATTAGGGACTTTGCCCAGGGATTTCCTTAGGCCCTTTCCAACTCTAGCCCTCCTGCTTCATTTACCGGCCGGGCAGCTACAGTGCTGGGCCTTCCTGGTGCGTTCTGGGAGGGTTTCCTTTGCCCCCACTTCTATTTAACATAATTGTCAGCTGCAGTCTTTACTGGTGAGAGAGCCAAAAAGCAATCAGCCAAACGGTGGTGTAGGGATGGCACCTGCAAACTACTTCACCTGGGAGAAGAGAGAAGAACCTGGAGACTGTGCTCAGGATGTTGCCTCAGCCCATACACCTGCTGAAGCCAAAAGCGTAGGATTTGCCTGAGAATGGGAGGTCCCACATCAGATGGAGGTGAATCTCAGGAGAAGTAATAACTACACAGCATCTACTGTCATGTGCAGAACTACAGGGTTCTAGGCCATGTAAGTGTTTTCCCCCTTTAATCCTCTGAAGCTCGTGTTATTGGCCCAACATGAAAGACCAGGAAACAAAAGCTTAGACAGGTAAAATGACCTCCCCAAGGCCAGACACTGGCAAGTGGTGGAGCTGGGATTTGAACCTAGGTTTTTCTGACTCTAGACCCCAGGATCTCAACCATTTGCTACGCTATTTGGTTGCTGTATCTCTTGGAACATTCTTGGGGAGACGAAGAGACAGGCTGTTTATTAACAGGGCACCCTCACTCCAGCCTTTTTAAGAGGAGGAGATGAAAGGGCTCTTCTCACACAGCTAGTGTTCTGCCCCCAACTGGTCAAATGAGGGATGGACTCCAACAGGAAGTGAATCTCCAATCCAGGGTGCTGTCCTGTGGATTACTCCTGGTATAAAACCTCTCAGGATGAAAGGATGGCCTACGGATGAGTTGAAACCAATTATTATTATAATCATTATCTGTGTAACATTTGGGCAGGAAACAGTCCCTGACAGCTTGTGAGAAGTTACGTCTGTCTGACTGAGCAGAGTTTAATTGAAAATGTCAACCACCTTGAAGATCATTAGGGGGAAGCTCTTAGCCTCAAGAAAAGACAAAACTGAAAACAATCATCTGTTGCTGCTTACAACCAGCTGTATTGGGGTGGACAGAAAACAAAACGGATGAACATATGGCACTGGGGGCTTTTTGTAAGCCACTCAAGCACCAAATCCTCAGGTTTGCTGGGGGTGAAAGAGATCCTCACTGCAGACACGCATATCTGGGGAAGAATGATAATGTGAGGAGTTGGATCCACGCAATCAAGGCAGGACAGGTCTCTTCGTGAACATATACAAATGCAGTGGACCTCTTTTGGAGAATGACTTCTGGAGGCAGGAAGTTGGCTGTTCTGAGGCAAAGCAATCAATGAATCAGAACCATCTATACTCAAAGCCTAATAATATTGTCTCCAAGGAGGACATGCATTCATCTTCATCTTGTCTCTCTGACCTCTTCCTCTTCCTCCTGCTCCTACAGACTCACACATGCACATACCCTGTGGACACAAACACATATTCATGCACTCATCCATCAGCAGCGGCTTCCGCTGAATTTTCCAAACTCCACTGCTCCTCCCAAGGATCCAAAGATATGCTAAGAGTCTGGGAACCTTGGTGCATTTGCAAATAGTTTCCGGCTGATATTTCTTTAGTACTTTCTGAGGTAACAAAAAGCATGTGACTATTAGAGAAAAGATGAATTTTATAAATACAGAATACCTTTTTACTAGCAGCATTGAAAACAAGAAAGGAAAAAGTGGGTACAATTTTAGATATTGACACATAGATCATTTAGGGGATTGCTCCGAGAAGCTGTGCTCTATAAAATAAAATATATATATGGTGCTGTATAAAATGCTTTCTTTCCATCGTGAAGCAGTGTCCTTAGATATCACCTAATTCAGCACGGTATTGCTGTATTAGGTAATATACAAGGGACAGCAAACATAAAATCACAAACTCCTTTCAAGGGCTCTAACTCTAGAATCGGACCACCTGTATTCAAATCGTGGCTCCACTACTGACTAGTCACGTAGCCTTGGGCAAATTACCTCACCTCTTTAAGCCTCAGTAACTTCCTTTATAAATTGGGGGTAACAGCAATAGCTAGAACCCCATAGGGGGAAAAAAGCATTCAGCAGTGTTTGATACACGGTAAGCCCTCAATAAATTAGAGTGGTGATTAAGCCTCAGTGGACACTAGGATTGGGCAAATGGGAATGGATTACCAGTTATCATAATTTCTAACGGGTTTTAATTGAACATATAAGGAAATAGGGAAGCAGTGAAGGGTTTTGATGGCAGAGTTGTCTGATAAAGAGGCCTTTAAGGAAGCTCAGACCAGTGGGGTTTAACGTACTATGAGGGAGAAGTGCTGAGTGCAGGGCCCCTCTAGAAAGTCTCTGCAACCCCAGAAATCCATGGATGAGAAGGGCAGAAATGACAAAGGCAAGGAAAGGGCCTCCATGAGAATTTTTTTTTTTGAGGAAGATTAGCCCTGAGCTAACATCTGCTACCAATCCTCCTCTTTTTGCTGAGGAAGACCGGCCCTAAGCTAACATCTGTGCCCATCTTCCTCTACTTTATATGTAGGATGCCTGCCACAGCATGGCTTGCCAAGCAGTGCCATGTCCGCACCTGGGATCTGAACCGTAGGACCCCAGGCCGCCAAAGCAGAATGTGCTAACTTAACCGCTGCACCACCAGGCCAGCCCCTCCACAAGAATAGTTTTTTTTTTCTTTTAAAGATTGGCACTTGAGCTAACAACTGTTGCCAATCTTTTTTCTTTTTTTTTCTTTTTCTCCCCAAATCCCCCCAGTACATAATTTTATATTCTCGTTTTAGGTCTTTCTGGTTGTGCTATGTGGGATGCTGCCTCAGCATGGCCTGATGAGCGGTGCCATGTCTGCACCCAGGATCTGAACCAGCGAAACCCTGGGCCGCCAAAACAGAGAGTGGGAACTTAACCACTCAGCCACAGGACCGGCCCAGCACAAAACCATTTTTAAAGGAGGAAGAAGAAGGGGAAGGGAGAGTAGGGAAGAGGAGAAAATGAGAGAAAGATTGAGAGAGAGGGAGGAAGGAAGGAAGGAGGGTAGGGAGGAAGGGTGGAATGGTGGAAGGGAATGGGGAAAAAAGACTCTTCTACGTGACTGAGTAGAATGACTAATCATTAGTCAAAGGTGAATCCAGGGCAGCCATCTGAACGAAGTGAATCTCCTGTCTTATCACATTAATTCAAAGAGTGGCCAGAATGACGCACAGACCAGTCACCATTCTAACCAGACAGTCTTTAGGGATTCTTCATGACTGACTTCCAGAGTGCAAAAGTTTCCTGATGTCAATTCATTCCATTCATTTAGCAATTATGTATGGGGTACCCATGTACAAGGCACTGTGCTAGGCTCTGAGGACACAGAAATGAAGAGAGACAACAATCTAGTTGCATAGACAGCTATAAAACAATTAACTACACAAACAAGTCATTAATTCCACTGGTGCTATGTGTTATAAGTGGCATCCCTGATCAGATCCAAATCCCTAGGAAAAAGCTTCTAAACAGAACAGATCCCTTACAGCATCCAAATATAAGACCTCCTACCTAACTTCCGGAATCAATTTAACTTCTGGAATCGGGAGGCAAGTTGAGTAGGTTTTACATAAGAGCATGCTCATGCCCATTCTAAGTAGTAACTGTATGCCTGGAAAAACTGAACCATCTCCGAAATCTCAGTTGAAATGGAAAGGAGAAAGGGAGGGCAAAAGAGAGCCTAGAATGGGGGGAGGGATGGGGAGAAGCACTGGAATGTTCTACACAGCACAACTGATATAAGCCATGATCAATCAAGTCACCCAGAATCACGTCTCTCATGATCTACAGAAAATAAGATTAGGCAAAATCAGTGCTAGAAAATACCAGTCACCTCTACTTCTGTCTTGTACTGGGAGAGACTACTTTGTCACAGCACTCTTCTCTTCCTACGCTCCTCAACAAGGCACTCCAGGCAGCCACTAGCAATGGATTTATGTAAACAAGAAAGACAAAACTTACTTTAAATTCGTCAGTTATTAAGGTCATTTCTAATCTATGCCATGACAATCTGCAACTCTAGAGTCTGGGAGGTAAGCAGAAGGATTGCAGCCAACAAAAATTATAAAGGCACTAGTTCCCTCCATATTTTTCTCTAAAATTGCGACACGAAAGATATTAGCATATACCGAAGAACTTGTAATGATCCTTAAAAGAAATAACTCCTTCATTCCTAGAGGGTGAGTGTGCTTCCTAAGAACTATTCAGGAGCGAAAAGGGACAGCCTGCCATGAGGAATAACATTCTAGTTTTTCCCATGATGGGAGTGGGTTAGGGGGGATGCAGGGAGGAGTCAAAACATCACCAACATTCTCCCTGGGAGCAGCTCTCCTTTCCTTCTTTGCTCAGAGTAATCTAGGTTCTTCTCACTCATGTGCTTTTCTCTGTGATGCCAAGGGATTCCTGAGGGCAGACCAATGGCAGCTTCTGCTTAGCCAGAGGATAGAAAGTTCGTTTACTACAGGATATAAATAGACTAACAAAGCCCCCCATGGAGGAATGGACATTGGAATGCTTAAAAAGAAAAAAGTATGCCATTGGAGCAGGGGCATTACCCAAGTATACTGAATAAGGGCCAAAACTGCTTAAAATGGCTCTCAAAAATATAAGTCTTTCTGAGATTGCTTCTCGGGTGTGTTATTTTTGTCTATTCCATTGGGATTAAGCATGGCCTAGAATCCCAGCTTGAAAAGGAAGAACAAATTTTGCACTACTTGCCATCTCTCTGTATTCATCAGTACTCATCAGAAATCTGGATGTGGACACCCCGACACAAAGAAAGCACAATTACAGCCTGAGAGGAGGCCAGTCTGAGCTCCATCAGAGCCAGATGGACCCAAAAGGCTTCCTTCAGTCTCAAGCCCTGCTCGGCAGCTCTGCTTTTGACTGACATGTGACATTCTTGTCCTCATGGACAGAGAAGCCAAGCTGTTGATGGTTATCGACATCAGAAAATGTCATGTCTGAATACGCTTCAGCCGGACCTTCCTCCCTCACTTCATTTCCTGCCTCCTGCCTCTCAGTTTATTTTAATTACACAGTGAAAACTCTCAAGTATGGAATGGCTGCCTGCTGTATCACACAAGCCCTTAATTGTACTCTGGAGCTGGATCGTGGCATTTTATCACCCTGCAATGGTAAAAGGCACATTTGCAACAGGAGTAGGTCATGGAATATTTTCTGGAAATGCCAATGGACTTCAAGGCCCCTCCTTTTTAATACTAGACGTTTGTGATTTCATCTGTGTGTATAAGACACTAGTAACTTACATCTCCTCTCTGATACCTTTTCTTACTCTCCTTGTAATCTTAGACAATTCCCCAATTTATTGATGAATATTAATATCTTAATCCATAATCACTTGTCTCTTATTAATCCACAAAAGCATTTGAACAGATTTAATTTTTGTATTACCACAGTTCCTGTACCACGACGGCGTGCCCATTGATCATTCTTCTTGCTCTTTTAAAACATTCTCATCAGTAAGAAGACAGAACACAACAGAGAAATTATGTTCAGGTTTTTCCCAAAAGAGGCCAGCTCAACAAGGAAGATAGTTTTGTAGAAGACAAAAAAGTGACCCATGCCCAATCTAGTCATGGCTGGCCAATCTTGGGCTTTGGTTCAGATGTCTATATATGCCCCTCTCAACAAATAGAGGCCTTCCTCCCATTGTATGTGCTCAAGAAATGTTCACTGAACGAACCTTTGCAACCATTAATGTGCTCTAACTCAAATGCACCCTACCCGTATTTAACCAAGAATCTCTAGATGTCACACACTGAATACTCATCCCCTAATTCACACTAAGAACAAAGTCGCTTCTGGTACCCATCATCCCCAAGCTCAATCCACACCTCCAGGGAGAGAGGTTCATGTGTTCACATGGTTTGTAAGTCATGCTCCCCACAGCAGTATTTTCACTTGACAGATTAACATAGTATCACTTTTAAGCAATTCTCAGTGGTGTATGGTGATACCTGTTCACAGACGTTCCTCTAATACTGCTAAGGAAAATGAAAGGTTTCAGGCTAGCTTCCACGGAGGCAGTGGGCTAAGCAGAAATGGATTACCGATGCTTTTCTATTTCCTGGCCCAAAGGTCTCTAATTAACACTCATGAAACTGGCTTCTCTTGGCACTCCCACCTACTTCCCTTGGATATTATTCACTTCAGGACTTGGGAAGAGCAAGGTTTTATGTAACAACTTCATTCATTAATCCTTAGTGAACGCACTCAAGAAAAGGTACTCGGGGCAGGCTAAAGGCCCAGAGTCAGTAGCCAATGAAGAATAGTAACGTGTTCCTCACACTGCCATTTCCCAACAAAACTTCAGTATAGTCACACGTTCCACTATAGCAGTCCAATACTTTCCATTGACATCTGCTGTGGACAGGTCTTTACGAAACTGAAAAGGAGCTGACTCGTGAAAAGTGCCCAGGCCAGAGTCTTGCAAAGAGGAGATGTTTAATGAAAGTTTTTTTGTTTTTTTAAAGATTTTATTTTTTCCTTTTTCTCCCCAAAGCCCCCCGGTACATAGTTGTATATTCTTCGTTGTGGGTCCTTCTAGTTGTGGCATGTGGGACGCCGCCTCAGCGTGGTTTGATGAGCAGTGCCATGTCCGCGCCCAGGATTCGAACCAACGAAACACAGGGCCGCCTGCAGCGGAGTGCGCGAACTTAACCACTCAGCCACGGGGCCAGCCCCTAATGAAAGTTATTTTGAAATCTAAAAGGAAATACAAGATATTTTAACAAATTGAGATGTTGATGAAATTGGCATTTATCTGAGGACCATGCAGAAAGCAAGAGAGGTATTTCCCCAGTGGTCTGGCAGACACCCTTCAGGTGTGACATCTTTGATTCCAAGAAAGGAAAACGCTACAAATGAGTGATATGAACTATCTGAAATCTCATCATGGCTGAATACCACGGGAGTGTGTAGAGTTAATTTCGTGGAGTCCAAAATTCAGCCTCCCCTGGCAGCTCTGACCCACGGACACTCCCACCTCGAATCCCCCGACTCCGAGGTAGAAACCAGGCAGGTGTGGTGTCCCATCGAGGAAAGGAAGGTCAGGGCGCCTACTCCAGCCAACTGTTGCCAGGTGGGAACGGCAGTCCCATGTTGCTAGACCTTCTGACTCTTCAAGAGAAGATGGAAATTTGGGTTTTCATATAAATCTCCTAATTTTTAAATATTAGTTGTAACTTAAAAAGAGAAAAATGTAAGCCAAACAAAACACATCTGACTGTGGGCTGCACCCAATGTGTGCTCTGCCATTTTGTGATCCCTGAACTCTTGGACTCACGTGGTGCTGAATCATACACTGCTTTTGCAGGACTACACCTTTCACTTAGCAGGCTATGACTTCCCAAATCAACTCTAAACACTTTTGACCCTGACACACTTTTGGCTGCGTGGGTCTGCAATGCGCGGCATTTACCAAACAGAGACTCTATTATATATTGCCATGTTGAACAATGGCTACAAGCAGACATAACGTTTCCGGAAAGAGAGGATACAGAGGCAAAAGAGAGAACTTGGCATCAAGTGATGCCTAAGTGAATGCTCCTCCTTCTCTACTCCATTCTTTTTCTTTCCTGGCAGGTGCATGTTCGCAATGGTGATTTCTCATTTAATTGCTAAGTATTTCCACGGCAGAGTAAAATTCATCATGGGCCAGACATGAAAGTATGCTAATTCCCCATCTCTCTGATAATGCACAGATTCAGTGGGGTCTTCTTCCCGCCAACGTGCGTTCATAAATGCCATTAATAGTAATGGGAGCCAAATGCAAAATATGACTGAGCAAGTAGGCCCTAGTGCATGAAATATATTCTCAACCACAAGGACAAGCTGCCACACAGCTCACTGCCTTGCACTCAATTAGGAGCTGGGGATTCTTTCATTGGGACCAAGATGGTGATAATGACAAATAAAAAGAAAAAAGTCAGTCCCTGTTCCCTGCTTATCCACTACCAAGACTATCCCTGACTTAGAGGTCAGAGACAATGAGGAGCTTTGAAGCTTGGAAACAGAGACAGGGCGCAGAAAGATGCAAACTCCCAGCCTTGCAGGGGAATTAATGAAACACAGCTAAGCCGGTTCAACACCACTGCCCTTTAGCCATCCCACCCACTAAAAGACACTGTTAAAAACCGGCCAGCTTTTATTAACAGAAACAAACGAAGTCGACTACCAAGCACTCAGGAGTTCTTCATCCTGAAAGTCCAGGATGGCTCTGGCATAATAAAGGTCATATCTCCCTACCACGGCAGTGTTCACAGAGCAACCTGAGCTCCAGGCAAGGGCCAGGCCGGCTTCTCAGTGTTCCCCCTGTCGAAGGTGTTGCCGATTAAACTATCACATTTCAAAGGGCTCCTAACAGTAAACAAGAAAGAAAGGAAAAAAGAGATCCAGGGGCTTTTGTTAGTCAAAAAGCTAGGGAAAGGCGATAATTAACCCATTTTTGTAGAGAAATCATTTGGACAAAAGTCAAGGGATTTACCACCCTGTCAATTGTTAAGTCTAGATAAGGACATTATATTCCTCTGCACAAAGGGCGACTGAGATGGTGAATGGAAAGTAGGCCACTACTACTACTTTACCTCACATCTGAAAAAGGACTTTTTTTTGTCCTCCTGATGCAGTGATGGACTAAAGGATCTTCCCCCCCTCGCACTAAAAACATAACTTCAGAGCCTGGCTTTTGCATTTTGTTAAATATTCAAAGGTATTGTGCAATTAGCATGTCATTAATGAATAATTAATTACAGCTAAAGCAGCCTTCAGATTTTTGCAGCTAAATTATTTAAACAGCAAATATAACAATACAATGCAATGCTCTCGTTCGGTGTTTTGTTATTGCATTATTTGAAAGGAACGGCAGTATTACTTTTCATTAGTTGCAAGAATTATGTGCAACAAAAGCTGTTTTCATTTTTTTCTTACCTAAAAGTTGCTTCACGTGCCCTAAAAGGGAAAATTAATTCAATTCAGATTAGATTTCCTAAGAATTAATTAGCTGCAAATATCTGAAAACCGTGGCTAGGAATATAAGGCTTAGATATCTGAACTTAAAAGAAAAAGTAACCTATTTAAACCTGTCCATTAAAAGGACTCATGCACAAAAGTACCCTTTTCTAGAGATTTCGTTACCACTTCTGAAAGAGGAAACTCGTTCAAAATCCTTTTGTTTTATTTTTCCAGCAAGGAAGTATTACGAAGTTAACCCCAGCAAACAGTCCAGAGTTAAAGAGAAACTAATATGTTGCTACTTGCAGACATACATCACTAGTGAGATGTGCGTTTATATTTATAAGCTGCACATCTGGGATCAGTTGACTCATCCATCTGCTAACTACACCAGTAAACAGTATGTCTGGGACCGTCAAATCCTTGCATCCATCACAAATTCCTGCTTTAATTGTGTGTTTACGTGGCAAACCTCTGCTTAAGTATATTTTAAGACTGTTTTAAGCAGTTGTAATTGCTCCTTTCTTCTTCATATTAACTCTAACACATTTTATTTACTATTATGACAGCCCATGATTTTGCAAGCCTCATAGATAAATAAATGACAGAGATCACCCTGCCTCAGAAGAGGCAACAGAAACACAGAGACTGAGGCCTTTAACCAGTCTGGCCTGAAGAGCTCGGGCCTCTTTCACAAATGTCAGTGCCTTGAGTCACAAGTTCGGTCTCAGAAACGCCAGTTTACTGCTCTGTTCTCCTGAACTCAGGAGACTGACAATTAGACACGTCCTTTTGGAGAAAAGGGGCAGAGCAAGAGGGAGAGGAAGATTTGAGACGGGTCAAATCATAGTTTGGGAAGATACGATGCTACCCAGGGGGTCCCTTCCTTTTCCTTAATTAGTCTGCTACCCCTCTGCATGTTAGAAGTCCAGCACAGATTGAGAGCTATGGGATAGAGATTTCCAAGGCTGTCGGGGAGTGGATGAGCCAATGGCAGAGGGTTAAAAGCATTGAGAAGCCCAAAAGTGAAAGGAGACTCTATTCTGTGATCTTGCTGGGTTTTTAACCCATGGTTCTATAACCAAGTTTCATAAGCATGCTGAAAGTACAGGCTTTATTTTAAAAAAGCCACCTTCCATAATTAGGGAAAAAATATGCACAGTGCTCTGTACCCAAAAGGGAGATTTTACTGTATTTTTCCCAATCTGTCTTTTACATTTATATGTATAGCAGGATGTCAAAGTTCACACAACCTTGTTAAACCACCTCTTGGGTTTGGGGAACCGAAAGTCTTATGGGCCTAGGTATTATTGTGCTGATGCAAATAGTTAAACTTTTCTACGTGATTAACCATCATTTTCTCAGGGTATCCTGTCCACAGCTTGCAGTTTCCAGCTTCTCAGTAAATGTTTAGATCGATGCATGGCTGGTGGGGGTGGGGTTGGGGGTTGCAAGCTGCAGGACCACCCCAAAGCTAAAGAGTCACTCTGGCACAATCTAGTTAAATGACAGTATGGCAGTAGGCAGTTCACCGAGGCCAAGGAAGCTGTGGCTTGTCAGACATTAAAATCCAAATGGGCCAGCAACTGTGCCAAATGTACTCACAGCCTTGCAAACACATAATCCAGACAAACTGAATTAAATTACAACCAGTTTATAATTAATTTGCTTTTGAAAGCCGTGCCATGAGAACAAACGTGCCATCCACTTGCAATGTACTGTTCTTAGGGGCGCCCCTACTTACTAAGGCCTCTGCAAGCAAAGGAAGTACCCATTGGTATTGGCTAGCAACCTAAGGATCGGGTGAGAAGTGAGGAACAGATTCCAGGAAGCTTAACTCTTCTGTCACCGCAGTGGGATCTGGTAGCAGTGCGGTAGGTGGTGTGGTCCTGTGGCCTCTCTCACCTCAAGTGCCAGCCTCACTGTGTCTGAGATGCTAAAATTAGAAACATATTCCTCTCGATGAGGCACTGCCCTTTCTAGACACCATCTTTTAAGTACAAATACTCACAGGAAGGGTAAAAACAGTAAGAGACCCGAGCAGTAATGCTTCATGTGAATTTATTTCTCAGATCATTTTTTTCTAGGACTTCAGGAGCCAAGGAATGTGAGAGCCCTGAATATATGTGCAAAGGAAACTAAAATAATGTAAAAAGGGGAAATAATCCTGAAACTTAACATGGAGTACTATGTGCCAAGCACATTTTTTCCTGCAGTCCTCAGAGGGAAATGAAAATTTATGAAGAAGTAACTGCAGAGTAGAGGACTCAAGGCACACACCATCGGCCTTAGAGCTAGTAAGTAGCAGAGGCAGGATTCAAGGCCAGGGCTAACTCAACAGCTTGAGATCCTAGCCCTCTGCTGTTCACATCACCAATAGCCAGGTCTCACTCTCTCTCTTTCCAGGACACAGAGGCTAGAGCGAGACTTGTAGTGTGACTACTTTTTTAAGCAAACTAGAACTGCACATCGAAATGAATTCTGCTCCATCCCCATCTGTTGCTTTAAGAGACTCTGCTCCAGAACATCTGTAGATCTTCAACTGAATCCGGGCAGAGTTGAATTGACCTCAGAATGGTTCCCTTACAGGCATACATCATTTCTGATCCAAAATGGTTTTTAATAGGCTAATGTTTTACACCAGGCTAGGCACCAAATTACTGCTGGCTGTTTCTAAAACTCAAAATCAACCCTCAAAGAGTAGAAGCCTACTTCCATTGAGGATAGTCATAAGAAGGTGCTGCAGGTTCAACAAGCAACTGAGAGGAAGAGAAGCCAGAAAAAACATGCTTAGCAATGGCATTAGTGTAGGAAGAACGCAGTCATAGTGATCATTCATTCATGCAACAAATATTGGTTTGATACGAGCTCGTGCTTGAATGCGTCAGACACTACATCAAGCCAATATACAAAAATAAATAAATATATTTATAAATAAGTATAAACATGTGTGGGCATGTGTGTGTGTCTAAGATTTAGAAGCATGCTCAAGGTCACAGAGATAATAAACGACAAAGCCAAGATTTGAACTCAGGCGGAACTCTGGCACGCACGCTCCAATCCACAGTCTTATATTGCCAATGAAGCTGCTACTTTAGAGGGACATGGCCGTGGCATGTCACATGCCCTCCCAGATCAAATCCTGTGCTGCAGTCTCCTCTCACTGAGATGTAGCCTAATAGCCTCTGAACATTTTTCCCCAGGAGGGGAATGACAACATCTACCTCTGAAAGGACATCTCTGTTGTTAAAAGGAAGAGAAATGAGAAAGAAGTCCGAGAGGTTTCTCACTACTGGAGTCCAAACCTGGAATTTTAAAACTGGAAGCTTAATCACAGGACTTATCTTACTATGCGGCACACATACACACACACACATACACACTCCTCCTAGAAATTTCCGTCTATAACAACCATTGAGCATTTGCTTCAAATCATGATCTTACGCTCTTCCAAGTTATTTCCAAGCATCCAAATACTCATTGATTCTTTGAAACAGACAATGCTTACTCAAAGAAGAAAGAAGTGCAAAATCTTGCAGAAAGATTCCAAAGGAATGAACAAGAAAAGAGATTTGGATGTTAAGCACACGTGATCATTGCCATTTCCTGCGATGCTCCCCTGCTTCTGCTAATGAAAAATGCTAGCAGTTCCCAAATACTGGGTGTGCCATGCTCTCTGCTGAGTGCTTTACGTGCATTATGTCATTTACTCTTCATAAGCACCCTGTGGGACAAATAATATTATCTCTGTTTTACAGATGGGAAAACTGAGGCTTCGAACATTTAAACATTACACAAATAGGCAATCAAATGATAGGAAAAGGATTCACCAAACCCTTCTGTAAGGTATTGCAATGCTAAGCACGGTGGTGGATTCAAGAAAGTGGGAGATATTGACCCTTTCCATCAAGGACCAGGAATTCAAATTGCAAAGATCAAGACACATAAGAATGGCAAATTGATGAGGCGACCTAAACAAGAAGTCTGGAGAGGGCAGGAACCAAGTCTATCTTGTTGCCAGTTGGGTCCCCAGGGCCTGGCACAATATCTGGCCAGGACGTGCTGAATAAACAATTGTTGATAAATGTAGAAAACAATAAGTGTCAAGTGAGAATTTTAGAATGCCCAGAACATATTATCTCCAGAGCATTTGGTTAACTGAGGTTAAGGGAACAACGGCCCAAACTCTGCAACCACCATTTTGAAGGCCCCTGCCAGAAGGTGCTTCAGCACACTTTGAGCCTAGTTTGATGGTATGTGCCTCTTATTTTGATTGGATGTGGGCACCAAGAACCTAGAAGGCTTAATCGGAAAATCTCCATTTCTCTTTGTCCATATTCTGCCACGGATGGTTCCTCTGCCAAACGTTTCATAGCTACTTTGAAGCCAAACAATATTTTTCAAGGGAAATGACTGGCAAACAGCCATCACCTCTGCTGCAGAAAAATACCAACAGCACTCCTAGGATTGCATGCCTTCAAGGAGACCCTCGAATGAAGGAGTCTTTACAAGCAACCTCATTTTTTTTTTCACTCCCTTTTTGTGGAAATACCTTTTACACAGGCTTAAAGGGAAAAAGGAAAAAAATAAGAAGAAAAAGCAAAGAAAAAGAAAACCTGCCTTAAATAAGAAATTCCAATCTTTCCTTTGTAAAAATCCTCCAAGCCCAGGCCAGCTGCCCCTCCCCCTTTATCCAGGCCTCTGTGTTTCCCGGCAAAGAGGTTAGAAAGCTGTTGAAAAACATTCTCCTGCTGTATTGAGACTGACATCTGACAGAGCTCCGTGGTGTCCTAACTTGGGTGAATTTAAATGACAAGCTTGGCTTTATGAGTGAGGGATCCTCTTTTACAATAGAACAGCATGATTGCTTCATGGAAGAGGGGAAAAGAGGAAGGATCAAAGTTTTCTTCAAATCCCCAGTGGTGCCATTGACCTGTCGGAAGGTTGTGACCCACTCCTGTTAATCCATGCAAATCAGATGCCTCCAATTTGCGCTGCTGATTGGACTACCACACCTTTAAATTCAGGAAGCGACTTTAGAGTGAGGTTCCTATCACAGAGTTCAGCTCACCTTTCATTTTTTTCTTCTTCAAAAACATGGTGACAGCTGACTTCCTTCCCGCCCTGCCCTTGCTCAGTGAGGGAAGACTGTCTGATGGTTTCCTGATTAGCATCAAGGCAAAAGCAGCCTGTTTTTCATAGACTAACGTTATTACCTAAATTATAGGCCTGTTGCTCTCAGCCTTTTCCCCCCACAGACAGGTTAATACACACATCCCACTGCTATGATTGCTTTGCTAATAGTCACCCGAACATTTTCATAACATAGGGGCGTAAAGGGCTGGTATTGCCTGAAACAAGCTTCGGATCCAGATGAGAGAATCTTAGAAAACCAGAAACACTGTTTTCAAACCGTCCCATTCAAAACTTAACAACACTCCCCAGGTTCAAGGCCATGTGTCATTCACATTTTAAACCACCGGTAATGTCAAACAGAAACATTCAGAAACGAGAAATTTAAAGGCTGGTATTTTGGCTATCAACAGTGAAGTGGCCTGTGTGACTCCCACATCACTCAAGTGTTCTGAAGTCATTTTGAACTGGTCATTTATACAATGGAAGTGATCAGAATCTCTGTGGGTCAGATTAAGGTAATTGGAAATCCTAGGGGGAGGAGGAGTTACTCAAAGGACTTTAGCAAATTTTCATTTTCTGAAACTTGGAAAATTACTATCTTAAAGAATCCTTGAATAATTAACATATATGAACAATAAATAACAGTAATAACCATTTTGCCTCTATTTTAGAAAAATGTGATTTCCAAAAAGCAAGAAAAAAGGATAAAATAAACAGGAATAAACAATAAAAACATGAATAAAAAGCCTATTTAAAGAAATTAAAGCCTTGGATAAATGGATATATATATTTAGTCATTCAAGGTAGGAAAACTCAACATGGTATCGAAGTCAACTTCTTCAGACCTTACATACAATTTTACTCGATATCCTAAAGAAATTATTTTAACCTAAAAATGATTCTATAGTCTATATATACAAGAATAAATAAGCAATAATACTTATGAAAATGGAAGGGGGTTACAATATTAAAAAATATTATGTAGCTACAGAAATTAAAATCATGCAGTGAGGGAATCAGATTGGACAGACCAATCAACAGACCAGGATAAAAAGCAATGTGTCTGTATGGCCTTAGTTAGGGTTGATATTCAAAACAGCACAGCTAACACCTACGTTGGCACCAGAGCTCCCGTCTGGGAAACACCACATTCATCCTCTTCCCTGTGCCAAGAGGAGACCCATTTAATTGATCAAGAAGGGTCTGAACTGAGGGGGAAGAAAGGGATGGAGGGGCTAAAGGTAGGGGCCATTATCAACCAGCATGGAAACATTTTAAGATTTTAATAAGAAAATGATTAAGAGTTAAGTACATTATAATTTTAAATCTCTGAATGTGAAAAATATTAAAATTGGAGGTTCAACAACAAACCGGAGGAAAATATTTGAAAGATACATTGCAAAAAAAAAAAAAAAACCAAAACGATAGGCTCTGTGGGGGTTAAAAACAGGTCCACCGATTCTTTAAGAGGTGCTGCTTCAAGAGGAGGGATTCAGCTCCCCTCTCCCGAATGTGGGCTGGACCCAGTGACTTGTTTCTAATAAACAGAATGTGGCAGAAGGGCGGTGTGTGACTTTCCAAGGCTGAGTCATAAAAGGCATTACTGTTTCCTGTTTGCCCTCTCGGACCACTCCATCTGGAGAAGCCAGTCACCATAGCATGAGGACACTCAAGCTGCCCTAGAAAGGCCCAGGCAGCAAGAAGCTAAGGCATCCCCCCAACAGCTGTGTGGGTGCACCATCCTGGAAGCAGAGGCCCAGCCCAGGTCAAGCCTTCAGAAGACTATGGCTGCTCGTGAATTTCTATTAAGAATATATATATTTAACAATATATATATTAATGTGTATTATATATAGTATATATTAATGATATATTTATATTTAATTATATATAATATATATTTAATTATATATTAATAATATATTTATATTTAACTAATAATATATATATTTGGGTCCTTTATATATATATATATATATATATATATAATATATATGTAGGTATAATCTTTCTGGAAGGCAATTTAGTAACGTAAGAAGGCTTAAAAATATTCATCTGCTTTAATTCAAAGCCTACACTTCAAGAAATTTAACCTCAAGAAAAAAATCAGATTGCACCCCAAAGAGATATTCACAAGGTGGCTCACTGTTCCATTTTAACAATCATGAAAACTGAAAATAGGCTAAATATCCCACAACAGGGGGATGGTTGAATAAGTTATAGCCATAGGATGTAATGCAGTGCAATTATTTTTAAAAATTATGAGATACATTAAAATATACACAATATATTAAATGAAAAAGCAGGATGCAACAGTACAATTATGTCTTGTAGAACAATTTTAATACATACATAGAAAATATTCTGAAACAAGCTACAGAAAATGTTAAAAGAGATTTTTCAAGTCTTTGAATAAAAGATAACTTTTGTTTTCTTTTCTGTGTTCTCTCAAATTTTCTACCAAGAACATAGGTTACTCCTTTAATTTAAAAAATTAAAATCATTTTAGGAGATAGAGATAAACGACATGCTTACCACTCACCATCCAATAAAACTTCCATCTGTGGAGGTCATTTCTATTTAAAAATAATGTTTAAATTATTATTATTAAATATTATTTTTATTATTATTATTTTGTCTAAGTTTCTGAGAGAGAGAGAGAGAGATGACTTTTTTAAGAAGAGAAAAAAATGAAAACCCTAAATCCTGGAAAGTCTTTTTCCAGATAAAACAGGAAAACCTTGCTATCTTCTGTACAAACCTGAGTGGTCAGTGGCACAAATGCGCTAATCTTATTTGTGGATGCCTCACATCTGCGCCGATGCACAGACCGATTAACCATCTTTTCACACAAATGCTGAAGGTTGCCAGTTGTGACAGATTTGGACTAATGTTGATGGCAGCATAGGGCTTGGTTTAAGTGATTTGATAAAGCCGGTGGCAGCTTGAGGGGCGGTATGCTTCCAAACGTGTAAACAACATTGTCAACAACCAGCCCAGCCCATAAATGTAGCCCCCTTCTCAGATGTGTTGAAAATAAAATGGGCATCTCCAGCTTACCTTTCTGGAAGCCCCAAAGAACACAAAAGATCACACTAAACTCAGAGCTCCCAACTCAAAAGCTTCTGAGACCAGGCCAATAATCTAACGGAGTGAAGCTGCTAGGAGCAGCGGGGACTGGGGCAACCGGCAGACCATACACCCCATCTGTAGGCAGCAGCAGTGCACTGGCCAGACAAAACACTTCCCCAAGCCAAACGTGATTACACATGCCCATGTGCAACTTTGACTGCGCACACTCCCCAGGAAAATGTTTTGTTATGAGTTTATAGAATGCTGAAGACCCCAGTGCTACAAACTGGAGAGTCACTACAGTCAAGCATCCTTTTATTAGACTACAACTTATGCCACCCTATTCACTCTCATCAGTTAACCAGCATTGCTTTCCATACTGGGTTTACAACGGGATAAAAAGCAAGCACTTTTTAAAGCCCAGGTAGGGACTTACAATACCAGGTAAAGAACACTAAATTAGAAGCCTGAGGACCAGGTATAAATCTCATCTGT
Organism: Equus caballus; assembly: GCF_041296265.1. NCBI lineage: Eukaryota > Metazoa > Chordata > Mammalia > Perissodactyla > Equidae > Equus > Equus caballus. Next base: position 36,221,249 of record NC_091697.1, on the reverse strand, counting down.
GGGACCATCTAGCTCTGGGACTTTGGGCCAACTGGTTCATCTCTGCGACCTCCATTTCCATTTCTTTAAAGATGAGGTTTTGTCAGATTGTGGGCAAGATCCCTTCTGATTCAAAAGGCCCCCAATTCTACAATCTAGGAAACCAACTTGGGGGTATCCGAGAGTTAGTTCACAACTTCCTATGCCTTCTACATCACAGCCACACAGCCAGACCATTATTTAGAAAGAAAGACAAAGAAATACTCTTCTACCGGCAAGATTGGAAAAAATTCACAAACAGCTCCATTTCCCTGGCATTCCAGCCAACAAGATTTGACTATAATAATGTGTCTCTAACTTCTTGGTGGCCTATCGTTTGCGTTTTCACTTACAGACTGTGGAGGTCCAGGAATGCATGCTATTCACTGAAGAACATTATGCTCCAACATCTATCTATTCCACCAGTGGACAGTTATAGTAGTCCACCGATTTGAATTGGTAAAGAAAGGCTCCCTGCACACCATTTTTCAGTCTTCAAAATGTTCAGAGGTTGACCACAAAAAACAAACATTTTCCACCAGATTTACAATGAGACTTTGCTGTTAACTTTCACAGAATGACAATGTAGGCTCCTTTGAAAGTTTCATCTCTTACATTAGCTTACAGCAAGAAGATCTTCAGAACTGACCTCCAAGACATGTCACAATTGGGCTTAAAGAATACTCCAAAACCCAGGACAAACGCTTTTCTCTCCAACTGAAAAACAACTTTCTAATCTCTTCTTTTGATTGCTGCCTACATGCAAAACACATTAAAAGCATAAGAAGTGAAATCACCATGGAACAACTCCAGGGAAGCAGTGTTTTTAAAGGTGCCACTGGAGAAGGTGGGGATTTCTATTGTAACTTAGGTAGAAAAAAGGAAAGATACTGCACCAAGACATTAAAGCTTGATATAAAAAGGCACCTATCCGGCTATTAATGAAAGATAGCATGCGATGGAATTGCTAACCAAAGAGGGTTAGAACATCCTCCTCGGCGCAATCGACAAGGGTGAAAATTTTTGTCAGGGTTTCTTGCTTTTCTTCCTTCAACATTTATTGATTTCCTCCTTTGAACCAGACATAGCACTTGGGGATACAAGAAACAGTAATACCATGTTCCCTGCCTTCAAGGGGCTCACTGGTGGGGGAAGCTGGATGGTTTTTCACCCCATGCAGTGTGAAAAGTGCTATGAGAGAGTGTGGTGCACATTGTATCCTCCATCAGTGGGTCCGAGAAGGCTCCTGTGAGCAGATAACGCTGAATTTAATCCTGAGGATAAGTCCGAGACAGCCAGATGAAAGCTGAGGCAAGGAGAGAGCTAAGAAGTACATACCAGTTACCGGGGAAAACAGGCAAAGAGAAAAGCCACCTCAGAGTGCATGGTGGGTTTGTGCCAATGCAAGGTGGCCCAATGGGAGGAGGAGAGTAGCAAGAAGTAAGGCCAGGAAGGATACTGTATGCAATGCTAAAAGGCTTGGACTTTTATCTCTCGGACAATGAGGAGCCAGGCTGTCCAAGTAACAGCCAGTTTTAAGCAAGAGAGTCATGTAAGAAGGGTTTTAGAAAGATAATTCTAGCAGCTATGTAGACAACAGATGGAGCAGGATTGAGACTGGAGGCCTAGAGACAGCTAGGAAGTTCCTGTAGTAATTTGAGTGAGCGAAGATGGTGAACTTAATTCAGTCAGACAAGTGCAGTGGAAGGGAGAGGGGAGAACAAATGTGAGAGATGGCTAAGAGGGTCCAGAGGCATGTAGGCACTTGAATTGATAACGTGCTAAAGTATCTTTGTGCTCAGCATTCTCAGCCTAAGGCTTCCCTGATCCTAGAAACAACACATGGTCGCCAAGACCCAAGGAAATTCTCTAAGCTTGGTGGCACCCTAAAAACTGATACATAATCCTTTCAGTCTCTCACACAGGTGGGAGTCCACTAATAACCAGGAGCCCTGGTTTTCATCTCTCTTTTGGCTAGACCAGCCAGCACGGTAGAGTGTTTACTCTGGAGTAGCAACTTTCCATTTTTTACTACACACGTGACATGACATCTGCCTACAAGTAAAACAAGAATATGAGTTTTCAAGTCGTGGAAATGCAACAAATCCTCAACATGTGTAAGAATATGTTTCACATTTGTCACACAGATCTGACTTCAAGAAACAGAGACATCTTAAGACACGACACCTCAAACAAATAATCCAACGTGTCAAGATATTTAGTGACCAGACTAGAGATGCCGTGTTGTTTACCAAAAATAGCCCTGGACTATGAATCAGAAACTTTAGTTTTTAACTCTGGCTTGTCACTAACGAGTTGTGTAAGCTCTGAGCTCCCTTGCTCTAAAAATGAAGAAGATAAGGAAAGACCTTCAAGATTCTTTTCAACCCAAAGATTCTAGGATTTCCTCCATGTTATAAGGCCTTTATTTTTTTTTATTGTGCAGCCCCAGGATCCCGGTGGCAGAGAAGCTCTGAAGTAGAGCTTCGAATCTCCAGTCTCCTTTGCAACTACAGCAACCCTCTTACATCTTTCATACACACTATTTGTTTAAAGAAAGGTTATTAAAAAAAAAGATTGTAAACTTGTACTCAATGGATTTGCATATTTTCTTAAAGATCCCAATTGTACTCTCATTCTCCCCTAGGAAGATTAATATCATCCAGAAGTTTAGGGTTTAACAGAGAGTAAAGACGGCTCTGCAGCTTTGAATCTTTGCAATTGTTTTTTAAAATCCATACGGTTAAATCACCGTGATTCACAGATGCAAATTCTGTGTTTATCCCAACCTTTAAGCCTTCTGTGGCATTTGAGTTGATAACAGCTTTTGTAAATGTTGGTTTAAGATTTGGGATTAAAGTGGGAACACACCACCTGTCTTAAAGTTGACATAAATGTTATAAAATGGGATGCTACACTTTTTCTAATCCTTGTCTCTAACCAGACCCATATGTAAATTTCACACAGTAGTATTTAGTAGCATAATTAATCCCTACTTTATGTTATGAGTAACATTTCCTATTCCCGACCCTGTAACGTCCTTTAAGAAGATCCATGTTCCAATTAGACTAGCCCATCGGCACTCTTTTAATGAGCAAATTAATCATTCCGATGGGTACAACGGTGTCATCACAGGTTTTAAATATGATAATCTACATCCTAATGGTGCTGCAAAGCCTTGGCTTAGAGCAAAAAAGGTAGACAAAATTGGTGAGAGTTTCATTTTGTTCTCTGTCTGGGACAATGCAGGACACAGGAAACCTTGAGTAACGCAGAGGGGCAGATTTAGGAAAGTAATCATAATTGAGTTACAACAATTACTTCTAGGGGAAGTCACATCTGTTGGCTCCCCAAAGCACGTTCTGGTGTGTTCAACTCTGACGTGGGCAAAAATCTTCGTGTTTTCTTGACCAAACAGCTTTTCCTTTGGAACTCTACTCCCAACCTTTCCTTTTAGGAAACCATATAGAAAGGGAACTTCCAAATGAGAGCAGTTTTAAAAATAAAGTTAATTTTAGTCAAGCCTGACCCATATTGATCAAAAGGTCCCCCCATAAAGGTATAAGAGGGAAAAAAAAGTCTTTCCAATTTTATGACTACCTTTTCACATAGGCTTATAGAAAACTACTTATTTTTCTCTTTCTTCATTTCTCCTCTCTACAAAAGCAGCATTATAGCCAAATCTCAGAAAGCATCAGTTCTCTGGGCAACACAGGGCAAAACCACTGAAAAATAGGCTCACGGAGAGAAATATCAATAAACTGGAATTCACTATAAGTGATTCACCCTGACAAAAAGTACACTCTCAGAAGGCGATTAATAGACCCAAGACACTCAGACAAAACACATACTCTTTTCTGTACCTCTCAGTGTTTTATCATCATTACCCTGAAACCAAGTTCTCCTTTGAATTCTTACACTGATATCCAGCTTCCCCCATCTCAGTCAAGTCTGTCCCCCTAAAGACAGGCACTTGGCTTGATTTTGAAAATAAGGTCCGAATCATATTCATGGACAAGCAAGTCACGGTTACATTTTTAATACAAATAGCTGAAGGCCAATCCATCTATATCTACAGCAAGGGTTAGCTGCCAAGAAATCTTTAAAGAGAACATCGGCTGACTCGAGCAGATAGTGAAGGATAGTAAGTTAGGGCAGATGTCAAGTATATGATAAAGGAACATAATGGGATGGTGCTGTTAATATGCTCATGGTAACCCCAGGTTCATCAGTAGCATCTGTAATAACAACCCACATTTCTCGATCCACCCAGATAAAAAGCCCTTTCAGGAAATAAGACATTTAGAGAGAAGTACTTGAATGGGGGTTGGGGAGCACTATTCCACTGTTCTTTAGTGATAACTTCATCCATTCAATTTAACAAATGCATACTGAGCACCTGGAAGAGCGAAGCACTGTATACACAGTGGTATGAGAGACACACAGACCCCTCTCAGATTGTTCCATATGGTTCTACTTCTGTTTGGAACTACAAGAATGAAAAATATTCTTATTTCATAGACGCTGAACTAAAACACAACTTTCTTGAATTGTAGACCAGATTCAATACGTATCTCTTCTGCAAAATGGAGCCCTTTTCTATGGAACACAGACTAAGTCTTCACTACCATCAAGATCCTTGTTCTAGGACAAATTTCCTCTTCAGTGCCATGCCCATATCTACCTGCTAGCCTCCCAATACTTTCCCCTTCAAAACCTACTCTGAAGAGAATCTTACACTAAAATGTAAGTATCAGGTATATGTTTCAAAGGCAAAAGAGAGTTATGTGTTTGGTTAGAAGCCAAAGAATTAACGTGCTAGGATTTCAGACAGCAGCAAGATTGGGGAGAAAAATTTAGGGAAAGAATGATGTAAGATGGTTCTGGGGAATAAGAAAGGGAGAAGTTTCCTGCCCCAACAGCCTAGATTTATCACTGATGAAGCTTCCTCAAGACACACATTAACCCTGCTTCTTGCTCATGTTGTCACCACCAAGAATAAACATAAATTCAACTAGTTTCTTCCTGGGACAATGATTCTGAGAAAACTACAAAAGGGACAATTTCCAAAACTCAGGAATTTCAAAAGGTTTGGCAATGAATTGTACATTAATACTATTAAGAATGATGGCTTAGCATCTGTCCACGGGGAAAAAAATTTTTTAATCTAGAAGACCTTCCTGAAACGTGATTACAAGTGCAACTCGAACATGCCTGTCTTTTCTCCAGTAGATTTAACTCAACCCCTTTAAGTACCACATCATGGAAAAACACATGTCAACAACGACAAATAATTGCAAAAAAATAATTATAAATTAGTTCTAGATGTCTAAGTCAGTGCAATTCATTTAATGCTTCCTCTGAGATCCTAGTCCAAGAAGAGTTAATCAAGCATAGCGGCTTCCTAATCAGAACAGTGAACTAATGATCCTATTTCTGAGTAATACCAGTCAGATAAAGCTCTCAAAAGGTAGTTAACATCACTTTGGTGGAAAGGAATGACAAGTGCAAGTCCTAGTAGGGGTAATGCATCATTCATGCCCCCTCTCATTCTGACATTTTAACGTTATCTTGTTTTACTGTGTCGGCCTAACACTGCCACTGCTAGCAAATTAAACTGTGAACTTACAAAGTGGGTGGCAATAAATACAAATTATGAGAGTTCAAAAGATGTCCCTGGAGGTGCACTGCTAGACACAGAATGTTTCTGGCTTTTTCTGTCACATAGCAGCAGATGAGAGACAAAACAGAACAGGCGTTTTTGGAGGCAGGAAAAAAAAGACGGAGACAGAATTAACTAGCTGATGATAAAAATGAGATGAAAATGAAGAGAAAACATATGTTTAAAAAATTGATTTGAAGAAAAGACCGATGAAAAATGGAAGAGGTCCAGAAAAACTATAGAAACCACAAAAATCTTATTGTATATCGGTCTTCTTTGTAAATGTCTTCAAAAATCATTTTGAAATTGAGCAAGGTATTTATCAATGATCAAAAACAACAGCCAGGTATTCTGAGTAAGATTGACACTGAGAAAATATACATTGATGCCATGAATCTTGTTCATCTTATAAAGTTGCTGCTAAATAAAATCTGAACCAGGATCCTCACCTCCCCTCACAGCCCAACAAAGAAAGAAAAAAGAGAAAGAGAAAATTAGCTTCTTAAAACTAATTCTGAGTGGACCAGATTAGCATGGATGCCACTGAAAATATAAATATCAAGAGTTCCTCAGGAAGCAGTTGTAGGCCAAGAAGGGAGGCTCCCAGGAGTCTTAATTTCTGCAGGAATTCCATGTGCTTTTCTGGTCAACGCATCCTGCAGGATTAAACAGGCAAAGTCAGGGAAAAGAGAATGAAAATTAAAATGTCTCTAGAAAGTCTGCTAGGGGCTTTGCCAACTCAGAATGCCTAAAACGAAAGTCAGAAACACACTTCCAACAAAAGAAGTCTGCCCCTTTTAGGAACACGAGAAAAGGTAGACCTAACAAGTACGACCAGAGATCAGAATTTTTAATATCGCCTAACATTGAGACTTTTGCTCCAAATTTGGTCTAGTTCCACTAATGAATCTTATAAAATATTTTATCTGCCTATTCCATGCCCACAAACCACTCACAGGAGACCGAGAAATCATCATTTCTTCCAGGGTGTAGATATCAGTTGGGCCATATGCAACAGCGGTCTGTTTATTTTTCCCATAAACCACCAGTTTCATAGAAACTCATTAGCATCACCTGTGTTAATTACACTAGCAAACCAATCAACAGCTCCTTCTTAATTAGGTTTTCTTTATTAAAGCCGGAAATTGCCAAGGAGACAAAAGTCACCTGGGGAAATTATGTGAAAAGGAGTGTTTATGCCAAATTACACACTAAAATAATAATAAAATAGCCTGGTTTGTTTACAGGAAAAGGAAACAATATTAATATTCAAGGTCACTGGCACACTCCTTATTAATTATTCTTGTTATATTAAATTGTGATCATTTCTGCTTCAAGAGGGTTGGCTTAGAGAAAGTCTTTGTACTTGAAGTTGACTCACATCAGATTTTAACGGCTGTGGTCAGCGATTATGACTTGCTTATTCCATAAACACGAGCACCCACGGGTTAAAGCAGTTAATACTAATTTCATGAGCTCGTGTCCCAACTGTAACTCAAAATCCCATATGTCTGTTAGTAAACCTAGAAAGGCATATAAAAATCTACTATGAAAGGAAAAGATACACATGTGACTCTTGGAATTTGCAATTCTCCTAAAAGGGAAAGGAAAAAAGACTTCCAACCATATACCTCTCATTTCCAAGAGCCTTTCAGCAGAGGGGGGTGGTCGCAGCACTGAGAACACAAAAGCAGCTTTTAGAAGGAGATTCTTTCTCCAAGGTTAGACTTAGAGGGAGGTTCCCCTGGGACGTTTAAACCAAGCCTGGCCAAGGCACTAGAAAGTAGATTGCAGGGAGCTTCCTGCTCTGGCTGTGTGCAGGGGGAGGGGGAGGGGCCACACTGGGTGACCTAATAGTTCTTTTCATCTCCAATTGACCATAATGCTAAGTACATTTATCGTAGACTCAAAATCTATCTTTGGAATGACGAAATCTGGGCACACCCATCTGCAAAGTGGGGATAACAATGCTTAACCTGATTCTTGAAAGAATTAGTTCGTATTTAGAAAGTACTCTGATGATGAAAATCACTGAGTGAGTGATACTTGTTCTTATTCCCATCGGTCTGGGGAGGCCCGTGAACTCTAGCTCTCCGTGGCCAGTCAAATGAGTGATTGTAAAAAATCAACCAGATTTGGGAGCTCGACCTCTAAGAAAAGCAAAGGTGGACCTCAATGAAATCACTTTTGAGCAGCCAGCCCCATGACCCAACGGTACCAGCTCTCAGTGGTTCTCCTCTTCGGGTCTTCTTTGCTTTTACTTGGGTTGCCAGATACCTCCCACCTCAGGTCAAAGCCTAAAGAAGCTTGCTGACTGTGCTTGATGAATATTCACTGGAAATCAAGAAGGAAAGTCTGCCCCAAGCCTCACAAGGACCTCTTTGTTTTCTAGAACAAATGCCATAGAAGGGTATTGTCAAGGAGAAGATGACCAAAGATCAAAAGCAAAGCAAAGAATCACATATGGTCTCAAAGCCTGAAAAGGTATAAATTGCAGAAGATTTTTGTTGTGTCCCCTAATAAGTCCAGCAAACCAACACCCATTCAGTATTGCCTTCAAGAGCTAAGACTCTGGAGGGGCTCTCTCACCTCCACCTTGGAAAAGTGCCTAGAACCTAGAGTCCCTAACTTTAAAATTGCTTTCAGGTGTTGAGAGATTAATACCAAAGATTAATATCAAAGGAATATAGCTAGAAAGGGAAACAGAACAAGGACACTTATTTATATGAGTAACCAAGTATTCGGATATGGATAGCAAAGTATTTCTTTTTCTTGATCATCTTGCTAAACACCACAATGATTTTTAACCTTCCTTTCAGAGATCCCACTGGCTTCTCCAGAGAATGAAACCAGCTTGCACAAAAGCCAAAGCGTCGGAGCTGAGTCTCCAAGACTGACTGATGACCTTTGTGGAAAGGTACTCATCAGGACAGGCCATTGTCTTGCCTGCCCACCTCAATCTGCATTCCCAGCTGCTCTTTCTCCCTCCCCTCTCTTTCACCCTCCCAGCTGGATACCTTGTCACTCAAGCCTCAGCTGAGTTTACTTCATTCACCCTACCCAGACAGCACACACACTGCATATTTGGGTAAACAACTGTCACATAACTAGATAGACCATTCAGACAGAATTTTAGCAATGGGGTTATTAAAGCAGATCTTTAATAGGTGAAAAGGATAGGTTCCAAAATGCATTTTTATGAATCAAGTTCAGCTCAAAAATCCTGTTAGTGGACCTCACACAGAAACCATTCTTAAAAAATTTGAATCTTAAGTTGCAGTGGTTTTAGGGCTTCACTCAGGAAATGCCAGGAGAGCTGGAAGGCTCATACCTATTGCTGGAAATGCTTCCCTTTAAGTTTAGGATTTATCTGCTTACCGTTAATGACTGGATGGACATCTTCCTCATTGCCTGAAAACCTTCTATTTTTCCTCTACCTCCAATGGCTTTCCATCCTATGCAGAGTAAAGGCCGAAGACCTTTATTTGGTCCCCAAAATGGCCCCACTACGCCTCTGACAGCATCACCTACTACTCTCCCTCTTGTTTATTCTGTTCCAGCCACACATCCTCCTTATTCTTCCTCAAACCTGTTAGACACACTCCCCTTTCAGGGCTTCACCTCACTCTTCTTGGTCTGCCCTGACTTTACCTCCCCTTGCTCTCTGCTCATTCCCTCTGCTCCTCATGTCTTCACTCAATTACCAATGTACCGGTGAGGCTTTTTCTGGCTACCATATTTCAAATAACAACTTCAACCCCACCCTAAACACTCCATCTCCCCATTTCCTGAATTAATTTTCTCAGTAGAATTCATCATCATCTGATGTCCTATATATTTTACTTGTTTACTGTCTGTCTCCTACACTAAAATGGAAGCTCCATGAGGGCAGCAATTTTTTTCACTATTTCATTCATGCTGAATCCCCAGTACTTAGACAAGTGTCTGGATCCTGGGAGGTACTCAGCAAGTATTTGTTGAAAGAACAAAAAGAATGAAGGAGGAAGGAAATTCTTCCTACCCTCTTGCGGCATCCTGTCTTTCATTCCTCCTTCCATTCTTTTCTTTCCCTCTTCCCTCCCACTTCTTCACTCTAGAATGTTCTTTTGCATCCTGCTACTCCAATCCCACTCTCTTCGTCTGCTTAGCCCTCATTCTTCCTTCACCACTTTCTCAGGCATTTCCCTGGCCTCTCTAACCAGGTCAAACCACCACATGCATCCCTCCTTCCTCCACTAGGTAGGCCCAGCAAATCAACCAAAGATTTGGTGTCCTCTCTTTTATAAACTTATCACATTACAGATTTCACAATTATGTGTGCAATTTTTTAAATTAGCATCTGAGCCCCAGGCCCCCCAACGTCACTAACTGTAAGTTCCATGACCCTATTATCGTTATACTTCAAGTTACTAGCACACAGACGGCATGCAATAACTGTTTGTTGGTTGAATGAGGTAAAAATTTATCCTCTGAAGTAAACATTAATTCATGCTCTATTCTTAGATAAGTGTCCCATAAAAGCCCAATAACTCCTAATAATAGAAGTGGTAGTAGCAGCCGTGGTAATTCACACTGTTATATACACAACATCATCCTTTGATTCTCATCATCTCTCCCCACCTGACCCAGTACCCTCAGTTACTTGTCACCACCTTGCACCCTGAGGAAACCTGCAGACACCTGGATCTTACGAACTACAACCCCATTCTTATTCCTAACGTATCTTGCTGGTGCTCCCATCATTTATGCCTCCATTGAAGAATTCACCATTCTGAATGTGCCTACAGGCCTACCTGCTCCCCAAGGTCATAAATGCAGCTTATTCTCTTTACATCTCTAATTCCTAGCATAGTGACGTACGCAAAAGAAGTTTGAATAAACCAACAAGTAGTTACCCTATTCTGACTGATTTCCAGCCTTCTGTGATTAGATGGTAACCTATAGTTCAGAGAACCCAACACAATCAAAGCCTTGTCTTTTAATTTTCAAAAGCATGCAGGCTTGAGGAAGAAAGCTTGGCAAATAATCCCAAATCTTTGGCAACCTCTCTTCACAGTCTCAGGTAAGGGTAGCCAGTGGTGCCCGTCTTTCACAACATGGAGTTTCTCAATTGCTACTTAAGAGGCATTTCAAAAGTCCTCAACTCTGAACTATCTCATTTTGATGATCTGTCTAAATTTAAATTGTTTTGCACAATTTTTCCAAGTTTATTGGTAAGGAAAAAAACCTCATTGGAAATATACCACAGCTTTGAGATGCCTTTTTTGTGACAATTTCTTGAATACATACACACATTATCTCCCTGATAGGCAATAATGGCTCTTTAAGGAGTTGTCATGATCAATCGTAAAAATACATATTTAGAACACTTTTTTAAATGTGTGCATTATAAAAATGTTTTAAAATGAAAACTATTTACCCAAAAGACTATAATGGTTCTGAAGAGTATTTTGTAAATCCAGATTTGAGACTTTAAGGGGAAAAAAAAGATTTCTGACCTGGGAGATCATAAAGACTTCACCGAAGCCGTTAACATTTATTGTCTCTCAAGGGCTAAAATTGTTGCTGGGAACATGTTTCCAGGTTAGAGAAAAAATGCAGCCCATTCTTCTAACAAAGGGTCTTGGATGCTCCTCTCTATCCTGCCCCAAAGGCTGACAGACACCAGTCCATTATACTAACTAATGGCACACTTAGAAGAAAACAAACACCATCCAGAAGATGTTAGCCCAGGGACCTTGACTAATGGGTACTGTCTAATGTTCAAAGACCCCATCAGGTCTGGTCACTGTGGGACATTCTAAGAGTAGTGCATTAAGACCTTGGTGGAAAAAGTCACTGTGGGAAATCTGATAGGATGAATTGGATATTTGAGGAGAAAACAATTTTTATCCCTTTTGTCTCAAGCCTGATTCAGGAGAAAAGAGATAATTAATAATCTCACGTAAAAATCTAGTCTCCTGTACCTTCTGTGTCTCCTTCCACAGTCCTAACCAAAGTAAATACATGTTTGAATAAGAGCCCTTAGCCCTTGTACTTAGTGTGCTGTGTTCACTAAGGCAGGAAAATGGGATATTTTCTGGTTAATAGGAAAAAAATCCATTTACTTCATTCAATGCTATGCTGGAAATTTTCTTAAAAGATGTAAGAGTCTGGTAAATGGCAGAAAAAACACTGGATCAATCCCAAAATTATGAATGCTATATGGTGCCTTCATATTCTTTTTTCAACTCTTTTTAACAGAAGTGTTTTGTTTTTTGTGGAATGAAAGAAAGAGAGGAGAGAGAAAGAGAGAGAGTAAGAAAGAAAAGAAAGAAAGGAAGGAAGGAGGGAAGAGTGAAAGACATCAGTAATATTATATACTAAGTGCTGGTCTGAAGCTAAATGTCAACAGGTAAGCTATAAACAGAAGTAAAAGACGGAAAGACTGAGAAACTAAACCATAGCCACATGAGAAACACTTTGGACATAAACAATGGGGGTGGAGGCTGAAAGGGGCTCACGCTGACACATTTTTCACTTTTTTATACTACAGAGTTCACAAATCTCTACTGGGCTGCCTCAAAATCTTTACCTGTCAGGTCTGAATGACCAGCTGGGTTCGATTAGGACAGTGACGCACCCCCATACGGGCAAAACGAGGTCAGTGATGGTTGGGCTCAGCTTTACACCAAAGGAAGTTAAATCCCTAATGCTAATGAAACAAGCAGATCCCCCTTCTTACACCTGAAATAACCTGCCTCCAGAGCCTGCCCAATGTACTGTCTCGGAGAGCAAACAGACCCAGCTAAGAGTACCTTCAAAGCCAAGCTTTCATTTATTGTCAAGACGGAATCAAATTGGTCCTTTTTATGTAACACATGAGTTAGGCTGACCTAGCCATTCACACGTAGCAAAGTACTGGTTCATTGTGTTGGCTTTATTCCCTTCCCTGTAACGTAACAAAAAGGATCTAAATACTCAAGTGTTCCTAAGCCCCTTGATGAGAGTACTTAGCTCATATCAATGGTAATGGGACTTAAACTCAGGCATTTTAGGCAGAATGGATTTCTTTGTTGGATACTTCTCCTCTTTTTTCCCTGAGCTTGATTTCACACCGGCTATGTTCACAAACCCATAATAAATCACTAGGAATGTAAAATACACTACACTTTCCCCCCCAAGTCAGCCCAGGTCATTTATCATTCTGTGGATTTCAAAAAGATGGTAGTGTTTTTATTGCAAAGGCCTTGTCATTACAGAAACTAGAAAAGAAAGTATTGATCACAATTAGATCGCATATTAGCAGCCTCTGATGCTTGGACTGCTGAAGATTTTAACCTAGATCATTCTCCCCTCTGTTAAAATTCTGGACAGCAATTTCTTTTATGTTAGGATAACTAGTATAAACCCATAAAATGTAACCTAAAAATGTAATTATAATTGCCATGCCAAAAGCAAGCCAGTCAATATCTTCGAGATTCTAATAGTTTCAAACACTATTACCTTAACAGTCTCACATCACAGTACTGATTAAAGAAACATTTTGTCTTTTTATCTGTATGGAATGGCTAGCGTAATCACTGAAGCATGGAGAGCTAAAATATTTATTAGTGAGTATACATCTTGGTTCAGGCAGTGAATGTCAATTTAGGTGTGGAAAGTTACAATATGGCTCTCAGTTCAATCCATTTTTGGGTTCTTCTAACGCTCTTGGAGTGGTCATCCCAAGCAGAGGAGGAGATCTTAGAATCTGCCCCCCCCCACCACCCAAATAAACTCTTCCTGCAGATTTTCCAGAAAGAAGCTCTTCTCGGGAGCTTTCAAACTGGTCTTAAATTGACAGCAACTATCATGGAACTGGCATCAACCAACAGAGACAAGCCTGAAAGGACAGTGGCTGAGTGGATGGAAAGCACGAAGTGAGGCCAGCCTGACAGCACACAGTTCCCCCACCCACCCTTCCTGTCCAGCAAAACAGACAAGCAAACAAAACTATTCATTTTAACTTTATTGACTAAAATAAATGCAATCTAAAATATGTGAATCAAAACCTATCATTTTCCCACAGAATGTATCATCTATAATTTAAATCTTGAAAGGTACCTATCATCGCATTCTAGCCAATTACCAGATGGAGAATTAGAAGCTACATGTAAAAGGGTTTCTCCAAGCTAGATACTTAATATTGCTTCTCTCACCAAACTATACAGTCAAATTACATAGATTTGAAAATTAAGAAATATAAAAAGGCGTTCTTAAATGAACGGCATACTCCTGATGACTTCTCTGAGAAATGAAAACATATTTTCTCCCGATTTGTAGAACAGGAAGGAAATTTAGTGTCCACTGGTTCAGAAACATCAGCACAGCGGTCAAATAAAAATTTCCTACCATGTGACGTGCACAATTAATTTTACAATTAAACTTATCTGCGTAACGTGCATTTCCCAAGCTAGATACGAAACGGGTGGAGAAAATCGGCTTTGTGTTGGGAAATACACTGCGTGACATTGGTAAAAACACAACAGCACTGCCCTCCCAGTGGGCTGCTGAGAGAAAGCATCCGTCGTGACTCTTCACCAATTGTTAAGTAAACAGAGTACCGGGCCCCAATAGTCCTGCCTTGGGGAAGAGGGAGGAAAGAGGACAGAGAGCCACGGAGGAGAAAGGGATAGAAAATGGGTGAGGCCAGCTCCAAAATTAAGTGAGAACGTCAACCTTGTCATCCCGGGATGGCGAGACAAAGGGAAGAGGCAGCATCGCACCTACACAGTCTACCCATGGGTTAACTGGCATTTCTAATACTTTTCACCTAGTCTGACTTGACAGATGCCTAACCTTAGCTACTGAGTGGAGACAGGCTGATGGGTCTTGGCCATACAGGGGGAAAATTTTTGATGCTTCTCACTTATGACATGATTGATTTTCTTTCAACGGCCCTTCACTTTGGGAAGTGGCGAGGGCTGGCTCACTGCGCCCCGGTGCGCCCTGACCCCCGACACGCGGCCGCTGTGAGGCTGGAAACCGATGACGGCAGAAACCTAAAAAATCAATAGGCCCTGTCAGTCAGGGGCGAGGCGGACGTCTTTTAAAGACCCAATCACGACATGTATTTGCTGCACGGTGCGGATCTACTGCACACTTGAGAACACACTGAATTTCCCCTTCCCTTTATTTATTTATTTATTTATTTGGCTCTGCTTTACACTCCATTTTACCTCTTTTTGAGAGGGGGGGAAAAGACCTTAACCTCTCAGGCAGCAAGGGAAAGGGGGCAAGCCATGTAGTGAGGTTGGTTCTTCACGATATTAACAGGAAAAATGCCCTGGAAACTATTTGAATAGTATGAAATAAATAGAGCACCTTGCGGCTGCCAACATAAACAGTGACATCATTTTTTTTTTGACATTATCTGGAAAGAATTTAGATATAAGACTTTTAAGTCTAAAAACACATGAGGGCAAAGCTGTTTAATAGACTTGGTTAAGGGAAGAGTATTGTTTAATTTTTCTTTTGGGGTTTCTTTAAAGTGAAAGAATTGAGGACACACACATACACACACACACACATACACTCTATAGTTCTCTGCTGGGGAAAGCAAGCACTGGGAGAACGGCTCAGTTTCCAAGCAGGGTCAGCATAATATTCTCCATTCAATGTGGAAGAAATATCAAATATGCATCCTTTCTTTGGGAGACAGACAATGTAAAAGATGGCATTTAGCTCCTTGGTGATGTGAAGAGGGGGGAAAATAAATATCAACTATGACAAGCCAAAAAGATAAGAGAAATACCATCAGCTGGAATGCTTCTGCACAGAGAAAGAAATCCCACACTCACACAGAAAGAAAAAAGAAGGAAGTGCAAAGGGTTTGAAGACTACAGAGAAACACAGAGGGACACTATTAGGTACAATTAAACTGTATATTATGAGAGACATGTGCAACTGTATTTCAGAATTTCTGTGACATACTTTTCTTCTTTTCAGGAACATAGCTAGCTATATAATGCATCATCTTAAAACCTACCAAGGTAAATATCATACATTAAAGAGAAAACAAATAAACAAAATCTGTGCCTGAATTCCCAAACTAAGCCCAATTAAAGGTTTCTTTATGGCTGTAAACCTGACAAGCTACAATTTCCCTCTGTTGCAGTGGGTGTGCGTGTTTTAATGTAATATTAATGAGCCAGGATGGAGGGTCATAAAAAGTGATAGGTTTTTGCGATGGTAAATTATAAATCGGTATTGATTTTTCCCGGCACTAATGCAGCCAGCTTATTGTAAGACACCACAGGCAAAGTGCACTTTATCAGATTAGACTGGGGCCGGTATCAAATATACATGAGAATAAGGATGCATTTGTGAGTTAGACTAGACTTTTCTTCCCTAACAATGCATGAAATTTTTAAGGGAAAAAAAAAAAAAAAACAGACAAGGATACTGGGAAATTCAACATTTTTTTTCCAAAGCACAAATTTCCAGAATTGTTGCTCTTGGGACAATTTGTTTCAAATGAATTGAAGGCAGTAATAATACTAATGAAATTATAAATAGTTTTCTTTAAAGGCTGGCCTAAGTTTCTCTCGTTTGATTTGTAGTTAGGACTGTGCCAACAACAAAAGGGCATGCTTCTGGCCTCTCTACCATGTGCACCCCCCGGGGGTAATATTATTCTTTTCCCTTTGCCCTGAAGTCACTTGGTGGACCACCATGGAAAAGAAAGTGTTATTTTTTCAAATGACTGAGGTTCCCCTCCACTGGTATTTTATAGTCATAAGGACTTCATTAGACACTTCAATAGAGATTTTACTACTGAGAGAAAAGAGGAGCCAAAGAGAGAATAAGAATAGGAGAAAGAAAAGAAAATGACCGGACATCATTTCCCTGGACAAAGATGTTTTTATTTGTCCCCTCTCCAAACATGGGTCAGCCTCTGACTCACTCTAATGTCAACAGAGAAGAAAGTCCTCGCCCTGAGTGTGTGCTTGCCTTTTGTTCTTTGGGGAGACTTCTCCAGCTTTGTTGGGCATGCTAGCAGCCCTGTTTCCAAACACTTCCCGACTTCTTCCTCACAACCGCTAGCACACTCTCTAGCAAAGTCTGCCGCCTTCCTTCCAGCACAAAGGCTGCGCTGCCACCACGTGACTGCAAGCCGTGCCCAGCGCTGAGGTCGGGTCCTCAGCCAAGACTCCTCTGTCTGTCTTCATGGCGTGAACAGGAATTGGAAACCAGCTCGCTCACCCCCAAAATAGTCTTTTCTTAAGACGTCAGGAGAACATGTGTTTATTGACAGTTCATTAACAAACATCAACCCCCCTGCAAGCTGTTTACTAAGGAATGTAGTGAAGTGAAGAAGTGTGAATATAAATAACTAACAAAGGAAGGATGGAGAGAAAATATCTCAGGGCTGTCCCGTTTTAATGCATTTTGAATCTGTTTTCTTTTCTGCTGGAAACATGATGCTACTAAAGATATATCCATGGCTCCCAGGACAGTGAAAACAATAGGTGTTTGTGTACTGGTATCTAGAACATTTAAATAAAACTCTGAAAAACTGGAGTATGCCATTCTCAATTTTTTCTCCTTGCCTATATCAAGAGATTTAAACAATTAAAAAGAAAAGAAAAGAAAAAGGAAGCTAATAAGTTCCATAATAATAAGGTTAAGGCTATAATATTATTGCTTATTTCTAAAATATGAAGGATGTCAAAACTGCAGCAAAAGTTCACAAAACCAGGCCCCAACCTCAAGGGGCGTAAAATCGAAGTTAGGGGTAAGCCAAATCAGCAAAGAACATATACTGTTCAATAAGGTGTTTCTCATTTGTTACATCAATACTTAAAGTGGACCATATTGAGTGAGGGGAGCTAACTATTTCCAAATGTTAAAAAAAAAAGTCTTACTACAATATCCTTGCATCAAAATGACTCTTGCAATTACAGAAACAAGGGAAAATGTTTTGAGACAAGAACAAATCAGGTAAAACTTAATAAAGCCAAAAGGAAATTAGAAAAATAGAAGGTTGTTTTCATGGGAGTTTAATCTTTTCACTGAAAAGTGATCTTTATTATATGTCAAATCAACATCTTAAAGTTCTTTTTTATAAAGTTATGAAAGTGAAAGCATACATTTTTACCTATGCTAATTTAACTTTATTAGCGATGCCAAAACCCTCATTTACATTTTTCATAAAATCATGCAGAGGTTCTCTCTGCTTTAGGGATAAAGCCAATAAACAAATACATAAATTAGTGTATTTTAATTAAACGCTATCCCATGAAGTAATATTGTACACCGCTGTCTAATATGGAAACAACTTTCTTACTTAAAACCTAGTACAATATTAAAATATTAAAAGTCATTAAAAATTAATTTAAAATATTTTACAAATGTTTAAGTACTCTGAGTCCTGGATTTTAAAGGTTTTTTGTTGTTGTTGTACGTATGATGTAATCCCTAAACTCCTAGCAAAACACTACAGGAAGCTGAGATTACTTTGCAGAACTGTACTGATGGACTTAGAAAAATTGCTACTGTTTTAAGTGTTTCATCAAAACAGTGCTGCTAGAATCTTATAAAAAAAAAAATCAAGGGTCAAGTAGACACATATGGATGAAAACAGGATGAATAATGACTTCAAGTCATTATTGTAAAGACCTGAGGTACTTGATTCAAGATTTAGCTGGGTAAGCCTCCTGATTACATCATTTGAAAAATTGCATCCAGTTCACTCAACCAGAACCTGAGTGCCTACTAGGTGCCCAACATGAGCTGTGCACTTGGGATTTAATTGCCAATTTATGGCTTGGGGAAGAGGATTCAAAATAAGTTACTAGCAGCTTAGACCAAACCACAAACTACTTGAAACTCCGTAATAAAGGTAGGTAGGCTTTGGAACATGCCTAGAAATGTCTTTAGAAATCCTAGGTCAAATAGATAAGCGCCCTGAGACAACGAACTAATGAATGTAAATCAATTGACATTTATTAAATAAACATTAGCTGCTACAGTTGTTACTAATAGTATTATTTGCACAGTAAGGCTCAATCAAATGTGCAGATTGACCAAAGCTAAAAACACAGATGGAGAGGATGCACTTGGGCACACTTTCTATTCAAGTTAACAATCATTTATTGAGGGACTATTTACTGTATGGCAGACACAGTGTTAGGCAGTGAGAATGCAAAGATTAACAAGATTAAACTAAAATACCTGAGGGCCATCACTTTGCCTGCCTTATTTACCACTGTATCTCCAGACATACTGCAGATACTCAGGAAATATTTGCTGAATAAATGAATTAATAACCAAACAAAAATCCCTATTGACAAGGCATTCACAATCTAATAATTTTGCCATAGTTGGATTTTTCCATCACAAATCCAGCTTGCTTTCTTTGAAAACTCCTCCCTAGCTAAAAGTAACTTAACAAAACAGCCAAGATCCCTTGATTTGGAGAATACAATCCAGTTGGTATTTAAGGGAAAAGATAGATTTTGTGGTTTGAATAAGGCCAAACTTCCACTCAGCATACTATGTATGAAACTCTTGATTTAGCCAGCATTACCCTGGAGGGAAATTCAACACAACAAATGGTCAGACACAATGCTTCGTCACCTTGTGGGGCTGAGTCTTCACAAGACCCATCATCCCTGGCATCTGGCTCCACCAGGCTTCATCACCAGGCCCTGGACTTACCTCATGAAGCCCCTGACTCCCTCAGTCCATACTCTCCCTGCTCTGTGACAGAGCTCTTGTCAGGAAAATACCAGCTTTTCATTTCAAATTACAATGACAGCCCAGAAGATGGTAAATAGCACAAGGGTTCCCTTTTGGCAGCAAGCGTTGAAAAAGCCATACCTTTCATTTGGTTGAAATTCTTAGTAACCTGAAGACATGAAAGAAGAAAGAAACAAGAGACCCCAAGGAAGTATGCAGGGGTTTTTTGTCTATCTAAGCGTCTTTTGAAGACACATTCACTTATCAAGCTCTCTGAAGGTAATGACTGACTTGATATTTCCAATACGTCTAATTTACATCATCATCTGAACTCCACTGCATCCACTCGTGGACGCAGGAGGCATCTTTTTCCAATATTGGTGGAATGTTCTCTAGAGTAGTATCGATTGCACAGTGATGGGAAACTATAGGACAAACCTGAACTAATTAAGCAATAAGCTCAAAGACTACCTGCCTTCAATACTGTTTGAAGGTACATTTAATTATTACGCGGATGCAACAACGTGAAGAAGAACATGCCATTTAGGTAAATGTATCAAAGAGTATTGACCGAATGAAGAAGATTGCCTATTGGCTCTAATGTCTTTGGAAAGTCAAGGGGTATAAGAAGCAGATATTTCAAATATGGAAAGCGAATGCTACCAAATGTGTGGGGGTGGGGATGTGGAGAGAGGAGGTAATGACCAAACCAGACATAACATGCTCAACCAAAACCTAGAATAAATAGGCTCCAGGCCTAGGATAGGCCAGTTTTATAAGTCCTTGAGAGTAGTTTAGTACTTCATCTGGGCAGAATCTCATCCTGCAACTTTTGTGTGTGTGTGTGTGACCAAATAAAGAAAATAGAACTCTCTCTTCAAATGGAAATTCAGTAACAAAAAATAGAATTAAAACGTTGGTCATTGTTATAATATTTGAGACCTTTACTTAGCAGCTGATTTCCCATGAATCTCATAAATGTCCAAGTCATACTTGGATTCCCATAAGGAGGGATAAAATACCTCAAGGAACCCTTCAGAGCCTCGAGCTTCTCTGAATTCAGTTTATCGCTTTAGTCGAGACCACTGCCTACAGAACGTGCTAACAATAAGATACCAAAGGTAGCCAAAGCCATATTCCCACTTGGCTTGAAAATGGATTTCTGTGATTCTGTTCATGATTACTTCAGGTTTCTAATTTCTCTTCTCTAGGTTTCTCTTGTCTCTTGTCTGACGACCTGAGTTTAACCTTCATTTATCTATTTTGTGGGTACTTGGCCATTTTCAGTTTAATTTTCTTATAAGTACCAGCCTCAGTTTTTTAAGTCAAAGAAAGCAGTACCAGTAATGTATTCAGGATGATTTTAGTGGTGCAAATATATAAGCATTAAAGAGCATTGACTCACATATTGAGAAAGTCTGCCCCCTCTTGATTTTCTCTTTCCCGTTGCGATGAAGTCAACGAGAGAGTCTCAGTTTGGTGCTAGCATTTCTTGAACGCCTAGCACTTGGCAATATCCATGTTTAGCAGAGGCCTTGGCAGGCACCAACGTCCGGCTACAATATGACAAGGCTGCTTTCTTTTTACTGCGCCTATTTCGTGGTTACCTTCCATTTACTGCAGGTGAGGCTGAACTGCCACTTACTGCAGTGATACAAAGTCTCCTTTTCAAATAAGTTCAAGTTGATGAAAATAAATTTATTTTTAAAAATAGTATAGATGGTATAAGGACATGGCAAAAGTCATGGAAGTGGTATGAGAATGATGTTTACAAGGAAACCCTGGCTTGAAATAGAGTACCCTGGGCTGCGACGCCAACCACCTGGGTTGTTAGTGGTAGCTCTGCCACTAACCAGCTTTGGGATCGTGTGGAAGTTACATCACGCATCTTGACCGTAAAGTGAAGGAGTCAGATCAGTGCTGTCAACCTGACTGTGCACTATAGGGGCTCTTTAAGAAAATGCTGACGCCTAGGCTCTACCCCAGACCAAGTAACGCACAACCTCTGGCAAGACTAGACACTAGACATCAGTATCAGCATTTGCTTTTGAGACTCTCAGGGAATCCTAACTTCAGGCCAGGGCTGAGAACCACTGGGGGAGATGATCTCTAAAATCTTCTGAATCCTAATATTCCACTAAAAAGGGTATAAGAAATGCAAAAATCTGTTTTCTCCCTGCTTTTACTTTTTCTTTTTCTTTTTTTCTTTCAAACCCTCCCTCTCTTTCTTAAAAGTTCTGGATTCAAATATTCTTTCTGAAATTTGCTGATGTGACACCTCCCAAATCGCCATAATCCACAAAAACCATTAATGTGCTGTGTTCCTAGTCCTTGGATCAGTAACAAAGCCATTAAAACAGAGGCATCAGAGTCTAAAATCAGGAATTCCAGACAGACAGTCCAGATTTCTCACTCCTAGTGCAGTGCCTGGGGGAAGGAGAGGAGGAGGAAGGTACGATTCCTTGATTGGGATGCCAATGGAGCCCACGAAGTTCAGCCTCTGAATCCAAGCACAGGCAGGACTGTGCAGCAAAGCTCCCCCGAGATGTGCTTACTGCAGGAGCGCGGAGCATTAGCTCCGGGGCTGGTGTTCTCCATACGCCACTTAAGTCCCTTCATCAATAACCACTTACCCCAGGAATGGCATATCAGCAAAGCCATTCCGAGCAGCCTGGCTCTTCCGTCCAGCACAGTCCTGGGGTCAGGGGGCAACGGCGTGATAAATGCCAAGCCACAAGCTGTGCTGTCTCTCCTAGCCCCTGTCTCCTTCCCCAGCTTAATTAAGAAACAACAAGTCTCCCATCCCTCTCTCTCTCAGTTTTTCCCTTTCATCTCCCCCTTTCTTGGTCTGCAATAGGGACTTGCCCTCTACTTCATGGCATGGCAGGTGCAAGTGAATGCTGATGACAAGTCCTGAGTAAAATTAGGAACAGGTACAATTTCAGGGCTAGATTTTTTTTTTTTTTAATTAAAAAGAGTCATTTCTATCTCCTCCTCCAGCTTTCCCAGGCTGACCTGGGTAGTTCTCGGGCAAGGGGCTCAAACTCAAACGCCTACAGGAACACACAAGAGGGTTGTACCCCCATATAAAGACAGCAGCTATAATTAGCAAAGCTGGTGGTTTCCAGGCAGGCAAGTAAGCTCACGGTTATATATTCTCTAATTTTTCAAGAAAAGTCAGATATGCAAATTTGAATGTGAAATCTTCTAATTTTATGGTATCAGCATCTAATACAAATTATATATATATATATATATATATTCTGCAGACCAAACCAAATGCGTCTGAGGGCTGAATTAAGTCAGGGAGCCACACATTTGGGGACTTCTATAAGCCATGAGGTGGGGGGAAGGAGCGAGCAAATTCCTAAGAATTTAATCTCTCTCATTTCATTGGATTTGCCAGACTTATATGACCCTTGTCTAGACCCCAGCTTAGCAATTCAATCACTCACCATCCAATTTATAATGATTATTACTACTTTTATAACTTCTTGTGTGTACTTCTGCAGAGCACCCCTGTGAATAAGGTATTGTTATTGCCATGATTTCACAATCAGGAATCTGAGGCTCAGAGAGACGAAATAACTCACTTAAATCACACAGCTCAGAAGTGTTAGACGTATTTGAAGATGAGATTGTCCAATTCCAGTATCACATTTCTAACCCTGCATTAACAATGGAGCTTCCCGTCCTAGAATTAGAAGATCTTGAGAAATATCAGGGGGCAACATTTGTTTGTCTGGTTAGGGAGATAAATTAGACAGATGTTCAATAAAATCCATGCTTCCCATCTACCAACTATGTGCCTTTGGGCAAACTATTTCACTTTCCTGAGCCTCAGTTTCTTCCATAAAAGAAAGATACATTAGTATTCCTCATATAGACTAGTGGGAGGGCATTACATGAGATAATCCACGTAAAAGCTCAGCATAGTGCCTGGAGGATAATAAACAGTGGATCAAGTTGGACCACTATTGTTAGTATTTCATTTTCTTTACTATGAGTCATGACTCCTCATATTCGGCCCTCTATCCTAAAGCCACAGAATCCTAATACTCCCTTGGGCTTTAGGAACACTTGTAACTTTCCAAAGCCTTTTAACACCCATTATTTAATTTGATCCTCCCAAGAACCTGATGAGTAGGCGTGGCAGGGATTACCTCATACGGCAGATGAGAGAATGAATCGAAGGCACAGAGAGGATCAGAGGACTTGCAAAGTCACACAGCTAGACATAGGCTCCATAACCCTGAGCTTTCTTCTATCACTAGACATTCAAGGAGGAAGTAGGTAGGGAAGACCACAAAAAGTAGAAACATTACGTGTGTCTTGGGTGCCTGGAAAATTAATGGGGATTTCAACACAACTAACTTCCCAAGAAAAAGATATAAGAACACATCTGAAGAAATGTAAATAAGTTGGAATTAATATACTGCAAATTATGTGGATAAATATTATATGAGAAAAAAGTCACTAGAAGCAATTACTAGCATGAGTAAAAGCTAAGAGAGTGAAATATGAAGAACTTCCTAGAGGAGGACAGTAAGGGACCTATGACCCCTTCTGTGCTTGTCGCAAATTTACTTAGAATTGGTAATGATGTCCCACAGGCTTATCGGAGCAGCACTTCTGGAAAAGTACATCATTCTTCCCAACCCTTGTGTCTCTGAAGCCCATCTTACAACATGGACAACTGAATTATTAAATACTGTATTTCCAGCATCTAGCACATTACCTGGCTCAGTGTTGGTGCTTTTAGTAGGTGGATGGATTGACTGAATGAACGAATGACTATTTCTGCTCCAAAGGATAGAAGAAGCTGTGAGCCCCTCTGCAGTAGAGTTGGCCTATTCTGGTGGATGTCTGTTCTTTTCCCCCCTCTAGCCATCTCTGTAATTATACTTTTCTTTTAGTGAACTGCCCTGGTCCATTCTTTGTGATCATAGGGGAATTGACAGCCAAGGCAGGCCAATCCAACTCTCTCTCCCAAGATGTTGAATCTTGAGAAGAGTAGGACTCGGGGTGGGGAGGAAGTGGTAGGAGCCCAGGCCTTTGGCTGGCAGCATCCCAAGAGACCATTACTTCCTATGACCCAGATCTCCAGGGCCTGCTTTCCCTCCTCACCTTCCCAACACCTAATTATTCAACTCTTCTTTTGACTTTAAAGCTTACCAGTTATTTCTCCAATAAATCCCTAATATTTTGCTTAAATTGTCAGGAGTCCATTCCTATTGCTTGTAATCAAAGGACCACCTACCTTTGAAGTGAACAGTTGAGTGGATAGGGTTGCTACTGCATCAGCTGATGCAATTCCAAGAGGCTTTAAATAGACCCCATTGTTCTTCTGAGTCGGCCTCCCAGAACATATCAATAATAGTATAAATATAGAGAAGAATTGCATAGCCTGTTAAGGTTACCCCTCGCTGTAGCAGGCGAGAGACATTTGCTTCAAATATTTTGCCCCATTTCTCTCCTTCTGGCTTAGAAATGGGCAAAATACAGCCAATGGAGTGATACAGAGAGAAAAGGGAAAAAAAAAAAAACCCTCAAAGGGGTCTTTCCCTTTTGCCTCATTCAGCAATTGGCCTCTCCTGTTGTGCCTGCTCAGACACAATTCCAACAGAAAATCCGCTGGCAGCCATTGGTCTTGCCCACCACAGGTTTAGGCCCTCTTCTCTGCCCAGGAGAAACAATGTTGAACCATGTTGCTTGTGATGCAAGTACTGCTTCTGGGACTCGGAGGCCCACCAGGAGACATGTTAATTTCCTGGTTCTCTAATACCCAGTAAATCCTCCCACCCACTCCCAACACCTAACTCAGACACAAGCCTTCAACATCACAGTAGATGGACAGCTATAGTCTGCACCTCCTGTTCCAGCAAGAAACAGAAAAAGACAGATTGGAGAAGGAGGGCTTTCTGCAAAGCCTCCTCTTCAATCCCCAGGTTAGAGAGCCGGGCTTCCTGGTTTTTAATAAAATGCACAATTGGGCCAGAATGCAGACCACTGGGATAGGAGATCGCTGCTCCTTTGCCAAATGAGGAGCAATTTCTTGTCAGACTGGAGAGCAGATACAAACCTCTTCACGTCAAGTGATGGATACAAATGGCCACAAGGCTCTTGGAAACCCTCAGACTAAGTGCTTAGTCACAGTGACCACTGTAATCCACCGCCAATTAAAACCAAATGCAGGCACCCCTGGGATCAAGGCAGACAGAAACCTAAAGCAGGGGTGCAGCCCTTCTCACTAAAGTCTTTCTCCTGTTGTGTACAGCTCTAAACCCAGCTCATGGCCATGAGAGCAGAGCAGCTGTGAGCACCAAGAACAGAGTAACCGCAGTAACTACTTCAAAACTTCTACTCAAGATGCTGGAAGGGTCTGTGAGAGGTCAAGTGCCTATCACAGCTGTTCATTCATGTGCTCATTCACGCAAGATGTATTAATTTATTATAACGGCATCCAAGACGTGGTATAACTCTTTCCTTCATTCAAAACAACTCCTGTTGACCACCTGGGTTGCTATGCTAAGTGCTATGGGATACACTATTTCTATGCAAAGCTCTAGATGGCACAGCCCTTGAAGAGCTTACAGTCTTAGCAGGGGGATTAAAACATTAAAAAACCAATTAGAATGCAAGATGGAAAGTGGTGAATGACATGAGAGACCCAAACAAGAGACAACAGGACAGCAGAGGAGCCCCTGGAGATGGCAATTAAAAGACAGACGAGGAAGCTTCAAGGAGGAAGCAAAACATGAACCTCCTGGTACAGGATAAGAATGATTCTGAAGACTCTAAAGGTGGGGGAGGGAGCTTGAGGGGCGCAGCCAAAGTGCAGGCAGGACAGTATAAAGTACATAATCGGAAAACACCACCATGGTCCCACAATGGTGCTATTCTGCTGGAGTGGAGTACGTTGTGGGGACACCTCAGTAAACCAGGCTCCAGAGTCATATCAGGAAGGTCTTGGGACAACAATCAGCAGTCTTGGCTCTTTGAGCTAGCTAACGTCTCTTCATTGGAAAGAGGCATGATAAGAAGCTCACTGTGAAGAAAGCTTCCCCGGCTGTAGTGCAGGGATACAGATGAGAGGAGGAAACTCTTTGAGGCAGGGAGACAAGTTAGCAGGCTATTGCAATAAGGCAGGCCTGAACTATGGGGTGAAACCAAAGGGTAGTTGTGTGAAGACCAGCTCTCACCGAAATGTCACTAGTTCAATCCTGGAAAATAAATACCGGGCGTGGCTTTGAAAGGCAATGTGATTCCATATGGTACTGGGTTCCAAGCCAGAGAGCCTAGTTTCTAGCCCTAACTCAAGCAAAAACTAGATGTATGAATTTAAGCAAGTCCCTTAACCTGTCTGTGCCTTGATTTCTTTGTCTGTCACCATGCATAGTGACATCTAATGGGAATTATTGTTAGGATGGGCAGATGTGAAAGTATTTTCACTTTTTTGTAAGAACTATAACAACATAGGCTAATAGTGCAATTACACTGTCTCTATAAGGTGGTCCTTCAAGGTTCCATATTTTCCTGGCTTCTACATGAGAGATAAACTAACTCCAGACGTGGGCTAATTTCAGTGAAACCCACCATGTTCCATTTTCCTCAGCACTGATGAGCCAAGTGGTAACAAGAGCCAATGAAATGTATAAGAACTCCATAAATGATCCCAACACTGAGCCTTAGCCATAGGATCTGGTAAATGTCTCAACGTCCAGTCATTAGAGAAAGAGTAGCCGAGTAACGATGTCATAGAAGGAGGGGAAACCAATAAATCTGAGTTCTGCTACTTACTATCTGCAAGCTTGAGTAATTGACTGCCGAGCCTTAATTTCTCCATTTGTAAAACAGAGTTAATAATCTCTATCTCTTGATACTAAGGAGAATATTAAATAAATAGGTACCACAGAGCACTGTGCCTGGCACAGAGTACGCACTAGATAAATAGTGCCTGTTATTCATTGTTATTTTATTATTGCTGACATCGCAGGCATTGTTTCATTAATTTCAAACTACAATATTTTGCATCTTCACTCTAGCATACCAGATGGCTGCTAAAAAATATTTGAATCGCTTATAAAAACAGTTCGAGACATTCCATTGAATAAGTCACTAGTTTATTTTTTAAGTTGAAAAATCTCACATTTTATGTAAGAGATGCCTTTGTAGAGATAGTCTTTTTAAAAACACTACCACATGTTTTGCCACTACTTCTTGACAAAATGTTTTTCGAGAAAAAGCACACACACACACAATTGTTCTGTTGTCAAGAAAACACATGAAGCCTGACATGTTAACATTGCCAAAAGATGACAGTATTTGGCAGGCCTAAAAATGTTTGTCATCTTAAAAGTATTTATGCAAAAGCAGAAAATAAACTATTCAATATTTTAGTCACTTTAGGTGATTAAAAGCAAGTCATTAGGTTTGGGTTTAAAAATGTTCTTGGAGGAAATTCACCCTTATCCAACCTAGCTGGTTTTATCCTTCTGCATATAAAATGTAAACTGTTTCTTAAGTTTTATGTGTGTTACCTATAGAGTTTTTGGCATTTGCACAACGGAAGGGCTCAAAGGCCCCTCCCCCCCACCCCATCCACCCTCCTCCAGTGTTTTTGCAACACTTTTCAAATTAAAAGCATTTACTAGCTCTGAGACCTTGAGCAACTTACTAACTTCCCAAGGCTCAGTTTCCTCTTCTTTTAAAAAGTTGGGGTGGGGTAGGTTTGAAGGAGAATATAAGCCCTGTCAGGCTCCCCACTTGGGGCTGCCAGAGAATGGCTATGAAAAATCTTTTTGTTAATGGCAAAGCCATTTAAAGGGGAAAAAAAAAGAGAGAAGAGGGGGTGTTCAAACCCATAAAGCTAAAGCTTATTCAACTAAGACTTTCCTCAACATTTTCCTTGCAGAGCCCTTAAATAAATCCTTGTAACGGCAAAAAGATGTCCCTTTTGCCTAACTGCAAATAACTGTGTTGAGTTCATATAGAAGCAGAGGCTAAAATGCTCCCAACGGCTTTCCTTAATGATTTCTTTTTCATCAGAATTAAAGAAATGTGTGCCCTTTTGAAACTATTTATGAATGTCTATCTTGTGAAGTTATAAATACATTTAGATCCATTTCTCTTCCCTTCGTATAAAGACATTGATGTGTTTTTTCTGACATGCCTCATGAACTCAGTCAATCACAAGTCTTTCTTAATAGAAACCACATGTCTGCCCAGAACTGTGTAATTATAATGCTAGGATTCTTGGCACTGCCAGGAAAAGGGGCATTGTCAAACCAATTAAAGTTTATTTACTTACATACCATTTCTGGATCAGAATGTTCTTTCTTTTATGCTGATGCTGAGAAAATATATATCTCATCAAGTTGTTGTAATTGTTTTTTTTGGACAGATTTACGTTTCTTCCCAATTATATTCCTGGTTTTCAGTTCCTTTGCATGTAACTAAAAATTTCTTTAAAAAGACATCTGGGAACAGCATCATGAGATGTTCTGTAAATAAGACTTTGCACATTTCACACCAAAATTACTGTGCTTGTCTATTTTGCTGCTGAAATGTAATTTTATAGGATTTATCTCCACTAAGGGGTACACTAAGAGCCCTGATGTTTTCTTTAGACTCATTGGGAATTGAGCATGGCCTGCGAAGAAGCCTGGGCTTGGCATCTGGCTCAGCTATTGAATCGATGGATTATCAAGAAAAAAAGTTTCTTAAAGTCTCAGTATTTTCTGGCTTAAAAATAGGAATGAAAATTCTATTCACAGAAATAACAGTGTTAATGGTAAGCACCATGATTAGTGGGGAAAGCGATGGAATAAATATTTGGGGGCAGATACCAACTAGCTAAATGGCCTTGGGCAAGCTCTGAGCCTTCTTTTCTATCTGTAAAATGGGACTAATAGTAATTATCCTGTGACCCTCAAAGGAGTGCTTTGAATTTAAAATAAAATAAGGAGAAAGCACCAGTCTTCAAGCCTAAGATGAGAACCGTGATCACAAACCAGCAAAAGTAAAAGGAAGGAACAAACGTAGATTGTGGCCAGAACCAAGAAATTAAGGGATTAAACAAACTAGAATGAAAATCTCAAAATCAGTTCAGTTGGGGAGAAAAGGGTCAGTCAAGGAAAGTAAGCCTGTCCCAGGGAAACAGGACTTGCCAATGCCTACAAATGTCTCCCTCCACTTTTATCATTGAAGAGAAATGACCCAGTTTGTTGTCGAGGCAGAGGGGAAGATGAGGTGAGTCACTTGGGTTCTCGTCTCTTGTTCTGATGCTGGTTCCCACACTTCCCAGGAAGAAAGTGCAGAGAGCAAGCATTAAGAAAGCCACTCAAACCTTTGGCGGGACAGGTTTATCAATCCTGCAGGTGGGTATCTCTCAGAGGGAGGACAACATGAGCTCTCATCTCTTAGAGCCACTAAATTAAATGACAGGGAGATTCCTCTTTAATTTCCACCAAGGAGAGACAAATGAGAAATTCTAACAATATGAATAGACTAAAGTGCAACCTGATTTTCTACAGGTGCAATGCATAATCTGATTCTAAACATCACTTGGTTAATGTTGTAGAGTGGCTTCGCCCAAATCCAACAGTTAAGTCAGCATTAGCCTCTTTAAACTCTTCCCCTTAGAGTCAAAGGAGCTTCCATTTTACAAAGTCCACCATAAAAAATCTGAATGTGCCTTGCTACAGAGGGCTGTGCTAACACAGCCCACAGGCAAAAAAGTAACACAACCTTTGTTCACAACCTGATGTTCCCTGACATCAGTGTCTACTCTGCTAGTGACAACTCTGGAAATATCACTTGTGCTCCTTTTGGGTAAAGTACTGTATTTCTTGGAACTCTACATCTAAAATTTTGTCTGACTTTAACATTTATATCATATTAGCTTGAGGTCTCATAATGAGAATGACTGATCTTGCGTTACTATTTTACATTTCACCATTTGAATCGTTATTTTATCAGAAATTCATTTCTATCTCAAAGTCCCAAATACACCATTAAACTAAGAGACTCAGTAGGGCAAAAAACACAGTTTGCTCAAACTAATAAAGCAGAAAATTCATGAATGACTTTCTTTCATTAGGTAAGAATTCTTTACTCCAGACAGTGCTAAATGATAAGTTCCCTAGTTCATTTTGATTTTTAAGCATTGAAACTAACAATGCAGAAAATTTAAGGTTGATTTTTCTGATCATGCAAAAATCCTTAAGTAGAAAGCAAGTTCTTTTAGTTTATTTTGAGTTTTGAAAATTCAGTCTTGATTTAACATTTCAGAAAGGCATCAGTTACGTGAGGGGCTCTGGTCTCTAGCTATACACTCAGAGCGGACAGAGCACTCTGATGGGTGAAGAGCCACTGACTGAGAGAAGTGAGGGCCTTCTAGCTCGTTATCCCTCTGCATTGCCAACAAGGTAGCCCCTATATCCTGGCCAAGCTTTGACAAAAAGTCAGCCTCCGTCTTGGAGATCCCTTCCTCCTTGACAAGAGAATTTCGGAAACGGAGCAAGTGGTATGAAATTTGAGAAAATGTATGCCAGGGCCTTTTCCAGTGGCCAGATTGTCCCTTTCCTACTTCTCCCCAATATCTTATCGTCCTTGGATTTGTAAATACAAATGGGTAAAATAATCTGAACCTAGGTTTTAATGACATCTTCCTGGGGTCTTAGTCTCTTGTTAAAGAGACTAAGATTCAATGTGGAATAGTCACTGAAGGGGCAAACTTTAGGCAGAGTGGCAGATCAATGATGGGGAGGATTCTAGATATGTTTGGTTTAGACCTGGTGGGAATGTGGCAGTGGACATGCAAGCATCAGAAGAATTCTCTGACTATATAATCTCCAAGTCCATCTGAGCCCTGTGAGTTTAGGAGGCTGGCCAGTCTCCCCATGCAGAGGAGCTTTCTACGCCCCTCAGCATGGTGCCAAGGAAAGAGCCTAAAACAAGCATCATATGGACAGCAGTATGACTCTGGGATCCGCCCTTTGTGAAGCTCTGTGAGCTTGGGTGTCTTCTTCAACCTCTCCAACCTTCTTGCAGGATTGTTGTGAGGATTAACTGGACAGTTGGAGAAAGAACCCAGCACCCTGCCCAGCACAGGGTAACTGAATAATAAAATCTTAGTTCCCTCCCGCTTCATATCACAGTGCCCAGACATTCTGTACTGCTCCACCTATGGGTAGGGCAGGCCTAGCCTGAAACTATGAGCTAAGAAAAATGATCTCATCTTTGACCAGAGACGTGCAATGCAATTTTATCGCATGATGCACAGAGACTCCCAAAACGTGTTAGCTCAAACCTACTGGATTCCAGGGGTGCAGTGACGGGTCAAGTACTGCAGCAAAGAGGATTCAGCCTCCCTAAGGATCTCAGCCCTGCTTCTGGCCGTCTGGCCTCCAGCCTTGGAGAATACAAAAGACTCTAACAGATTCTGGGCCCCAAATCCAACTTTAATTTACTGGTGACCTCATGGCTTTCAGGAGTATTACACAGACTTATTGGGAATCCACTTTTCCCTACGCCCTTTCTTTCATTGGATAAATCTGATGATCATGCTGACTTCTTGGATCTTCTTATCTAGAAAGGAATTTTTCTGGAAGTACTTAGTATTTTTTAATCAAATCAAGAAAGATGCCCAAGACTTTATAAATAACTTGTAAGCGTCTAATTTCTTAATATAATTTCTTGACAAATTAGTGATGGTTTTCTTACAATTTCCCCTAATTTTTATGAAATATTTTGATAAACTCTCACTCTATAAGTTAATCACAAAATTATTGTATAGAGTTTGGATGTGGAAAGTTGTGATTTCTGTCTTTTATCCAAAAAAAGTGAAGTTTTCTTTTACTTTCTCTAAATCTGCTTTCTGAAAGTGATTTCCAAGTGTGAGTTTACTCTTAAATATTTAATTCAATTTTGGATGTGAATTTATGACGTACAAAGGAGGCCAAAGACATGCAGAAATTATGGCAAATGAGGCAAACCTTCATATAATTTCTCAAAAAAACCCTGCATATTTAGTAAAAGTCTACTTAAACAGCCTTATAACAACTGGACATTTCTACCAATTATTACTGTATTTCTAGTTTAAAGGCAATAAATGTAAAGAATTATGATACTCAGGCCCATCCCTAACAAAAGGAAACTCATAACACATAAACTCACACTCACATAATCACATAAATAAGTCAAAGCTATAAGACAAACTTTAAATGAAAAATGTTATACCTCCTCTCTGGATGAATATTCCTTCACAACTTCCTGGAAGGCCAGGTTTGATTTTAAAATTCTTGGACTCTTCAAAGTTCCACTCAAGAGCTTGGTGTCACAGGGAAGCCAGTCCCATCACATGCCACCCCCTCTACAAACAGCCCTTTGTCCACTCCTCAAGACTAGGATGCACACACCAGGGCACATGCTAGGAAGGCAGATCAAGGTGAGAGACGCATGAGGGCCTTGGAAGTAGACTCAGGACATTTGGGGCATCGAATTCCTAGGTTCTGAGAACGTTGAGTCTTATCCAGCGAGTGCACAGGTTCCAGGTGCTCCCATGGACTTCTGATCCCATAAGTAGGATTATTGCTGGGTAAGGGCCAAACTGGGGCCCTCTGAAGAACAGAGGCTGGAACAGAGGACCCGCTTTAAAGGGTCTAAGAGTGGTACTGGACATTCAACCACATTCTGAACTACTGAAAACACTGGACATTCTATAGAGTTTAGTACTAAATATTTTGCAGTTTTCGGTTCTTTAAAAACTGTTAATCCACATACCTAGAGTTGCCTACCCTCCACCTGTCTCTCAATTGCCCAAAATTCAGATTCCACCTATTAGGAATGTTTTTCACCTTTGCATATGTTGTTTCCTTTCCTGTAAATGACTCTGCCCTCCCACCATCTCCTTCCCCAGCTAACTCCTGCCCATTCTGAAAGATTTAGCTGAGGGCAACTACCTCCTCTAGGACAATTTCTGTGTCCTCATTTCCCATTGCTTGGGATAGCCATCCCCACCCCCACCCCCCCCCGCCATGGTACCAAAGTATCCTCCTTACATCACTATACTGCACTCCATCCTATTAAATTTTAACAATTACCTCTGGCCCCCAATTCTGAGCTTCTCTGACCAGTCTTATTGATATTTGTATTCCAGAGCCAAACACCTAATACACGCTTGCTAAAATGAACTAAACTCAATCCACGGTGATCTCTTCTCAAATGCAACCTTCTCAACAAGGCTGTCCCTCAACATTTGCTAAAATAGTACCCCTTTCAAGCTCCAGTCCCTAATCCTGCTTTATTTTTCTTTATAACTTTAAATACCTGACATTATATTATATATTTTTCTTCCCTATCTAGGATGTGAGTGCCACAAGGGCTGGGACTTTGTTTATATTATTGACTGCTGAATCCACAATACCTATAATAGGTAGGCATTCAATAAATAATGTTGGGTAAGAAGTGAATGCGCTAAATGTTTGAACTATTTCAGCTTCCTCAAACTTCACTCCTTTGTATACCATTTTGCCAATCCACCTACCGCCATTACTGTCATTTACTTAATAATTTTACTTTAAGTTGACTCACTATTTCATTTAAGTAAAATTATTTTCAAAGGAAACTTTACATAGAAAACCAGTAAATTTAAGACAATCATACAAATAGGTATGTAATGATTAAGTTGAAAATGTCTGTATGTTTCTTAAAATCATCTAACAAACCAGTGCTGGTACATACACCTAGTAACTCACCACACTTAGAGGAAAGGCTGTTGACTTGATCAAACAGGCTTTCGCTTCCCCAACTGTGCCAGATCGCAAAGTATATTATGCATGCTTTTCACCTACTACTGAAAAATATCCACAACCTGAAAAATTTAGTGCCTACACCCTGAGCGTTTCTCTGTCATGGAAGCCTCAAAGACTCGGCCCAAATAACCACGCTTCTCGGATTGCAGTGAATGAACCTCAAGCACACACAAGAGTTTTTCTGTCTCTTTTTCTCTTTGAAAGGAAAAAAATTCTCACAGAAAAAGAAACAGAATGAAAGACCCGTATTGACAGCTCTTACCCAGAGACTCTAGTCTGAGATTTATCTATGCTGCAGCCTGAGATATCGACAATTTCTAAATCTGTGTAATGCCCCAGAATAAGAAATGGCCAAAAGTGATTCCAAACAATGGAGAGATAACTTCAAAAAATATATTAATACTGATGATCAGTTTCCATAAAAATCTCAAAATTCTCTTCACTTCAACAAAGTCAAGACTCTTCTTTAAGAGTCTTTCAAAATTAGCTGCTAAATTTAGTTTTTCAGAAAACTCCTTACATCCAGTTAAAAGGATGGGTCTTCAAACTTTCTCTCTCTTGGCTAAGAGAACATGAGATGTTTTCAGTTACAGAAAAGAAATTTTCCAAGCATTCGTGAGAAATTGGTGGTTTTTTGCCTCTTGAAATGCTATAACCATACACAAATATTTTAAATCTATTCCAAGTAGCTAGTCTTCAGGATGATAAACAGAGAATCAGTATGTTCCAATGTTGACATGGTAAAAGTGAAAACTAAGTCCAGAAGTCGCTGATGGCTTCAAAAGTATGCTATCTGCTGATCCACAGCAGATTTTTTTCTTCCTTATTTGAAATGAATCACAAAGATTTAATAAGAAATAAAAACCTATCAACATTTTACTTGCCATTACACACACACGTGTATGAAAATACGTATTAAAATTTTATTATAAGAATAATGCCCAACTCATTTCCTACTGTTTCCCCATCCTGCTGTCTTGCTACAGAAAGTTGTTTGTACATTGCCGGCATTTTTGAGCAATGGTATTGGATATAGCAGCAGTTCTCAAATGTGGTCCCACGGAACTCTGAAGGTCTCTGAGTCTCTTTTATGAGGTGATTGAGATCAAAGCTATTTTGCTAATAATGCTACTGTGCTGACATTTGTACAGGAGGTGCAAAAGCAATGATGGATAAAGTGATGGTGATGCCTTAGAGAGAATCAAGGCAACGGTACCAAACCGTACTTAGTAGCCATTGTATTCTTCACCATCATGAACTCACAGTAAACACACACAAACACACACACACACACAACTTAAAAACCATTTCACTTAAGAGTGTTCTTGAGGAAGTAATAAAAATGATTAATTTTATTAAACTTTATTAAAATATTAAATGTATTACATTTCAACCCTTCTTGCATCTTCTATATATTCTATGAGACGAAATGGGAAATAGAAACAAAGCTTTCTGCTGCATGCCACAGTGCAGTGGTTATGTTCAAGTAAAGTACTTGTGCCATTGTTTGAACTGTGAGCTGAACTAGGTGGGTCTTTTTGCAGAATACCATTTCTACCTGCCAGGACAACTGACAAACAAGCATTATTCAGACCTGGGCACTTGGCAAACATCTTCCCCAAAATGAACAAAGTAAAACTGTCACTTCAAGGAAAACAATTGACTGTCATGTGTTGCCAATGATAAAATTCAGGCTTTCAAGTGAAAATGAGAATTTTAGGAAACTTGTATCCACCACCACAAGCTTGACAGCTTCCTAATAACTTTTCTGTTGAGATTGATTGTGATATTAACGAATATGAATTTTTAACATTGTATAATAAAATATGTCATATATCTCAGTGAACATAACTCAGTGAACTGATATTTTCTGAATAACAGTGCAAGATATTACAAAATCATGAAGGATAAAAGATCATTCAAAGTGTAAGATATAACAACGATTTTCAATATAAAGAGTAAAAACAGTTCATTGATATGGTTTCAGATTCAACAGTGCAATTAACTTTTAAGAAACTACCACTTGTCAAGTTTTGGTGTAGTATCAGAGAAGAAAATTCACAATTATCTAAAAAGAACTATTAAAATACTCTTCTTTTTTCCAACTCCATGTACTTATGAAGCTGGATTTTCTTCATATACTTTAGCCAAAATAACATATAGCAACTAATGCAGAAGGAAATACGAGAATCCTGTCTTCCATTAAGTCAGACATTAAAGAGATTTGTAAAAATGTAAAACCATACCAGTCTTATTTAATATTTTTTGTTTCAGAAAATAGAGTTATTTCTCATTTTTAAATGTGTTATTTATGTTAACAAGCGACTGGTTTGCTATTCTCATCTTTAAATGAATAGTAAATAAATACTTTTTAAGTTTCTCATTTTCATTTATAATGCAGTAAATATGGATAGATACAAGTCACATAAACAAAAGTTCCTGGGAGCCTCAATAATTTTTAAGAGTGTAAAGGGGACTGAGGCCAAAGGGTTTGAGAAGCACTGGTATAGCACTGAAGAGACTGAAATCTGTAGTTAAGAAAGACCCAAAAACTATAATTCAGCCATTCATTGACAGTCTGAACCCTTGTACAAGTCATTTCATCTCTCTGAACCTCAGTTTCCTTATCTGTGAAAGTAAAGATGTTCCCCCACCCCACAGGGCTGTTATGAGAATTCCATGAAGTAAATGGCTATAGTATTGTCCTTAACACATAATAAATTCTTAATAATTACTAGCTGCTGCTATCACCTTCATCTTGTCCTTGTTGGCCAACTTATTAGGTTGCCACTGGTGAGAGCTGTTTAGATTTTCAAGGAGAGGAGAAATTGCCCCCCAAAAGAGATGAGGGTGGCCTCCCCTCGTGGGTGATATGGCCACATGGTTGTTTGGTCTGAGTCACAATTTACCACAATACTGCCTAATAGAATGATTCCATCATGGCTTAGCTCTCTTCTCACCAACTGGTACCAAAGGAGAGTAAGAACCAGGAAAGGGAGAAAATTCTATCATTTCCTGAGGCCACCAAACTCATTTCCATTATCAATCACCAGCTCCTGTGTGTGTGTGTGTGTGTGTGTGTGTGTGTGTTTAACCAGAGGTGGATCCTCAGAATAGAGTAAACCAATTACTTCCAAGTCACTTTTGTGATAGCCTCAGGGTTCAGATGCAGTTGGCATACATAATCGTTGAAACTTTTTGCCGTGGTCTTAGGGAAAGACAACCAGCCCTGTAGCATGAGATGAGAGATAAACTCCTTTTTTCTCATTTTCCATTTACTCTTTAAATCCTGTGGGATACGTACACAAATTACAAAAATAATCACTTCTCAATTTCCCCCTATTATTTTTTCCATAATTTGAAAACATAAAGCTCTTTCCACTGGCTGCCTTTCTAATTCTTCTTTCTATTCCTGTTCCAGCGCAAAAAGAATTTTGCCAACGAAAGTGCTATAAACAGCCATGCCCTGGCTGAAAAAGGCAATATGCCGTCAGCCTGACATATACCTCGCTTTTCCGCTCATTGTCAACACTGTGATTGATGGTGTAGTTCATTAATGTGAGACGATTGTCAGCTTTTCCTGAATAAATATAAAAAGAAACAAAGAAATCCCCACCCTTTTCAAGCCAGAGTGAATTATTTCCTATTTTCCAGGCTTAGGTTTAAGGATCCATAGGGCATTCGCCTCAAAGTAAATAATGAACATACCCTTTAATGGAAGAAATTTTAGCTTGGGTTCAGGGCTAAAATATTTGACAGAGAGAGAGAAAATGAGGAAGAAATGCTATTCAAAAGGATGAAGCAATTTGGGCACCCAAGACCATACTTACTTTAAAGCACTATGTCATGTTTAGTATACATAGTCACGTAAAATGCAAGAAATTATCACCTTTGGAAACCTGTAAAGTAAAAACGATCTATCACAAGCTAAATCACACATAACAGAGATCACAAGGAAAGAAAGCCATGGAGTGGATGAAGAGTTCAAGGACTAATTTACAGCTGGGCAGGAAAGTTGATTAACATCAGTCCGCTTTCAAAGGAAGTTTTATGGAAATAACCAACTTTTGATTATTTTCTCCATAATGCAAGTTAGGAATGTTTTCATGGCCAGAGACATTTGCGTATATAAGCTGAAGAAAAGTAAGATGGCTGCATCTTGGCTATATCTACTCTTTTATCAGGAGGTACTGCTCTGTGACTTTTCTCTGCACTGGCATCCTTATCTTTCTGCCTGTTTGAACTGTCCTAACTGGGTCTTTGCTAACTCTGTTAGTCACAAGATCAACAAACACCATCGGGTGTGTCTTGCTTTTAGCTTTAGTGCACAAAAAGCAACAGTTGAAACAAAAACACTCTCTTCTATACGGTGCCCACAAGCCGATGAACATACAGCCTTTCACTCTGGGTATTCCGTCCCTGTACAGATTTTCTTGGGTGGTAGTGTGCTAATGACAATCCTAATTTATTCTGAAGATGTGCTAAATTTCTTGAGTCGGATCGTGAAGTACTTTGAATAGCAGTGGAAAGCACAGGGAACTTGAGAACTGTAGGAAAACCTGGCATTCTGCTACCACTTGTAGATCCAATCTGATTGTAATAGAAGGTGATTATTGAGGACTAACCGGCAGACCCTAGATGATTTCATCTTAAAATGACAGCTTGCCTGTGCATTGTGCATTGTTAGAGCACATATGCAGGGCTGTTTTCAGGATGTTCTAATTCTTAACAATGCAGGTAAAGAGACCCTAATAATATCTCACGGTTACTGAGCACTGACCACACACCAGGCAACATGCTTGGCACAGTTATCTCCTTCAATCCATGCTCCAACTCTGTTATGTCTGAACTATCATTACTCCCTTGTTAAAAATGAGGAAGACGGAGACTAAGATTACACACGTGGCTTATTCAAGATCACATATGAGTAAGAGGCATGGCCAGGATGCTCACCCCGCCCTGTCTGACTCCAGAGCCAGAACTGTGAGCCACTAAAATAGGTGGCTTCTGATTCAGTCTGAAATGTTGGGAGAGTTTCTATCAAGGTAGAGAGTAATCTCCACTTGGCTTTAAAATGCTTCTTAAAGTGATATCCATTTGATGTGTCATTTCCTCCTCAACCTAACCACGTTAAGTCAGCAAAGCAGATAATGCCATGTCCATTTTACAGATGAGGAAAAGAAAGTCCAGAGAGGCTAAAGACTGACTTAAGGTTCAACAGCCATAACTAGAAGAGCTGGGACCAGAATTCGGGTTTCTAGTGTACCATTATTTTACTATAAAGTTGAAAACCAAAAAAGCAAACAAATAAATCATCAAAGCCTATCAAAGTCACTTATTGGAAAGGTAGTTGTTGTTGCCATATTTCATTTTGCAACTGCTTAGCTTGTCATATAACAAATACCACCATGTTTCCCTACTAACTACTAAGAGCTTTGGAATTCTCCAGATCCACCATTTGTCCTATTATCTCAATGGCTTCAGTTGATGGGACCCTGGACGTTTCAGGATGAAGGAAGGCTCTGAGTCCTGAGAAGTTTGAGGTGCAAGTGGCAAAGCTGCTTAAAATCAGCATAATGTGAAACTCTTCCAGTAAGCAGCCAGTCAGCAATACAGCCACTCGTACTTCGTAAATAGTCACAGCAACACTTCCAGCATGTCACGGAATAATAAAAATCAGTTGTGGGAAATGGAGAATTTGAAAGAGAGAAAAGTGCCCTCCTGCAACTCCAGACTTTACGTGTCACAGGGACCCAGAGACTACAAGATGAGGGCTCCCATAGCTTCACAGCAAATTAAGATGGATATATTTTCTGGAATCTATCGGGACCAGGCCGTGACATTCATTCCAAATACCCCACAAAGGAGGAAATAAATCACAAGAGCAGTCAATTTCTCAATCAAATCTCATAAGTGTCCCTAAGTGAGAACTTCAGAATTTTATGATGCCAGAGAATGAAACTTCACCCACCACCTCTTTGACTTCAAGAACCCAGCTCACAGTAGTTCACAATGTGTGGGCCCTTCCCCTAAAGATTATCAATAGGGACAGTGTGTGCACTTTCTGCTTCTTAAAGATGTGTTGAGTTGTGGGCCAACGAGGAATATAAGGAACCAACACTGATAATGTACATCCAATGAATTCATTCTTTATTCCAAAGGACTCTTCCTTCCTATTTTCTCCCCAGCAAATTGAAAATTATATTTGTAACCTGATTTTAAAGCACTCTCAATGTGCATTTCTCGGAGCTATTAAGTGAGTTTGGATAGCATTTTATATTTCTTTCCTGTACATTTATTATGGGACATCCAAGAGAGAGAAGAAATTAAAGATCAAGGAATATCAGAGTGGTGCATGCTTTTGTCTTCTCTGCATACAAGGAAACAGAATATCAACTTTTAAAATAAAACATTAAAAAATTATGAGGATAGAATGCAGTGGTTCCTTAACCTTTTATGGGCGGTGGACCCTTGTGAGAATTTAATAAAAGCCTCTCCCTAGGAAAATGTCTATTACTTAATAAAAAAAAGTTCCGTCCATTTTAAAAGTTTCACTGCCCCCCCAAATCTAGTCCTGAATTGCCTATGAGTTAAGAATCCCTGAATTATAATCCCCAACACCATGAAAAATCAGTTGATCTAATTGACTTGTCCTGTGTGCTAACGGTTGTGGATGGTGTTCACGGTTTAACATTGCAAGTGCACCCGCTATTTAGATTTTACTGGAATCCACACCTCCTGACCCCTCTCTTCCTCTCTTCTTCACTGGATGCATTACTCCTTTTATGCATGATTGTATAAAGGAGAATTGAATTAGAAACACTGTCGAGAGAGCTGCTTTTGCATCTCTGCCACTTAAGATGCAGACACTGAGAGAGGGGGCTTCACCATCAAGAGAAAAGTGTGCATTCTCAGGACAATCAAACCCGAAGGGTCACACTTCCAAGAGATAACAGGGGTTGAAAAGGAAGCCAAGCTCTTTGGGGAGCTGGGTGACACCACAAATGAATTGTGTAATGATTTCCACTGGGGAGTTTAGTGGGACTGATGCCGCGAGTCCTTCACCATTGTCCCAGGATGGTGGCAACGGGGTCCATTTCTACAATCTAATTTTACAATAGATTAACTTGGAGAAGGCTGGATTGCAAAGGGGCTCTATGGGGCATATGAGTGGAACCGACCAATTCAGTCATTAGTGAGTGCAGCATTTTCATTCCCCTCTGAGAGAGAGGAATACATCAAGAGCCATAATCACCAAATCACAAAGCAACCAGAGACTCCATTCCAGATAATATCACTTTTAATGCTGCTCAGAAGTTAGGTTTGCAATTTCACAAACTCATACAAACAATCACCGTCACGCCAAAAAAGGCTCGTCTTGGGTTCTCACTGGTGATGAAATTCAAATACAGAATCGATTTG
This sequence comes from Equus caballus, assembly GCF_041296265.1. Classification (NCBI taxonomy): domain Eukaryota; kingdom Metazoa; phylum Chordata; class Mammalia; order Perissodactyla; family Equidae; genus Equus; species Equus caballus. The sequence goes on along the minus strand of NC_091697.1, from coordinate 36,179,627 downwards.
TCAGACTTATACCGAATGATACCCAGCTAGGCCCAACACATAAGAAAGTTTGGCTCCTAAATGAAGCAGGAAAACAACTCCAATTTCTATTCTCTATTAACAGAAGGTTTCTGTCTAACTTGTTCTCTGCCTTATAAAGCCGTAGAAATGAGTCTGACTTGCAGAATTCTATTTTTAAAAACTCTTCCTATTTACATATGCTTTACTTCTCAAAAGAATGTCACCTTCCTATTAATGCAACACTTAACAAAGGCAATGTCAGAAACATGCCATTGGTGGGGGCTTTGTTTCTCACTTGCCGTGTTTTGATTGGGATCTGTGCTAATTCACATGCCCTCGTTGTGAGACAACTGAAAATTATCATTGTCAATACAGTTTCCTAACAAACCCAGAACCTAGGCAATTAGGTATAAATAAGTCATTGTCAGCAAAATAAAGAATGTCATCGAATGCTTCAGAGGAATAAAAGAAACAGCTGGAAAAGGAAAGGAGGGAACACAGAGAGAGAAAGAGAAAGCGGACCCAGAACTTCTTTATGGGATCCAAGCAAAAGGAAAAACTTTATAGGCCTAAATAAAGACTCCAAAAAAAATAAACACGCTTGGAAAATAGTTATCCAATATACTTTTAAGCCAGTTCCTAAAAACAGCTTTTCTGAAATGCTTTTGGATAACTGTTTATATGTTAAAATCAACATTTAAATTGTGCTACAAAGCTTATTGTGCACTACGTAAGCGTTCTAAGACCTCTAGAACAACATAGCTTTGGGTCTAATCCACTGAAAACACATTCTCTGCACATGAAAATTTTGTTCGCTTTGGTTGGGAAAAAGTGAGGAATGTGCTTGTCTCCAAGTTAGAAGAAGGTCAAGAAAGCCTTTTAAAATATATTCCTCCACGAATGACCAAGTAGCCAGGGCCCCTTCATGCACCTGAGAGGTTAGCCAGCCAAGATGCAGATTGATTGCTGAAAGAAGCATTCATACCTTAAATATGCATTTATGCTCCCCCAAAAATGCACAGTTCCAAATTTTTTTTCAAAAATAAGAGTTCAGAAATGAGGGGAGGTAGAAACACATAAGTTCTGTTTGTTCAAACCAATGGTAAGTATCACAAGATGCTAAGGAAAGAAAAAACTTAGCAATCAGATAGACTCCAGTTATATGACAAATGTTAGCATTGATTTTGCAGGTCACTTTCTCCAAATTGGAAAGCAACTCTCTGCCACAAAATTCAATGAGGACAACGATCCATTTAATAACGACACAGCAGATATATTTTATTCTGTAATCTGTAAGAACTGCTTCATGTTCACTACTTTTCAGAATATTATTTCACCTAACAGTCTGAACAACTCAGATTTCCAGATATAAGAATAAGCGATTATTTCTACTAAAACAAGTAGTATCAGCCAAAAATAAAATAAAATGAGATGAATAAAGTATAAGAAGTCAAACTTTTGACCCAAGAATTCTACGTCTAGGAATGTATTCTAAGACTGTAATCAAAGCCACAAAGACATTCATCACGGTGAAATTTATGGCCGTGAAAAACCGGAAACAACCTAAATATCCAATAATGATGGAATGGTTAATGAGATATTAAATCGCCATTAAAATGTTTTCCAAAAATGCCTAGATGATGTAGGAAAATTCTCCTGACATAATTTTAATTAGAAATTACAGGATTCAAAGCAGTACATATAAATGATCAGGTTTTATTTGTTTGTAGTTAACCATGCTCCTCAGTTTACGGCACATGATAAGCACTGAAATCCTTTTTAAAATATATATGCGTTTATATCTTTACACATATACTCAAATATATATTTTATTCTAGTTAAGAAACAGAAACAAAGAGACAGACAAGAAAGAAAATTAAAAGAAAAGGAAAAGAAAAAAAGGAAACGACATATATTCCAAAGCGTATCTCTGGGTAGTGGCACTAGTGAATTATTTTGGTTTCCTTTTTAAACTTTTCCATGTATTCCAAGTTTTCTACAGCACGTAACATCAGCAAAAGGACACTTGAAAGAAGTCAAAATTGCTTTTATCAGTTTAAATTCTAATTAACATGCTCTCTTTTAGACTTAAAGAATGTAAAATGCTAGCAGGAGGTGATTTCCACACTGGGTTCCAGGTTGCTCCAGGGGTCTCAGGGCCAGTGCACTGAGGGAGAGGCCCACCCAGTGGAACACTCCCCCAGCTCACATTCTCCTCAACCACAGCAGCTTTGCCTTTATTTATTCTCTCTATATGTTTAATCTGCTGTCAAATCAAACCCTTTTCAATTTATAGATGAAAAACTCACCATCCAGAAAAGTTAAGGGTCTTGCCTAGGGTCATAGAGCTCATTAGTGGAAGATCTGATTAGAACTCAAATATCCTAATTCAGATTATCCTATGTCTGAGACATGGTTCTGTCTGTCCAGGGAAAGGCACATGCTTTCAGCTAATTGCTTCACAGGGGTAACAGACCCACATAGAATCACCCAAATTTTCTTGCACAGCACGCTTCCCAGCCCGTGACTGTAGAACTTTAAAAAGGAGCCCTGTTTAAGAAATGCCACTGGAAGCCAGTTGAAAATGAAATATTAGACTTTCTTTACTATGTCAATCTTGATCTTAAAGCATCTTTGAAAATGACCACTTGCCTCCTTAATCTTTAGAGTAATAATTCATAGTACAAGTATGAAGATGGCTGATCTACTGAGGAAAGGCTCCTGTAATCCATGAGACAACCATTTTATACACCACATATAAAACTAGCAAAAAAAAATGGTTTAAGGATTAATAGTAAGTGATATTAGTACAGCTGATACTTGCTTTTCCATGCAAAAGAAAGATGTGGGAAACCTCAACATCATTTCATTTAACTTTGAATAATTTGTGGTGCTTGGGTTTTTAAAGTACATCAGAACTTACTCCCATTGCAATTATGTTTTACTTAATCAAAATCTAAAATTCAGGCAATCTTCAAAATATTAACCATTGTACCAAAATATCATACACAGGTACATTCAGATACTCAGTTAATGCTGGAAGCATCTTTAAATGATTATGCCCGGTGAGCAGGCAAGTATATGGTCCAAAAGAATAAAGTCTGATTATTTAAACAAAAGACTGAAGACCTGCCAGGGCATAGTATGAGAAAATTTTCAAGAAGGTATCTGACCAAAAAAAATGTCGTGATATCCTTGCAGATGAGATGGAAATGGGTGGATAGACATGGAGAGAGGAAATGCAGTTTGCAGGATTCAAATCTGGATAAATAAACTTACATAGAGAAGTTACTAAAATCTTTGTCTGCAAGTGCAAAACCAACTTCTGCTCTTACAACACCTTCAATAGCCTACCTGCCTATTACTTGCACAATTGCTTCTTCATGTGTTCTATTGTTCCAAAAATTATTTATCTTCCTGCAAGCAAAGAGGAAATGGTCTATGCTAGGTTTAAAACCCCGGAAAACACTCCCCCAGAAGCATGGCTAGTTTGCATCTTTTGGACAGCCAAGATCAAAGTGATTTAAAATGTTTATTTTTAAAGTAAACCATTTACACAGATCTTTGAAAAACCCCTTTCACCCTTTAAGAACAGTATTTGTCTCCACAACTCTTTTAGAGACATACCAAAATCACACTCTATACTCAAAATGGCACTGGCAAGATTGTTGCGCCTGATTTATCTGACATAATCTCAAAGTCAGGTCCATGGAGAGTGGACCCAAAGGAAGGCAGTAAAATGCGTAAGGTTGGACCACGAATGCAAGGTCCGCCGTGAGCCCATAATGAGATGATGTGGGCCACACGGCTCTCTAATTGAAAAAAGCTGCAAAGAAACAATACTGAGGGGGAAATCATAAACACTGTTTCTTGGGATCACTTAAGAAGGTAACCTTCATGGATCTCCAACTTCTGTTTACAGAGAAGGAAGTTACAACTTCAAGTCCAGTTCTCTCCAAATTATAGACACACACCATAAAACAGTAGATACCAAATGTCATAAGGACTCTGGGGGAGGGTAAGCCCAACTCCTTTTCCTTTTCAAATCTGGAGGAAGATTTGAATTGCATCAGGGTCACTATCTGAGGGACTCTTTCCAGCCCCCTGACTTTATTTCGCATCTCAAACACAACCCTTCTTTTATGAAAACCCAGCTTAAATATTAATGCGTGTTTTCTTAAGGAAGTGGAAGGCAAATCAACTTCCTGGTACCCAGGGTATCTGATTTCTAAAATGGTCTAACGCTGATTGTCACAGTTCCACCAGATGTGAGGGGTGAAGCACTATAAAAACGGAAAGCCCGGTTTTCAGGCTCACTGCTGTGCGGGTCCCACGCCTCCCTGAGCTGCATCCTCTGAGAGTATATTTTTGTTAGCTGGCTGCCGGAAGCCCTCAACTGCCCGAGTTGTTTTGCGATCCTATAAGGACCTTCCCAGCCCTGCTGTCAGCCCAGACGTTAAGAGTGTGTTTGTGTTGGTAAGTTTGGGGGCCTGGTTAAAATAATAAGTATTATCATCAGCATCCCCATTTCAGCAGAATGGAGGCGGGTGGGGTTCAAGAGCTGGGCTCCAGAGTTTGCTAAAAAGCCTATTTTGAGAAAACCTTTGTTTTAAACTCTCTTGTTTACCTCCTGCACCAAGAAACAATGTCTTTTGTTACTAACTCACCCTTCTTTGACTGCTGAGTTTGTTTACTGACATTTTCAATACTAGGCAATACAAAGAGTATTTCCTCATATGAATTCCAAATGTCACAAAGAACAAAATTTGGTTCCAAAGAAGCCTGTCTAACTAGATAAGATGCCCTCACCTAAGAAAAAAATATAATGAAAATAAATCTTGCTCTTTAATGTGGCCCTCATAACCTTAGGGACTCTATTCTTTGCTATGTCATTCAGAAGCTGCCTGTCTTGGCGTCACTCTAACCTAGCCAGGCTGGGCCACAGAGACTCCAGTCTCTGCTTAGAAAATGCTGACGTGCGATCTGAAGAACATTAAACTTCCATGTTAAGCAGTCTATGTCGCCCACCAAGCAACTGCTAAGCTTTAAAAAAAACAAAAGTTGTTTATAAGTAGGTCCTATAAGTTACAAGAGGAGGATCCATAGATAATTTATAGATTTTCAAATTCATTTCTTCTGCAAATATTTGTTGAGCACCAGACCAACCACAGAGGACACGGTGGTGAGCCAAAGCAGACATAATCTCCGCCTTCATGAGCTTACAGACTAAAGGAGGAGGCAGATGCAAATCAGATTGTCACCTAAGAAGCATATGCTTACAGCCCAAGATGGACTCTGAAGAAAAGCATCACAGTGTTAGGAGAGTAAAAACAAAGTTGCCTGACCAGTCCAGGGGCCTGGAGAGACTTTCCTGAAAGTGGGGTTTGAAGGATGAGGCGCTGGTAAGTAGGCATAGAGGCAGGAAGGCACTCCAGGTAGAGGGATCAAAGTGCAGAAGGGCCCGGAGGTAACACAGCATGAGTGCAGCTGGATGGCTGAGAATCCTGGGCCAACGAGGCAGGTAGGGGTCAGACCAGCAGGGCCTTGCAGTGCACTGTGGACTCAATCCAGATGGAATCATGCAAAGGGACACCACGGATGGATTTTAGCTTAGCATCCAATACATCACTATCTCCTGCATAACTTACCAAGATCCCATTCAAACCAAAGGTATAACACTCTCTGTCCCATGCACATCTCTCTAGCTCACACACATCCCAATCAAAGGTGTTGAATTTTAACGCTAGTCTTCAGTGCTCCAAAGAAGAGTAGAAGTCTCTGGTTTAAAAGATATGCTTCTCTTTTAAGCCAATCTAATATAATGATAACCTGGATAGATATAGAAACAGATCCAGATGTAAAATTTCACAATTAATCCTTACCTTTAAAGAGCATGTTCTGAAATTATTTTAAATTATGCTTATATTGATGCTCAGCTTTCCAAGCACACAATGCAAAATTAAGTTTTACAAGAAAAAGAGACCATCTGTAAGCGTTATCAATAGAAAGAAAAAGAAAACCAACCTAACATTACCTTTCACGATTTCTTCTCCAAATCTTTTAGGATTCATGATTACTAAAATCTTACATATTGAACTAAGGTTACATGGTAGCCAAGAGATTCAAAAGTATTGCTTAATAGTGAAAACAGAACATGAAGGAGAAACTATAGAAAACAAATATCTTTCTCTAGTGACTATGTCACACAAAATTAACAGAAATAAGCAAAGTTTAGTCATGTTCTAATTAAAAATAGCTACGATGTTTTGAATGATGATAGCTATAGGACACTATGCTAAATGCTTTCCAGATAGCATTACTTATTCCTCACAACATCCGTGGAGTTAGGACCTACTGTCGCCACCATTTTCATGTTACAGATGAACCAAGACGAGCCTAAGTGACTTGCCCAAGGTCGCTGTGGTGACCAAAATTAATTGCTGACCCCAAATATCTATTTTCTCCTTCCTTTCATCTGAAGGAATAGCATCTTGAATATTTAGCTGAACACATAGCAGCCCAGAGTAAAAACTGTATTTCTCAGACTCTCTCATAGCTGGGTAATCATGTGACCAAGTTCTGGCCAATGAGATGCAAGCTGAAGGCTGTGTGCAGTATCCAGCGTCATTAGGAGGAGAGGGTCTGCCCTGTCCCTTCCTTCCTCCGTTCTGCTAACAGGAATGCTGCGGGGACAACCACAGCTCCATCTCAAACAGCAGGGATGAGGCCACCCTCCAGATGGTGGGAGAATGTGGCAGCGGGAGCCTGCCTTGAGGGCTCTGTGGAGCAGAGCCTCACCCACAGGCCTGGGCTGCTTACCTCCAGGTTTCATTGGTGTGAAAATAATAAACTTCTGTCTTATTTAGGTCACTGATTTGTCTTCGTTTTTCCGGAGTCAGAGCACAGTTTCCCTCACTTGCAGCTAAATGCAAGCAAGGCTGACACAGTCATGTAGAGAAAAGTGTGATACTCTGAGTAAATTGTTTCACCTCTCTGTTTCCTGATCTCTAAAACAGGATGGGTAATACCTATCTCAGAGTACTGTGTAAATTACATGAGATATGATGTAATTGTAATATTTAGCATAGCCCCTGGCATATAATAAGCCCTTAATAAACATTAGCTTACTCTACCATATTCCTCACACAAAAGCACTCACAGTAAACTCTCACAGAGTTGACGAACTTCACTGAATTCTTCTCCATAACAACCGCCGAAGATCCAACATCCAGCCTGTACTTTAAGCTGTGGGACCCGTAACTGACACTGTTGGAAGTTGCAGGGGCTCATCTTGAAGATCCTTCTAGAAATAGCATGAATATGGCTTAAGTGGAACTAAAGCACCTGGAGGGAAGTGTGATGTCTGTGGGTCCCTGAACCTAGGCAGCTGTGGGACCAGATGTTTTCCCTTTCAGACTGCCTTCTGCTGCCATTTCCACTTCCAGAGAACGCCTCCCCTGGACTAGCCGGCCCTCTGCTCCCTGACTTCAGGAACACTGAGACTGCTAAACTTCAATGGGTTTTCTTCCCACCCCGCCACCTTCACATTAAGAACACACATCATTCTGTAAGCACTGGGAACAGTGGCTATTTATCGCACATTTCTGTGTCCAAACACCTGGAATCATGCACTAAAAACTCTTACACATATAGAGGAGTTATCTCTTAGCCAGGAAGTCGGGTCCTAAAGTTAGCATGGAAGGCAAAAATCACACATAGTCAAAAATACCCTTGAAAATCATTTACATCATCCACAAAGTACCACATATGTAGATTTGTGTTTACAACCCACTAAAATTTGAGAACCACTGAGCTGGACTAAAGAAAAGTCTATATGCTCATATCTGGGGACTGAAACTCTCTTGCTTTTAAGAAAATTATTAAATCCCTCACATGTCTGGGGATGGGTGGAGACTGACATGTTCCTCCTTTCCTCTCTTGATATTAAGCACATAAACCCTCCACAGAGGTTACTAAATGTATTTCGTGAGGAGAGAATTAAATGGGATAATGTCTGTGAAAACATTCCATACAGAACCTAGCACCAAGCAGGTGGATCAATAATATTTCCTGGATTTGAATAGTGCTTGCTCGCCTAGGTCCACAACACACTGTTCTCTGAAAAGCTGGAGAGGAGAATTGACCAGCGGCTTCCTCTCTTTCCAAGTTGGTGTTTCCAGTTGTGGCCCCGCTGATCAACCACCGCCCTTGGTAGTTACTGAATTATTTGAATCAGCTGAAATGTGAGCAACACGTGACTCCCATGTTGCTTGTGACAGCTTATCCTCACCGTGGGCAAATTTAAAGTGTCTGCTCTTTTTTTTCCAATACAAACAAGCTTTTAAGCAACATTAAGACAAACAAAAGAAGTGTGGTTCCCAGGAGTTCATCATTTCTTCTGAAGAACTCAGGTACCAAGGGCTCCGTGCTCAAGACTGGGATGCCAGATGTCAGTGCCATCACTTCTGGGGCTCAGGCAGGGACAGCTGAGTGTACACGTGCCAGCCAATCAAAACCTAAGCTCGAGGCATGAGAGCCATTTTTAGCGCTGTCCTTGGATCAAAACGGACCTGGCTGAAGGACCCACCAAAAAAGGCGGACTTTCTTGACCTCTGAGTTAACCTAAGAAGGAAGAAAAGATTGCACAAGTGGATAAGTTCACAGACCTTCACCCACAGAAAACCACAAACTCACTTAGAGACTGCCTTAGAGGAGAAACTCAGCTCAAACCCTCTAGAGCAAAATGTCCCCTAGAAACATTATGCAAGCCACAAACGCAAGTCACCTATGTCACCTTAAATTTTATGGGGAGCCGTATTTAAAAAAGTGAAAATAACCAGTTAAACTAATTTGAATAAATATATTTTACTTAATCCAACATATCCACAATATTATCGTTTCAACATGTAATCAATATTTTTAAAATATAGATATATTTTATAATCTTCAAAATCCAGTGTGTTTTTTACACTTACTGAATAACTTGATTCGAACTAGCCTTTTTTTCAAGTGCTCAGTAGCCACATCTAGCTAGTGGCTACCATATTGGACAGCACAGCTCTAAAAGAAAGGGGACAAACTAGCCATCCATGGACTAATTTTGTTTTGGCTTTCATAGTTATTTAATTTTTTTAATTAGTTGCCAACATTTAAAATCAGTTTTCACATTAAAATACCAATTTCTAGCTTCTGTTGAAAGGTCATGTCTGGTACCCCTGGGTTCCAATGCTCCAATAGCAAAAAGCAGATGGAGCTGAGAAGCGGCTACAGCACCTCCCTTTCATAGGAGCATTCGCATTCCAGTTGCTACAGTCCCTATCAGCCCCCATTGCCTCAATTCCTTACTATTTCCTGCCTGGCCATACCCCAGTAGGCATAATAAACAACACAGCCACAACCTATTGAGATAACATCAAAACTATTGGTTTGTTTAATGTGGTGAATTTTGAAAAGAAACATATTTATGTATTTGTACTTTATTTGTTTTCCTCCCACTTGCCATTTATGTTACCATGAACCCTGAATTTAAATGGGGTCATATACACAAAGAAGAAACAAATCTTTGCTTATTGATTCAGGAAAGGACAGAAATCAGCGTAGGGAAGGAAGTGATTCTGTTTACTCTGTTTTTCAAATAACTGAAGACATAAGACTGAGAAGGCTAAAGAGCACTGGAACACCTTGTTATTCAAATATATCGCTAAAAGGACTTTAATCTCTGAAAATACTAGCATGGATAAACATTTTTCTCTCTGCATTGCTTATTTTCCACATATGGCTAATCACCCAATCGGTCTCCTCTCTGTGGCTCCCATTTCTCTGCGGCTGGTTTTCTCTCTCCATCAGCCCTGTCAAGACCTCCTGGCAAGGGGCCATGGCCCCTCCCAGCACCTCTCACCTTCATCCCCAGCCCCTTTTTTCTCTCTCCCTCACACTGGACATTTAAGAGTCTTCCACCACTTCTCCCTGCTACTGGTTTTCTCTTCTTATCAAAATCATCCAGGGACATCTAGATCTAATCCAAGGTCTCAATGGAAGGTTCAAATCACTCCATCAGCTACCCTACTGGTTCCTTCACTTCAGGCCAATAACAACATTAACAATACAACAATAATAATAATACAGTGGCTTCAACTGTGACGTGGGAGTTAGCTTCTAAAGTGAGTGTACGAGATAAAAATTATATAAAGTCAAAATAATCCTTGAAAATTGCTTAAACTACACATAGAGTGTGGTATACACGCATTTACAACCTTATACATTAATGTCTATATACAAAAGTCTGATTATCTACAGACTTACATCTCGGGCTCACTCAAAAGGCATCTACACAGTGAGTGGAATGGAGAACATTATTTAAACTATTCTTTTCCTCTTAGCGCTCATTTTTATTTTTTATTCAAGTACACATAGTTGAAATCAGAAGGATAAATGGATGCACAGTGAAAATTGACTGTGATAATAATTCTATAATAGATACCACTGACTAAGCACTTATAATGTACTGGGCCCCAACCAAACGCTTTATAAATATTCTATTATAATCTTCACAAATACTGTATGATGGAGGAATCATTCTTTTTCTCTTTATTCTATAGGAACAGACTTGGGGTGTTCAAATAACTTGCCCCAACGCTTTCAGCTAATAAGTAGTGGGGCCAGGAGTTGAACCCAGGTCTGTGAAAGAATCTCTGTTTTTAATAATAAAGCCAAAGTCTCCAACTTTACTCCTCTTGTCTTCTGAAATACAGAAACTGAAAATACATCTATAATTCCCATAATTGAATCTGAGTGTTCACTCACCTCCTCTCCACAAGACTATAGGCCACTCCAGATCTTGGACCTGTCCTATATTCCCAATTCTCCAAACATTTCTGTGTCTTCTCTAATCAGCGAGAGTCCAGTAAGTGTTTACAGATGGGGAGTGTTTAGTACCAAAAGTTCAGAAGACACCCAAACCAACCATAATTCCCACGGCTAGAGAAAAGTTTTTTAATGTTTATTATTTAGAGTCCACGGGAGGGTGGAGGGAACTCCCCCTTCTCTCTCAAGACTCCATGAGAAAACACTTCAGTAAGCCACTACATAATTTACATTTTCTCATTTTCTTCTGTAAAAATTATAAAGCTCTGCATAATTTCCCACAACATTTAACAGGAGAATATTTAAACTAAGAAATGTCTGGTGGATATAAATGTCATCCTCGTATAACGATGTCACGTTATATAACTAAATAATATCCTAGACTTTCTGTGTGTATCTACATAACAGTACTGTAAATATAAATGAAAAAAAGTAAGTAATAATTTATGAAAACTGATTTGCATTTCCTAATATAAAATGTGTAAAATCCAACTAATTAGCAAGAGTGAGGGCTGAGGTGTTTCTATAGCAACTATAAAAATGCTAAATTATTTTTTCTCCGAAGTGTTTTATATCTGCCTCATTAATGTTTGTTTTTCCCGTTTGTTTTGTGGATATTTCCAAAGTGAGAGGTTTCAAAGATTGCAAAGATTCTCTGCTTTGTCGCAAAGTTCACTGCAGGTGTCTCATGTGTCGACAGTGATGTCCATGAAAACTATATTTGGTAGGGATTCTTTGATGCCAGCAGCTCCATCCTTTGTTCTTAGCTTCCTACTAAAGTCTCCTTTTCTCTTACCACCCTGATTGTTCTTAGTGCATCTCTGCTAGGGAGACATTACCCTGAAGTCAATTCCTCATCTTGCACTCTTTGCTGCTGCCCCTATAGCTCCCAAGAATGTCTGACTCAGGCAGGCAATGTCCTGTCAGCTGAGGATGATAAAGAGCCCCTAGCAATGGCTGGGGGAGCTTGGGCAGTGGCCTCCGCCCCTGGCTTCCCACTTCTCCACCTGAAAGTAAGGTGGATGGAGAACAACCTATCTCTAACATTCTCTATAAGTCTTTGTAGAAGCTCCCTGTTGCCTTCCATGTCAGTTAAACTCCTCTGCCAGGATTTTAAGTCCCCCTGTGCCCCCTTACCCCAGCCCCACCTTAAACCTATTGGCCCCCAATTCCCATGAGGCAGCAATTCTTAATATGAACCAAAGAATCAATTGACGGGCTTCAAAGGAACCATGAGTTCCTTGAATTCCATGGAAATGAATTTTTCTTTCAGTGAAAAGGTGCATAGGTTGAGAATGACTGCACTAGGCTCTAAGTTCCCCGAGAGCAGGACAACGTCTTATCCATTTGTGCCCCTAGAGCCCAACACAGCACTTCGCAGGACGAGATGCTGCCTTGTGTCCTTCATGGTGCCCCCAAACCCACCCTGCTTAATCCCCCTGCAGCCCTCCATGCTCTCTTGGAGTCGGAGGATCCTCTGTTCTCTCCTCACTAACTCTCACTGCAGGTCTACACTCCTGCAAACTGACCTCGTAGGCTTGAGCTCTTCTTTAAACCCTCACCTACTCACAACCAGGACCATAGAATCCTACTGAAAAGGTTGATCTTTTCTGTTTGTTCATCCTTCACAACGTGATTACAAACTCCCTGAGGCAGGAGTCATGTCTGATTTGATTCTCCTCTCCCTCCTAAGTGCCTGGTACAGTGGAACTCAGAAGGTAGATGCTCAATATATATATCTGGCTCAAGCAAACTATGAGGGTAGTTAATAAAAACGATTTAATTATCTAATTCTATAATTAATATATACAATAGGAAGACACACATATATAGCATAACAGTTATGCATAACATATATGAATATACTTAATAAGGCAAACAACCTGATCTTATTTGAATGACCTCTGACCCCTGCCTGAGAAGACAGGCTCCTCCGGGTGCTGGTCCCTCTCTCTCTTGTGCCACTGGTGTTCTTAATGCATACCTTGTTCATTACTCAAACTCAGTAGCGACTTTCAATTTATTCCCAAATTTCTCTTTGCTACCTCCTTGCTTCAGTAAAGTGAAATGGAAGATTCTAGTGCTCAATTATTCTGTAAAACAGGTTCCTGTTGTTTGATTGGGTGTTGGGGGAGCTACAACATCTTAACAGTTAACAATGCTACCAACCTTGAAGGAGATTCGCATAATCTTTCACCCAAACGAAGGGCAATCACATCCAAAGGGGAAAAAAAGAGATTAATGTGTGCTGAAGGTTATAAATTGCTCTTATTTCTTAAAAACTTAGATTACAAACAGAATTCTCTTCTGATATTATAATTCCTTAAATTCTGCCCTGCTCCAAACAGAACAATCGCATAGAACAATGCAAGTAACTCTAACTGACTTCTGGGTCTACCTGTGCATGTGTAGCAAGGCAAAAGAATGCTGTCAGACAGTTTGTGAACACAGACAATCCCCTACGTGAGCCCACAAGCGTGTGTCTGTGTGTATAAAGAGAAGTGGGCTTTGCCCAAGAACTACGGAGCTCCATTTAACTCTCAGCCAAATTTAATCAAACACTAATTCCAAGTCTTTTGTTGGGTGTTATTTATACCTTCAGTAAAGCACATGGCATCACGTCTAAATGATCATGAACAATAAGGATATCCTTAAAGGACTGTACTGTTGACAAAGAGCATATACAACCAACCCAGCTAGAAGGGCTTCACTTAGAATGCCCCTTTAGCAATAGCTGTAATAATTTAATACCATTAGTCTACGTCTCAACGGTAAATGGCCTTAATGGACCCTGCAGTGTAACTTCAGATTATATACCGATATTGGGGCACAGCTTTTATGCTCACATTACCGCTGCTAATTGTAAAGCCCTTGTGTTGGAAACACTCGAGTGTTGCAATAAGTGTCTTCAGTTAACTTCTTAAGGGCACAGCTTTCAAAGGAGCATTTGTCAGCACGATAAAAAAAGGCAAGAGAACATTTCATCTGGTTTCAACGTCGAAGGGGATCTTGAAAAATTTGATTGCCTCGCTCCTTACTTCTTTGCAACAAGCACTGTTGCTTCAAAACTTGTTAGCAGCCATCTCCTCAAAGGATTTATTTTGATAGTTCATGAATGTGTTGTCACACAGCATAATTAAAGCTTACAGAACTATTATCAAAACACAGAGGAAATGTGCTCGGGGAGGCTGATGGCTACCCGGCTGCCTGTGTCTGCCGCTTCCCACAGGATGTGCGCTGACTGACCAGCTGGCTTCCAAGTTCTGACACTAGGCATATGGAGGAAAGTGAGGCCTCGGGGTAAAGTGCGCGGGCAGGCTTCAGTGAGCAATCAATTACAAGTAACAGCCAACCTCCTCTTGGTGACTGTATATATTCCCACCATCACACACTGCCAGCTCGCCTCTATTTTGAATGCCATAAAACTTGTAGGGAGCCAACTCATGTGAAACTCTTAAAGATATATGGTAGGGATTAACCATAAAAACACTAATTAAGGATGGGCTTAGGAATCAGGGGACAGACAAAAAAGGTTTTCTGCCTTGGTCTGTATACACTGAAGAAGGAAAAGGACTAAAAACAGAGTCTTCTCTGTTTTCTGAAGACTAGCTGTTGGGATACAGGTACAGGCTGCTTGGGTAACACAATATCATGTGTTCTCAAAGTGACTTCCCACCTCAATGGTATTAAGTGAGATACAGATGGACAGACGGACAGAAAAGAAAAGAATAGAACGTGCAAGAACGTTTGTATTCAAAACTTTCTTTTCTAACATTTGACTTCGAAAAACATTTTGTAACTCACTGAAGAAAATATGAAAAGGAATTGAGAAATTAAACGATCATATTTCCAAATGGCCTTGAATTTGGACCTTGCTTTCTCATCTCTTCCTTCAATATAGCAAAGTTCCTGGACTTATTTCTCTGCTTTGGGAATTGTGAAAGCTTGGGGCCATTTACAGTAATAAAAAGCTATGCTTCACTTGTAGGAAAGAGAACTCTGAAGCAAACATTAATTTATTTTCCATATCAGTGCCAGAATTTTTTCACTAAAAAAAAAATGCTGTTTGTGCAATTCATTTTATGCAAATAACTTTAGACGAAAGAAGAGAATTAAGATAGCATTGAGTGCTCGTTTTATCAGGTGATATGATAGTTACATGGTAGATGCAGTACTAAAAACCCTATGAAACAGGAATTATGCCTATTGCATAGAAAAGGAAATGAAGTTCAGACTGAACCAAGTAAAGCCTTCTGACTGGTAAGGAAATGCTGAACTTCAAACCCAGTTCTGTCTGATGCCCGAGTTAGGCTTTTTTTATAAGTCTTCCCGTTGTCCTTCTACCTCAGGGTCATATCCATGACGCTCACTATGTTGTGGGTCCTGAAAACATGTTCGCAAAGAGTTAAGCCCTTGGAGCGGAGGAGCCCTTCCTCCACCATATGATATTTGTAAACTTACAAATTTGTATGGTTTGGAACATGTAGATAGTGATAGGACAGGATTATGTTTGTTTAATTTTCATATTACTTTGCCTTTTACTCACAAAAACAAAATTCTAGCAGCTAGTTTCTAAACCTCCCACTCTGTTCAAATGTATGGGAAAAGCCAGAAGCATTCTAAAAGAACAATCACAAATGTATTGCTTACGATGCAATAGCACAAAGTATGACAGAGAGAGCCCATGGATAGGAAATCAATCCATGTAAACATAATCAGGCTCGGCTGTCTACACAAAACCATCTTGTGTTAAATGTGGAGTTGAAGGAGGGGAGAGACAGGCATATGAGAAGCATCCACGTTTTCTTAACAATTCACAGCTTTATGAGTTTGTTTCCTTGGAATCAAAATTCTTTCTTTAGATTGCTACTAGAATTACTCAAGCAAGAAAAGATGAACTGTTGGTGAAAATAGCGATGAAAGGTAAGAATTTTATTTCCTAGAACAGGAAAGCCAATAATATTCAGACAAAATCTCCATGACTTGGGCCACCTCTGACACTGAGAACCCAGAACCCTACATACTCCACAAGTCAATTTCTAGAGTTCTAAGGACTGAACAGATCCAAGCAGAGAAGCCACCAAGGTCACTTCCCACAGACTTCTAACTCTCAGCTGGAAGATGCTTCCTGAGAACAGAAACCTCATCTTCCCAAACTTATCTGTTCAACAGTTGACAACCTGGATCTATAAAATGATAAGGCTGATGCTTAACCAACATGCCTACCAGAACCTAAACCTCGGACTAACTATGCAGTTTTTCCAATGTTATGGCCCTTGCTTGATATATTTATGGTATTTCTCTTTTGGAAATTCCTTTACAGTCCCACCACAAACAAAACCAAACCAAAAAAATCAGTACTTGTACTTTATAATCTAATGCCACAAAGAAAAATCATCCAAGTTGACCACCTGCTTGACTCCCAACATTTGGCTTTTTCCAAATACAGCCCACAAAGATGGAGACTTGTCATTATCAAGGATGTTCAAAGTCTGAGGGGCAAACAAGTTTTAAAGAAATGAAATAAGCCCAGGACTTCCCAAAAGGGCAATTATTCACTTAGATGTGTAAGTGGGGATATGCTTCTTCAAAAAATAAATACATCATATGACTGCACTCATGCTTTTCAGAGTCACCTAAGTGAGACTGACTACTAAACAGAAGTATTCTCCATAGCCCCTGGGTCTGGAGGGAGACATGAAACAACAAAAGTGAGGTTCATGGGTCAGCTAGAATGGCCAGTTACCAACCACGTAAAACTGAGCCAGAAGCTGGCACTAACACATCCACATAGATAAAAAGAGCCACCTCGCCTGTGAGGTTTCTGTTCCCAAGGTCTTGCTGTGACCAGTGGCAAGTAGCTATGGGCGTGAAGGCATTTCAGCTGCACAGTCTTCAAGACCTTGCAATACTTACAGGAAATATAGAGAAGACATTGCAAAATCCTTTGGCCACCAAAGCCCTGCATTTCCTTGGTCAGCTGGGTAAACTCAGCCCACACAGAAGGCATCTATCTGACCTCTCTTTCCAGGGTAGAGGTCAAAGGGGACGAAAGTGAATCACCTCTATGGTGGGGTGGTTTATAATGGCCTTTCCTTGACATCAGGTGCTAAGCTACACTGAATCTGCTCTTCTTATATTTTATACTCTCTGATCGATGTTGGAGAATTTGCCCACAAGGGAAGTGATTAAGTGATTCCCAGAGAGGAAAAGGGGCTGCTAAGGCTTCCAGTGGGCATGCAAGACGCCCTGGGAAATAATCTGGGATGTCCCAGTGCAGAATCCACAACTCTTGCCCAGGTATGTGAGTTATGATTTTTGTTTTTCCCACACAGTGTATACATGATGTGACATGCTTTATTTATTGGAGCTGATTTATCCGCACTGCTTTATTGTTGACCAGCTTTTATTTCTTCCTTAACCTTATTAACCCTTGCTAGCATTTGACAGCTTAACACCCTCCATCACTCTGCAACATTCACTCTGAGAACTGACGTGGAACTAATAACAGCCATTTTATTTCCAATCTTTGAGGTCACAGGCAGCTGCCCCAGCCTGAACCTGAAAGATTTTTCTCTAGGTAGTTCTCTTTCAATGGGTCTTCTCCTTAATGTATCTCTACAGGTCTGTCTGGAGGTTTGAAATGAGATGTGATTCCTGCTAACTTTAGTTACCACCAGCACACACCTTGCAAGAGGAGGAATAAGTTTTACCTTTGGAAAAAAGCCCTGAGTGATTCAAGTGAAACAACTGGGTGATTTTCTTCTCAAGCATTTTACCACTTTTCAAGTTACATCCAAGGAGCATCCATTTCGGCACACCTTTGATTGTCTTGACAAAATCCACCAGTGAAACCAACTCACCAACTTCTATTACGTGGTGTAAGTGTGAATGGAATAGAGCATGGTGGGTGAGATTTCCTAGCTCCATTTTTCAGCCTGGATTGATTAACTCTAATAAATTCAGGGAGGTGATTTCAGATGATGCCCGTCAAGCTGGATCTTACAGCCCAGTTGTTTATTATTTCACACTGCCCTGGGCTCAGTCTTTGACATTCACCACCCTAAAAGGTCATGAAGTCAAATTCTACAGCCAGATTTAGTAAGTATTTTGGTGAGAAGGCTCCTGTGTTAATGAAGACTAGTTTTCTTATAATTAAGACTTAGGGAAGAAAAATTCCAGGTTGAATACAAATATCTCAGTCAGAGAATTCACACTTTTCAACGGCTGGGTCAGTGTAAGGACATTTGAGACCAGAGGAGAAGGAAGAGGATATAGAGGCAAGCCAGTCAGTAGTTACAAACCAAGTAAACATAAGAGTTAACAACTGTGGGGTCAAAATACATTTCCCATCAGCAAAGATGGGAAAACCTGAGCTGACAGGCAAGAGAGTCTGTGGCCCAAGTGTTCCACTAATGTGCACTCCTAGTCTGGCCACCATTGGCCTTACCATCCCAAAGATGCTCCAGGCCTGTGTTCCCCAAGATGGAAAAAACCCAAAAGCTAGACTTAGAATTCTCCATGCACTGTACAAGTCCGAACTATAAGACTTAGAAACTATCCATGTTCTCAAACTTTTCTTTCCCTAGGCTGAATGCAACTCTAGATATTGACATTGATGACATCAGACCAGCAAATATTTTTTTAGAACTTCTACCTGAGAAGAACATGGCATGACAAATAAGCACAGGGTCAGCGCCACTTTCTTTCCATCAAACTTTCCTTTTTCTGCTCCTCACCCTCCTTGTGTCTCTAAACTAAGAGGGAAAAATAGTCATCTGTCCACAGCACACACAGATTCCCACTGAGGTGAGGGTGGGGGATACAACAAAACCAAAAGTGAAGAGATAGGGTCTATTTCATTCTGTTTGGGCCCCGCCAACTTTCCATTAACCCCACCCAGTTGGTTTTTCTGGCCTCAGGCATCTATCTGGACCATTAGCGCATCTTTTCACGACCGCCCTGGATGCATTTGCCCCTCAGTTAGAAAACAGGAAGAAGGTATGTCCAGGATTTCAGCAGGGGCAGTGCCACTGTCTTTGTGGCCTGATTTTTTCATGAGTAAGAAATTCCTACTGGGAGAAATACTATTCCCATTCCTTATTATCGATAAACACATGAACATTATGCACAGTCACTCTGATGACCTGAATACTTCTCAAAGAGATACTGAATTCCTCTTCTAACCTATGGTTTGTCCTAGACCAGGTCTAGACCCCATCCCCTTCCAGTTAGCCCTACTCTTCCAAGTCACGACTGAAATATCGCTTCTTCAGGAAGCCTTCCAAGACCACTGCTCATTCCCAGGTCAGATTAGGCTGCCCTGATATAACCTCGTCTTGCTTAACACTCAATAATTATTTACTGTCATTCCCCCACACATTACCAGACCTGTGTTTTTTAGGCTTTAGAATGCAAAAGAATCTAAGGGGAGCTTGTTGAAAATGCAAATTTTCAGTCATCTGTTCCCAGAAATTCTGATTCTGGCAGAGGCTTGGGCATCTTCATTTGACCAAAATGACTCATATGCAGGTGATCCTCAGATAGCACTGACCCAAAATGTTAGCCCTGTGAGGGGAGAGTCCATGTCTTAATCACAGTCATTTTCCCACTACTCAGCACTGTGCCCTGCATGTAGCCGGCATTTGATAAACACTGAACTGAAACAAGGACCTTCTGAGTCTGGTTCCTGCTCCTCTAGTCCTAATTTCCCAGCCCTCACATCACAGTTGCTCAGGAGGGTAGACCATGGCTGACTCTTCCATAGATCTCTTCAGCTCCTAAGATATGAAAAGTACTTTCAAAGCCCAGGGTTCCCCCAGCTCATATGGACCTTTCATTTACTTTCTTTTGGGAGAATGAACTTCAGCCCATTACTTTTCAAAATAAAGCTTACCAGGGGAAGACTGTCAGGGACTTGGCAAATAAGGGTTTCTATTATTAAAAGCAGGTTGAAGTTGGGAGTTTGTGCACTGCTTCCTACTTTCTGAAGTGTCTCTATTTTAAGTGTGTGGATAGTGCTTGAAAAGTCCCGGCAGGCTCTAGAGGAGAGAGTATCATCTTCGTTAACACTAACAGGAGCTGGGCTCATGCACTATGGGAAGAACACATCCTCTGGGCCAAATCTAGTGGGTGGCAGGATGGGAACAGGAAGACTTGTGGGGGTGGTGGAAAGAGAGGATAACCCTTCATTTCATTCTATCCAAGAACTTGGTGTAAAAGTAGAGAGAGTAAAACCAATTTAAATGGACTGCTAGGCCAAGAAAGTCTAGTCTTCTGAAAAGATGGCATCAACATTCCAAGAAGCTGAAATGATACCATTGATTATTGATATTTTATTATCAATATTTTATTATTTTTTATTTAATAGTAATAATAATAATTTTATTATTGTTAAAAATAATAGTTATCAAAAAATAATTTCTTGTACCTATTTTAGGGTTGTGAAACACATGCGTTGAGTCTTCATTTTGTTTGCAAAATAAATACCTAAGATATCATTGTTATAAAACTCTGGCTAAGCCCCTTGAGGTAATCAATGATCAAATAATCAAAAATCAATAAAAATATTGATATGTTATTATCAACAAAATAATAAAATACTGATAATAAAAATACTAAGACCCCAATAAAGAAATCCTCAATGAGAAGGAAATAGAGAAGTCACAGAAAAGGACCCATAAATAATAAATGCACACATGAAAAACTGCCCAACCACACTGGTAATGAGAGAAGTGTACACTTATGTTAAGTCCAATTTTCACCTACTATTAAATTAGGAAAAAGTAAACAATGATAATACACAATGTTGGCAAAGGTCTAGAGAAACTGGTACTCTCATAAATAATCAGCAGAACTGAGCAACGGGAACTCAAGTTGTTGGAAGACAATCTGACGTTATACATCGAGAGCCATGAAAACATTTATAATGTCTAAAGAAGTAATTCCTCTTCTGAGATTTATTGCAAGGCTGTCAAAGTATTTTCTGCCTTCTTCTTCACAGCCTCTGGTGATTACGAAAGGGGAAGGCGGGCTTAGGTACCCTACCCTATGACAACCAGCACAATTCTGTTTTATATATTCAAGTTCTTACTTTAAAAAGGAGTTCTTGAGACAATTTTCTTAAAAAACCGCTGCCTTAAGAAAATAATCCAAATTATAAAAATAAATATAAATAAGTTCATTGGTATTATTTATAATAGGGAAAAATGAAAAAAACAATTTTCAACAATAGAAAAAGAATTTATTATCCATTAAATATGGGCTATATAGAGACAGGGAAAGTTTTATATATAATATAATATCAGAATCATTATATAGATATAAAAAATTGAAATTTAATACAAAGAATACAAAATTGTAGTTATGCCATCACAGCTTTTTAAAAATACACATGAATTCGAAATGCAGCATGATGAGTGTGGTTGGATTGTGGGGTTTTCCTTTCCTCTTTTATTTCTATCTCAATTTTCCTGTAATGTAGTTAAATTACTTCTATAACTTATCAAAGAAAAAAAATGGTAAAAATAACCTTGATGGGGGCCGACCCCGTGGCCGAGTGGTTAAGTTAGAACGTTCTGCTTCGGCGGCCCAGGGTTTCGCCTGTTCAGATCCTGGGCGCAGACATGGCACCGCTCATCAGGCCACACTGAGGTGGCGTCCCACATAGCACAACCAGAGGCACTCACCACAAGAGCATACAACTATGTACTAGGGGTTTGGGGGAGAAGAAAGAGAAAAGAAAAAAAAGAAGAAAATTGGCAACAGATGTTAGCTTAGGTGCCAATCTTTAAAAAAATAAAAATAAAAAAATAACCTTGATGGCCAGGGAACCGTGTATTATTCTTCATTTCTGTGTCCCAGCATCAAGCAAAGGAGCCTGCAGAGAAGGGATACTCCAAAAATACTGGTTGAATAAATAGATATATTTTTAAATTAAAATCTGATGATAAACAGAGCAGTAGAAAGAGGCAGGAGAGAGTCCCTCTGGAGAGGCTGGAGGAAAGTCTGGTAGAGAAGGGCCAGGTGGGAAAGGCAGCGGGCAGGAGGAAGAAGGGAAGTCAGAACTCAGAAATGGTCAAGCGGTAATGTGTCTGGGAAAATGAAGAAATCTGGGCTGCAGAAGCATGAGGCACCTGGAGGACATTCAAGGAATATGAGGCTGAAAAGGTGGTTTGAGTCCACAGGCCAAATAATTTAGACTTGACTTGGGAGGAAGAGGGCTCCAGAGAAGGTTTGTGAGCGGAGGTGACATGTTCAGCACTGGACTTGATGCAGACGAACGCGGCTGGAGTGTGCACGGTGGACTGGATGTGCCACTGTGGGGTGTGAAGACAATAGGTCCTGGGAGACCAGCTGGGAGGCCACTAACAGATCTGGGGCTGACAAGGACTGGAGCTCTAGGAATGGATAGACGAGGCCCACCAACAGGGAAGGGACTACAGTCGAACTCTCCGACAACATGCCTGGTACCCACCAAGATAATCTGTCCTTAAGGATTCTGTACATATGGGGAAAGCGTTAACTCCCTCCTCGCCTCCCCATCTCGCCCAGGCTTCCTTTTACGCCTGAGTATGTATGCGTCTACGTATCCAACAATTAAAGCCTCGTCATTTCTAACATTTGTTTATTAGCAGTCCCAAATGTTTCCTGTGCTATATAAAGTTTACCTTCGACCTCAACTGGGGAAGCGAAGGGTGGAGGCGGGAGAAGGGGAGGAGGAGAAATCTGCGGCGGACTCACCAGCATACCATCTCCAGTTTTGAAATAATGCCTCAACTCTGAAGCCCAAATCAAAAGGTTGCAAACTCGCATCAAGCACCGGTGATTTAGAGTTCCCTTCTACACACAGTTCAGCAATGCGTGGAATGTAAAAATACATGGAAACCACAACACAGCAGGAATCTTGCTGCGCTGCTGGCAGAGATCGCCGTTTCCCACACAGGCCCTAAATCTGACCCAGCGATGAAACTCTTAAAATTTGTAAAAATAGAACGGTTGGGAAATCTTGGCCACTTTTAGTTAAAATAAAAACCAAAACCTCCATATTTGTGGGTGCAGTTGAAAATCTGCCATATTCCTCCCCTCTTTGAAGGAATTTTAATGGTTAAAAAAAAATTTTTTTTTTTCCAAATGTCAAACTCTGTTTTCTTTTTGGGTTACCTAGTGAATGCAGTCTAGGATGCTATCAAACATGTCGATTGTTTTCAGTTTAGAAATCGCCACCCAGAACCAGTCTGAAAACGTCCAGTCTACACCAATGAGTTGTAACAAATATCCTCGTTTAATTTTCTGAAGAATAATAATAGTACAACTACCACTGATTTATACATCATACGCCAGAAGCATTTCCTATAATCCTCAATCCTCAATCCACAACCTTGTGAGGTAGGTACTATCATCCCCACTGTACAAATTAAAGAAACAAAATAAGTTAATTAACTTGCCCAGATACAAGTGGTAGCCAGGATTCAAACCCAGGACCATCAGATTCCAAAGTCCAGCCTCTTTCCATTACATTTATTTCATAAGAATAAGTTCTCCTTATCCCCCCAAAACAGCTATATTTAGAAATCAAGACATACCACTGGTTCCTTGATCAGTCAGCGCTTAACTAGTTTCCTTGGGCTAGTCCATAAAGCTGGCATAAAACAGACTGCTATTTCTAGTCTCTTCAACAGACCTCTTATCTATATATTATTCTTGAACACAGGCAACTCCCGTGCCTTATGGCAGAGTCCATGTTAAATTACAGAAGAATTCTATGGAAAGAAAAACTCTCTCTCTCTCTCTTACACCACCCCGTCCTTGTAAAGCTTCTGGCTAATATTTATTTTGGAACTGCTGTGAACAGTATTATGACACTGGCTTCCTTAAAAATTTAGCATTCACGATTAGCACTTGAAATGAATATATCCAGAGAAGGCATTTTGTTCAGTGCTTACAACCAAATTATCTCAAGAGGCTATCAAGAGCTCTCAAGTCATTTCGTTAACTACGTTCTCCATTTAACTGAGCCCCACACAGGCAGAAGGGAGGGGAAGGAAAGCGAGACTTAAAATGTCACTTAAAAAAAATTCAAATATTCTGTTCCCTCTCTCTTTCCCTCCCCTACCTTCTCCACCCTCCCACATCCGCCCCACCCCCAAACTAAATATAGAGACCAAACACCAAAACTTGAACTTGAAAATTCCCAAAGTGGTAATCAACAAATCATTTTAACACAGAACACAGAAATTAAATGCAATGCCCAAATTCACATGAGCAGCCACACGGAAGACGGGAAGTGGGGCACACCTGGACATGCTTTAGGAAGTTCTGCACACATTTACCCTGCTTTGCAGCCATCTCTTCCTTCCACTCCACAGCACAGGAAAGGCAGATTCTGAGTAAAACACCAGAGCCCTGGCTTTTCCTACCATTAACGGTAAGGTTAGATCCTGGATACAGAAATGTTAAACCATCAACAAACATAAAGTTAGCACTGAACTCAAATGAATTTTTTTTTCCTTTCCCTTTCATTGAAGGGAGAGAAAAAAAAAGCTTCCCATGGCTTCCTTTTCTTGACCTATAACAAATTCCACTAAACTTCAAAAACAATGCTTTGAGATGCTAGAGGATGCAGACAGGAAACTGAAGAAAGACTTTAGACAAAAGTTAAAACCGTCTTTTTTGGAGGGAGGGCTTTGGCAAGGAAGGGTTGAATCTTGACTGGGAGAGCTCATGGCAACTGAGAACATAATTAGATTTAGATGTCATGTAATTGTGACTGCGACGTACCACACATCAAAACGGATTTACCGTTCAGTCAGAGTAAAAGAAATATGTAAAAGCTTGTAAATAAGTGATGATTACCTCAAAGTTTACAAATCCATAAAATGTCCTACAGATTAAATTCCACCATATCTTCAAGTTACTTGAAATCGTCGTTTTTGGAATGAATATCAGTCATCCGTCCATGTTCGATTCATCTTTGAAACTATAAGAGTCTTCTTCCTACCCACCCACTCCCTACGCCCCTTTGTTTTCTGGGACTCTTAATTTATGGCTGTTTAGTGTACCAGGCTAAGCTTCCAAAAATGGTGTAATAAAAATGGGCTTAGATGTCGTCACCATTAATAAGTCTGTTGTTCTTATAAAATGTAGTGTTTGCAATGAAAACCAGGTTTATGTCTATATGTCACGGTCATCCATAAAGTTTGGGGCCATTTTGAAACTTGACTCAAATCAAGGTCAAAAAATTGCTTCAAAATGATATTCAGCAGTAATTTTATTGGGCTTATTTTTCAGAGCCCTCAAACAATGCTTTTTTTATTCCGACTTGTTGGCCCCAAAATACCATAAGGGTTAACCTTGATTGCAAAATCAAGAAACAAAGATACAGGCCTATTGTGCAATAATCAGCCCACATTTCAATGAATAAGTAATATTTCTCACAAACCCAAGTTAGATAGTGGATTTATTTAACCTCTTGGGGTCAGGTAATAAATACTAAGTGAATTATTCAGCCCAATGGCTAATCAATACAATTCCATGATATATTTTTTGTGTTTCATAAAAGGTTGTACACTAAAGGCAGTGAGCAATTATGGAAATTGGGCCAGAGCGCCTCTCAATTCCTCTCTGGCTTGAAACCCCAGCAGGCCACCTTGACAGCAAATCGATTAGTGCTCCAGTGAAGCGGCTCAGTGACCTCTGACCCGCTTCCAGCGCAGCCTGACAGAGGAGAGAGTATTTTATATTTATTTTATTGAATTAACTCCATCTTGCCTGTACCAACGCTTTACACATCTTAGGCAGCAAGCTACAAGCTTCTTCATTGTCGTTGTTTTCCATCGCTCTGGCTAAGCCAGCCCCGCCCCTTGCCCTGAGGATTTCTTTGTCCTGGTTTTCCTTTCACTTTTGGCCTCACTATAGGATTTCAGTCCACCCTGAGACTCATGATGGAGCTCCAGGTAATAAAAACCGAGAGCGAAGTACATAATCCTCCCACCCTATGGTTCCTACCTACCTGGTCCACTCGGGATGGTGTCCTATCCCTGTTTTCTCCCCCACAAAAACAAAGGCTTCTCCCTAAGACCCAGCACAACATGGAGCTCTATGGAAGACATAGGCAAGAGAATACCAAGGATTGAGGGTATTTCTTACAAGAAAATAAAAAACAAACCAGAAGCCTTAGATATTCTTTATTTGTGTTGCTTAATTATATTATCGGCTCATTGAAGCCATCAAAGGGAGAGAGAGAGAGACCTAGACAGAGAGAACCAAGCCAGCCAGGTTTAGGGCACCGTTTCATCAAGGGAGCAATAAATACAAAGGCTCATCAACCATCAACTGTTGAACGCTTAAGAGAAAAAAAAAATCCCTAAATCACCAAAAATTTCTCCGCTTTACTTCTGCTATATGGAACATCAGTAAAAACCACCAAAATAAACAAAAAGTAAATGCAAGGAAGAAACTAAGAGCTCCAATTCAGAAAATCCAGTTGGCAGCTCTGCATATTAAACAATATCAAAGGTTAAATTATCAGCAGAAACTTGATGCTATAAATCATAGGAGTGCAGGATCTTAGCCCATGTTCAAAGGAGGCTCTATAGACTAGCGGTTTAGTACACAGACTCTGAAGTTCAACTACTTGGACTCAAATCCCAGTTTTTCTACCAACTAGTGGCAGACTTTGTACGAACCACTTTGCTTCTCCAAGCTTCGATTTTCCTCATTCATACATAGGGATGACCACAATAGTCTTACATGTAGTAAGTGGTGTTGGCTGCCATTATTATTTAAAAAGATCCAAAAATGTTTTACATGGGTAGGTAAGAAGTAATTTTTCAGTCTCGTTTTATGAGTATGGGGGCTGAAGGATTTTGGGGTTCAAAATCTACCCTTCAAGTTATTGCCCTTCCCAGTTTTGTATACACACAAAAATACTGTGATAACCACCTGCTCCTCAAAATCTCTTTCTCTCTTGGGTTTAGAGGACCTTGAATTTTACCATTAAAGATTCAGTCCTTGGGTTGATCTCCCCAAAGGTCTAAAATGGAAGTTCTCCCCCCACCCCACCACCACCACCCAGTGGTGGAGAACATGAAACTATTTCATTCTATTTATATCACCTGGCCCTGGTCAGGAAACACTTGGGCCCTGGGGAGCACTGGCCTCACGTGTGCAGAATGAGGGATGGGATTTATGATTCAGGAAAGGAGACTGAAAAAAGGGAGCAACAGATCAGAAGAGAAGGATTCCAGAGTTTTGCTTCAACTGCTTCATCATCTCATTAGTGATAGGTCAGCACTTCCAGATACTTTGCTTTTCCTTTTTTTCCCTCCCCAAAGCCCCAGTATGTAGTTGCATATCCTATTTGTAAGTCATTCTAGTTATTCTATGTGAGCTGCTGCCACAGCATGGCAACTGACAGATGGGTGGTGTGGTTCCATGACCAGGAAGCAAACCCAAGCTGCTAAAGTGGTGAGCACCAAACTTTAACCACTAGGCCATCAGGGCTGGCTCATTTTGCTTCTGGTAGAAAGATAAGCTCACCTCTTGAATCCCCCAAGCTTCCTCACCAATGAGGTCCACTGTCACCTTCCCACCTGGCACACCAGACACCCTTAGATCTTACAACAAAAGAGGACTAGGGTCCAAGTTTGTTTGCAAAGACCGTTTCTGCATAAATGCCTTCACTTAGGCTCATGGACAGTGCTGGAGTGACAAGAAATGCTGAATAGCAAGGCTATTTTTGGAGGATTTATCAGAGTTCTTGGGGAAACTGTGAAGGAAGAATATCTTGATTTCACTCCTCATCCTTCATTGTTCTTTGCTGTCCTAGGGATTAATGATCTTTTCTTTTCTTAGTTCAGTAGTCCTTTCTCCCTTAGCCCATGCCTTACCACCAGCATCACTTTTGGGATAAAAAGATAGACTCAGCTACCTCTTCCTTTGACCTACAAACTTCATGGAAAAAGTCAAAAATCCATGGAAGGCAGTAGAGGGAAGTAAGGAGGGAAACACACCCATCCCCACCTTCTCTACTCAGCCCTTAGGTAACAGTCCAGATATTTCACACTTTGAGAGCCAATGAAAATAACTTTTTTGGTATATATTGTCCAATCAAGATGGACTTAGCTAATCATAGCAAAGAGAGATATCAAGACTCAAAGTCAGAACAACTCAAATAAAATCTAATGCAGTGGTGGCTCTGGAATATCAATATGAGATGATTATATTGGGGAAGATGGGGTAAGAAGAGTTAGCAAACTCATCCAGAAGCTAAGCTCCACAGCAAGCAAACAGTTCTCACTTAGAGTGTATGTTTATTTGAAAAGGCCTGAGAGGAGCTGATAGAGACTAACAGAGGGAGACTAAGACCCCACTCGCAAGCCATTCCTTGGTAGTGCCAATGACCTAGTGATATTTGAGGTGTCTCGGGCTGCATGACCTATTATATTATCAAGACTATTAGCAACACTTCCAATGTTCCCTGGATCTAGTGACTAGGCACCTAATTGCCTGTCAAAATCTTAGACCCTCCACCGTGACTCTTACCAGAAGGGGTAATGGGATTGGGCAGAAAGAGATCCTCGTTCTCATGCTAACGAGCTGCGTGACCTTGGGCAAGTCGCCTCTTCCCTGGACCCCCATCTATAAAATGGAGAGGCTATTTCCTTTCCATAAACATTAAATGACTCAAAGTGGTTTGTTTATCTGAATGTGAGAAGCTCAAGATGGAATGTTTGCTTCCTTTGGAAAATTGGAATTTAACAGCCAAAGGAGTCTTTTTTTTTTTCCCTATGAAGGAATAAAAAGAAATCCATTTGCTCAATCTGCTAACCCCAAAACCAAAACAAAAAGAGTCCGTGGTATACATGAGCGGTCAAGACTTCTGCAAGCGCTCGCTCACAAGTCAGTCATGTTCCCTGAGTCTTTTTGCAAAATGACACAGCATATTCTTCCTGGTCCCACAAAAACGAAAATCTTTCACACCTTTGTATAACTCTATGCACTAAACTATAAATTATTCTTCCCCTTTCTTCCACTTTCAGAATCTATACCAAAGTGATTATCTCAGTCATTTTTCAATATTGCTTTCATACTTGGAAAATGCATTTTCCAAAAGTTATTTATTTTTCACAGCATGTCAGGTTGTTATAGTGTACTAGTTAAAATAAAACTACTATATAAACTACTGTATACTTTTGCATGCATTACATTTCCCTACAAACGCTGTGAAGTAGGATTTTCACAGATCCCAGGTATATTTATTCTAAATATTACATTATACTTTACTTTAGCACTTTTCCAGATTTTAAGAAAGAGATAGGAAAGCTGGTTGCTAAAGTAACTTAGCTATTAAATAACTTTCTTATTGAAGTTCTCCATTTCAGAAGAAAAATTATTTAAATATTAAAAGTGGTTTACCATGAAACTTAAAACCAACTCATACCATTATTCCTTCCCAAGAGATTCTGGAATAACTAAAAATGTCCCTTTGGATTTGATTCATGATCACCTAAAAGCAAGAATTGGGCAGGGAGTGAAACATGTAAAGCATAAAATATCGAATGAGTACAACCCAGCGTTTCTAATAATGAGGCCCACCGGTTCTTGACATGTATGGTTAGGTTTAAAGCATTTCCTGGAGTACCTCTAAAAGACGACAAAATAAAATAAAGCCTTGCTTGAGGTAATCCTAAATTTTATGCCTAAAATTGTTTTCTGCTCAAACACAATATTAACACATCATTCTCTAAAGCATCGTCAATTTCTTTAAAAGGCCACCTCAATTAAAGACTACACAGAAGGACATAGATCCAGGTGATCTCATTAGCATTTGCATTTTTGACCATGAGAGCCCTCAGCTATAGGTGAGGGGTGCTTGCTGCAGGATAATTCGACAAAACAAAGCTGACCCTCGCCTGTACGGCAAAGAACTATGGCCGCACACTGGAACCTACTGGGCTTAAAAAATGCTGCTCTCCAGTTCTCTCCGAGGCTGAGTGAGAGGCAGAAAGAGGAAACACTTAAATATTTAATAAATGATTCTGCAAAGGCTTTTGAGCCCTGGCATGAAGAGTTTGAAAGCACTAGCTACTTTCCATCCATTGAGGATGCCACCAAAATGGCTATCTATGATCCAGATTACAGGTGACTCAAGAAAGTAGTTTCTTTTCCTTTTTCTTTTTCTGAAGTTGAGTTAGCAGCAGCCTATGTTGAAATCTTTCAGAATTGCTTTAATCTTTCATTTTAGTTTCATCTCAAGCCACAGAGAATGTCCACCCTCGGTGCCCTAGAGGTCACAGGCAGCGAGTCCTTGAACAGGGAAAGTGTGCTCGGAGAAATACAGAGAGAAAGAGTGGAGAAAAGCAAGCAAAGATACTCCACATGTATTTTTAATACCACCAAATTTAGCTAAAATGCGCTCCCTCGTAGTGCTTTTAACTAACAAGCAGGCAATATATTGCACTGTAAAATGTTTTATTTTAACACCTTACAGTTTTTAGCTCTGTGGTTGTTGCAGGTATATCCATTAAAAGCAACACAGACCATAAATCAGAATTCCATACCTTTTCACAGCGTATGAATCTATTCTCCTGCTGGTAAGCACACAGCTTTCATTGATGCCGATGGGGGTGACATACACTTATGCAGGGGAGAATAGACCACTTTATACTTTTTATGAATTTATGCTTTTAGACAGGTGGCTGTATGTAGACAAGAGACACCAATAAACAGATTTTATCGCAGCTGTTTAGAAACAGATTTTAGGCTACATATCTACGGAGGAATAGTCATCTTTTTCAAAGGGAGATACAGAGGCAAATCCTTGGCAGAGTTATAATCTACAAGTTCACTCCACCACAACGTGGTACCCATCCTCACACACATCCATGGTCATTTGAACTGAGCTTGACCAATCCCAGATGCTTTAATAAGCTAATACTACTTCTGAAATTACACTGATGCTGAATCTAGTTGCAATATCCCTCATCACTACCATAAAAACATAGCAAACACTGAAGGCAAATGTTAACTTTTTAATGCTCTGTGCAATATACATACCTACACAAACACAGGCGTAGATTCTTGGAGGAATCAGTTTTTCACGATGCATAAATATTTTAGATCACCTCCAAAGGGACTGATACAGTGGCTTTAAGGGAATATACTTCTTGTGTTTAAAAAATAAATAAATGCTAAAATAGTCTGTGTTGAACATGGATTCTGTGTGGTTATTTTATATATTTCTTTTCTTTGAAAAATATTTACTTTGATTTTCCTTCTGCGTTTCAGTCACTTCCAAAAAGGAGACCCAGGGACCATGCAAGTTGCAAAAACAGATGTAGAAAATATTTTTTAAATAATAGGCAACCTAAATTTCCATAATTTACAACAAATATTCACACCTGTACAAAGAGGCTGACATTCAGCACACGTATCTAGCTGTGTGAGATTAACAGAGAGCTTTTACCGGGATAAATATCTATTTCCACAGAAATCCACGAACTAGAAACAAACCAGCTCCCATTTTTAGCTTCTTTCTGTCCTTCATATTAAAGACAGCTTCCTAGAAGATATTGGAAAGATGAGTTCACTTTTATTTACTGCAAGAAATATTGCTTATGACTGACACTGTTATATCCATCTGTTGCAGACTTAAAGGCCATGACAATATTTAACTACATTTGCTTGCATGGCTGTGGTAGGGAGAACCACAAAATACTGATCTATCCAAAAGAGAAAAAAATTAGAGAGTGGCACAGTGGAATTTATGAATGAGAATGCTTTGGCTGCAAAGCATTCCCATTATAGCCCTCAGCCACCACAAAACTGCTGTGTAATTGGAAGGGAACTTTTTCCCATGCAAAGAAGCTTACAGTCTGTGCCAACTCATCAGAGACAGCACGTTGGCATGAAGGGACACACACCTGCAGCCAGCCTCTCTCACTCACTGGGGCCTGGCCCCTGCCTGAGCTCTCTGCTCCCCAAGGGACCTGGACCTGAGAACACCACAGATCACAGAGGCACAGGATGAGGGACTGTTAAACTGTGGAGGTCATTTCATCACTAGCCTTAAAGGTGAGGAAACTGAAGCCTCAAAAACGAAAAGTAAACGAGTTCCAGGTTCATAGCCAAAGTGGAAAACAGAGCGAGGACCAGAACTTAGCGTTCTCCTGCATTTTCTTCCATACATCTAGAAGGTGACCCTATTTCAGAGTTTATTTACCTAAAACTGTGATCAACCAATTCAAATGTTATCCCAAATGTCATTCTGGTTGGGAAACAATCAACTTCCTCCAAACCAACTTAGGAATATTACTGTTTTCCCAAAGGAAAAAAAAAATGTTTTTTCTTTCTGTGCATGTATGTCTGTGTGTGTGTTTGTTTTTTTGTCCCCCAGCAAGAAAAACTGCATTGAAGCTTAAAATAATTACCATCTTTTTGGTTTTCCTAAAAAAAAGTCTATCTTCTGAACAGATTTATAACGTAGATCTCATATGTACTAATATCTTAAATTTCAAAAAGACTGAGTTCTGAAGTTCAGTAGAGGGTTCTCAGATTTTGATTTATTATTTGCTTCAGAGCATGAGTTAACATATTCTTTTTATTTATCAATTATTAACAGTAGGAAAATAAAAAGTTAAACAGGATGTCATGATAGGGAGCTATTTTAGGTCAGGTGGTCAGGAAAGGCCTCTTTAAAAAGATCTCTCTGGAAAGGATAGGCCTGATTTATATAACTCACATCTGTCACAGACAACATAATAATAATAAGCACCTACTGTCTAACTGGATCAGGCATTTAAAGAATGTATTATTTCTACAACATGAAACAATCCAGCAGGATGGATCTTGCTTTCCCTATTTTGCAGATAAAAATCCAAGTTTCAAAGAGATAAAGTGACTCATCCAAGGTCACACGGCTAGTTCGTAGACAGTGTTGGCACCCTTGTCCATGTGATCCCAGCATCCGTGCTGTTTCTACTCTGCCAAACTGGACTCTGACAGAAAGGAGCACGCAGACAGAGACCTGCTCTCAGTCTGATCATTGCCTCTTTGTGGGCGTGTTCCCTAAGCCCCTCAGTAAGACCGTTCTTCTTCTCCCCGGTCTATGCTCCTATGTCATCCTCCTGGCACCTGCCTTCATAGCACCTAACACAACTGTCATCTCACCTTTATTTATGTGATTCTTAGAATGACTGACTTGAGAAAGTCTATGCAAGGTCTGTAACAGTCTGCTTGGCACACAGTAGGTACTCACTGAATGAATGAATAAATGAGCCATTGCTTCTAATTTACCTTTGTTGTGAGTAATTCAGTACAGGAGAACCCAAATTGTTATCACTGTCTTATTCTTCTAGCCAGATCTGATAACAACCACAACTTAGATTCAAATTATGTCTTTCATTTAAACATCTCAAAGCAAGATAAAAATAAACAGCTGGAAATAGCTAACATAAAAAAGAGAAGGAGAGAGAGACCAAAATAAGTTTAGAACTCTGCCAAAGGTCTCGATGGTAGCAACAAAACCATAAATGTCTCACGACACTTGATACGTCATGAGGGCCTGCAGATGGAAATGATCTCAGTTCCATCTTCTGCTTCGGCTTCGGCTCACCAAGACGCTGCTCCAGGAAAAGTGATGTGATTTACCCTGCATTCTATCATTCTGAATCCTCTATTAACCGGCACTTGTGCAGTCACAGTACGATGATAAATGATGGTCATAATTATGACCCTAATTCACAGCAAGTCACAAAGGTATCCTCTGGATCACAGAAAAATGACATTAGGTGAGAAGTTCTTAGAGTAGAGACTATGTTATATAATTCTCCCAGGGGCTTTATACAACACGTAATTGTTGAATAAAACTATATCGATCACAACTGTGTTATGGTATCTGAAAATGATGTTCTATGTAAGCCATGTGAAGAAAATATCTACTAACCAGAATGTCTAACTACATAGAATATCCATTAGTGTTTGTTAAGAGAAATTTAAGTCATCTTAAGTAGAAACTGATGACGATCTTGGTAGAGGATATTGGGTCCCAACCTCCTATTTACTAACTGACTAAGAAATTACAGTACTGGCACTTCTGAAGGGCTGTAAGTTAATCAAGGTATTGTGGTTGGAGTTGTTATTGTTATGGTGTTTTTAATCCATCAGACACCACTGTATGGATATTTAAATTTTGATAAAATGAAACAAAACAAAACTCTGAAGAAAAGTTTGATCTGTTTTCACAAGAGAATCCTAGCTGGAGTTCAGGAAGAGAAGTAGTTAACAGAACTAACCCAGACCCATGACAAATAGAAATTCACTGCATTTTTAACATATAAACTAATCATTCTCCTCCTTTCTCAATTTAGGTCATATGGGAGAAAATACACGTGAACATGTACTTTGCCACAGAGCGTATCCATGTAATACAAAAATTTAAAGCAAAATTATATTATTCAAGAAGATAGGTTTCCAAGGTTTTTATCTATGAGTCAAATAAGTAGCATATTACTCATTTTTTTATTTTGTCATTTATTCAATAACACTCAGTGTTAAGTAAACAGTGCAACATAAAGAGGATAGCAATTGTTAAAATATTTCTCCATCTCATCTGTACCATGTATCTCTTTTCTCTCATTCATTTGTATTTGCATATTTCTAAAGTAACTTCTGCCAAGATCATAAGGGAATTAGTTAATTTCTATAAACAAAACCACAAGAAAACGAAGTATCTTCAATGTACCAGAGCTAAAAACAAAGACTCAAAAGAAGGGAAAAATATTAAATAACCTTAGAACCTTAACAAATACATTTAATCTTTTGAATAATTGTATAAATATTTGAGTATCTTTTATTTATGTTTTCCTTCTTTTTATTATAAAGATAAGCTTTATAAAGTAGTCCTCTTTAAAAAAAAAAAGGATAAAAAGAAACTGTGGTTTATTATTTAACTTCCGAAAAGCTAACATCAAAGGTTAGATTTTGGCCTTCAAGAGCAGATCATTTGTAATTTCTCCTTTTTTTATTATTTTTTAAAATTCTGATGTGGAGAAGAGTCGGAGATGTCAAGAATTTTTATCTGGAGGCTTCTCTCAGCCAAGTTAAGTTGATGGGAATTACTCTTTTTTGCCAAAACCCAAAAGAGAAGCTGTATACATACCCTTCCCCCCTCTTCATCTCTCCCCTCTACATGCTGCCCTCCCGCTTCTGACTTAAAATGAAAATATTTTTATTCTTTCTTCTCTCCTTGTATTTAAAGGGGAAAAAAGGGTCCTTGTTATGTTGGAAGCGTAGGGCTACAATTTCATTACATAAAAGAAATTATCTGAAACTCCCAACTTTATCTAACAAATCCACAATGTTTGTTTAGGACTGGGGTGAGGGGTGCTTCTTATTTGCATATGTTATCCTGTGAATTTACTACACGCATAATTTTAAGGTATTTAATGAGTGATTCAAATAGAAATGGAATTAAGTTGCAGACAATGACAGTAATGAAACTCAGGGATAATGAAATAGGATGCAAGTCCAAAGCTCTTGGGCTAAATCAAATTGTGCATCCTAAAATCCAATTTCTATTGAAATTGCAGCAGCTTGAGATAAAGTTGTCATAAAGTCTTATCAAGATGAGTCAAGATAACATGAACATTAAGAAACCATATTTAGATCACCTCAATTCTCCCATCTTTCCAACACAGAAAGGAGTGGATGAGAAAATGATCCAGGCAGTTCACCTTGGTTCTCTTCTCCCTCACCTCCCCACAGCCAACCTGACCCTTTGTTCACTGCCCACTCCCCTCTATTCCTGCCACTAGTGCTGACCAAGACTTCATCATCTCTGGGCCTTACTATCACAGTAACTTCCTAACTCGGTTGCCTTGCATCTGGGATCCACTTTCTACAACTCTGCTCATCCCTCCAAGTCCAACTCAAATATCACTACTTCTCCCTAGCTTTCCCTGACCACATACAGAATTCATCAGTCCCTGAGACTCTGTCACACCATCTAACACATCTTACTGGTTAGCCCCCTGTTTGCGTCTGTATGTCTGTACCTCTCAATGGTACAGACATTTGAGGGCAGGAAAAGCTTCTGTTTCACTAGCACATGAGCAACACAGTCTCTCACAAAAGAGACACTCAATAATCTCTTTGAATTGAACCCATTACCTTTATTGTGGAATTTAGCTATCCGCTTAACTGTGTCGAGTTGTCCGTGATAACAAAAATCCTGCTTATTAAAATATGCTTCTATGACATAGCCAGAATGTGTAACAGTCATTGGCCTAAGTGGAGTACTGGATGAAAAGGGGCCCAAAATGGGCCAAAGTATTTCAAAATCCCTTTCCTAAGGCACGTTTTAGGTAGGACAGACAGCCCGGAGACTCAAGTTACTGGTTACTTAGCTTCTTTCTTTTTTTAAACAAATGCTTATTGAATTGTACACTTTGCTACGTATTGGTGACTCAAAGCCTAATAAGATGTGGTCTCTGCCCTCCAGAAAACTGATGACAAAGACTCAACATGGAAGGAAAGTTTGAGAAACAAAAGAATTGACGGGAATCAGAGCTGACAGGATCAGCAGTGTTCTGGTAAACTGGAGGGAGGGAGCCCTGCTTTGCAGTGTTTGCCAATTTCCGTGGTGTAAATACTCCCACCACAAATGATTTCAAGTTACCAGTCATATCACTAAACAGAGTTGGGAAGAGATTCACTCACTTGGTGCTTATGAGCCAGTGCAAGCCAGCTCCAGCACACCACTGGCCAGGATCTATACCCTCTACAGCCACCAGCTAAATTCCTCCTCACCCAATAACTCATCTAATAAATATTTTTTGAGCACCTACTGAGTGTCAGGCACTGTGCTGGGCAGTGAATAGTCACAGCCCCAGTCTCATAGAAGTTACAGCACACTATGCTGGGAACTGCCCCAGCTGGGAAGTGAGTGAAGATGTCTCTGAGAATTGAAGGAATGGCAGCTACAATCTGACAGATGAATTGAACTTCAGTTATCAAAGAAGAGAGGGAAGGTGCCTGACAGAAGCAACAGGAACAGTAGATAGGGAATTTGGCTTTTATCCTAAGAGCAATAAGAAGTCACGGATGGGTTTTAAGCTAGGGAAGGACACGAACAGATTTGAATTCTGAAAAGCTTACTCTGGCTCCTGTGTGGAAGAATGTATTCTAGAGAGGCCAAATGGATGCAGCGACACCAATCTGGAGTTATGGCAGGAGTCAGGGTAGCCAGTGATGATGGTAGGAGTGGAGATGGTACAAAAAAGATAACAGCTGAAAGATACCCAGTGTGACTGTGGGAGATGAGAGAGAAGGCAGCAGCAAGGATAATTCCCAGGTTTCTACAACTGAAGGGATAGAGAAATCTGTCAGTAAGATGAAGAAGATGACCAGGTTTGGGAAGCAGAATTGAGAGTTCACTTTTTTTTTCCCACATCAATGAACGTTTATTTGGGCAAGAAAATCATTTTTGGACACTGAGTTCCTCAACATAGATTTTTATATCCTCCCTTTATGTAAAAATGACTCCCTACAAAAGAAACCCATACCTCTTATCATGGCCTTCAGCGACCTTCACACGTTGGCTCCAATCTTCTTCCCAGTCCCCTTTCCCACTGGTTGCCATGTACTGTTATTTCCCTCCCTCAGCAGCATCCCGTTCCCAAAACTTTTAGGAAACGCATGGAACCCTGTCTGCATTTCTTTCCCCCAAATCCCCCATTAAAACCTGATTTCTAATTCTTGCTTCTTGGTGAGAGGCAAATGCTCAGCATCTAACAGAATCACACACCCCAAAACTGTCTGCATTTCAGGTTGAAGACGGGTAGCTCAGACCATATCTCATTCATCTTTGTATCTCTTGGACCTGTCAAGAGATAGGTACCATATTTCCATATTTTGCTACCATTTTTTCAAAAGCAAAATCATAAAACTTAGCCTCACAATAGGAACACGCTTGGAGCAAGAAGACAGACTGGTCTTCAAACATACAGTAAGTACTCATCAAACATTTATTGTATATGAATTTGTGTGCTCATTGATTGATTCAACAAAAAAATCGCTGAGGGCCTATGATGCCTATGCACACAGCAGGTACTCAATAAAGAACAAAGGAGGGACTATCAGGCATCAGGAGCTTCCCTCCCCATAGGCACTTCATATTCAGCTTCTAAAACAGATGCCTCTGATTCCTGCCTCCCATCTCTGTGTCCATTCTAATTTCAGCACGTATATCGCCCTGACCACATGCCGCCACAAGAAGACTTCCTTCCACGGCATGCCAACTCTGAAGGAGCCGCCCGGCCTGCACACAAGCACAGCCCGTAAGTGTCAAGATGTCAGTATACCCAAGGACAACCCTCAACCAATGGGGGACATGAGCCAGGCAATAAATGCTCCAGCCTCTAGTCCTTCAGGAGCCTAATTCTGGGAGGCGTATTTCACTCTGCCTCTTAGGAGATCCCAACAGGATTGAGCACCGATTGCCTAAGCGATGACTTTTCTCATGCATCACTCTCTTAGTTCTTCCTTATCTGTTCTTAGCCTCCTCACCACCTGCTTCCTAGATTCATGCCCACATAAACTACCCGCATCCAAATCCCTGTGGAAGGTCTACTTTCAGGAGAACTTCAAACTAAGACAGCTTCCAAGGGAAAGCAGCCACTTCCGTGTCTATGAGATTCTCTGACTTTCACTCTGACTAATGAATTCCACTGAAAACACGGTGAGGGCCGTTCAGAGAACATCTGTGGAACGTTGCAGTGAAAACAGCACACAGAGAGTGCTAAATACACTTGCAAATTAGCCTTACAAATTAAATCCAGGTAACAATCTAGCTTCTTCCCCATAGTAAAAAGGAGGTAATGGATGTGGCGTCCCAAATTACTGGTTTTGTCACACCATTCCCTTGCATTCTTCAGAGCTTGATTTGGCTCTTTTTTCCAACCTTGGCCCAGCATGTTAGAACGTATTTGTCAATATATTAAATGTTACTTAAACTTCCTAAAATGATCCCAGAACAGTAAAGAAAGAAAAAAAAAAAGCTTCTGATTTAAACATACTCAGCTATCCATTAGCATGACAAAGTCTGCATTTTATTTAGACATTGCCATTAATAATGAAATGATATATGATTTCCACTCCTGCAGCTCTTCCTTCCTCGCACAATCAATTATACATTTAAGAAAATACTTAGTGGATAGAAGGCTTCTCTAATTAAGCATCACTTGAGGGAGCCTGTGAGATTCCTAAATCTAGAAAAGAGCTCTAAGATACATAGGGTGGTAGAGGGAAAAAAATCCATGCAAAATGTTTGAGTCTTGTTTGGAAAAAAATAAACTTTTATGCATTGTGAACAGCTCCATAAGGAAAAACTCACATACACACACATTTTTTTAACCCAGTAAAGACTTGGAGGTGAACTAAGTATTCTGCAAAGCATAAATTCTTTCTCTCTTTATACCAGCTAAGATGCCAGAACTAACTTGAAATTCAATCTTTCGGGTGAGACTCAGCCCTCGAATTGCTGTCCCTTAGACGAAACAGCCTTCTCTGTCGAAATCATTGAGGATTTAAGATAGATGGTTCTTGAGAAGCCTGGAAATTTTCCAAAGTGAGAATCAAATAGAAACAGCTAGCATAAGATTTCCCAGAAGGCAAAACAAGGTTGGCTTTTCTCACTAAAATTATTACATATCACATCTCGTTGTCAGGAGGGGTGCTTCTCTTGGGATAATCTCTAGTACGAATTTGCATCCCTGTCGTCCTGGAAAACTCTCTCCACTACACCACAGCAGATTCACTCAATTTGGAAAGTCCTAACGCTTTCTCTTTCTCTCCCTCTAGAGGCAGAAAATGAAGCACTTAATAAGGCTTGATTTCAAGGCATTAGAAATAAAACTTGGGATAAGGCACTCCAACAGGAAAGGAAAGCAGGCTTTGAAGGAAGGCAAGGAGTGTGTCAAGAAAGTTGCCTAGAGAAGAAATGGGGGACAGTGGCAGAGGAGGGGTGGGGAGACAGAGACGAATGCACAGAGCACTGGCGTCTCCCTCCTCTGTCTCCATCTCCTTCTCCTGCGCTCCCCTCCATTATCCTCTCCCCCCTCCCATATTCTCAATCATTTTCTCCCTCTCCTCTCCCCTTCTCTCTGTCTCTCTCTTTCTCTCTCCACTGCTCTGTCTCTGTGTCTCTGGATCCCTGTCTCTCTCTTTCTTGCTCTTTTTCTCTCAGGCTTTCTTACCCCACTCCAATGCCCCTCAGGACCATGGATCCTCCTGCTCCTGGAACTGGTCCCCCTCCTGCCCAGATGATTCCTCCAACAGGAGGGATCAATGAGCTTCCTGAACGGACTCTGTACATGGCGCCATGTCACCAGAGACAGCAGATGTCCAGGGACACCTCCAGACACCTCCTTTCCCCAGTGCCCCTCAAACCAGGAGCCTCGCCACAGCTCTCAGACCTTGGGTCAACCACACTGGGCCCAGAGCGACTTTTTCCCCTGAGCCATAAGCAGATTTTTAAAATACTCGTGCATGAACGAACTTCTAGCTATCGACTGACTGCTTCCCTCTTGCCTCCGTTCTTCCTGCTAGCCAGTCCCTCTGTCGGCCAGGAGCCCTCCTTCCCCGCCAGAGGCGTCGGAAGGAAACTCAAACTCAGCTGCAAGAAAGAAGTCACTCCCAGGAGGAGGTGGAGGGGACAAGGCTGGGCGCCTGTGCTCTTTTTAATTCCACATTCTGGCAAAAAGAAAACCTCAGGTCTGACTTTAGAGCCTTTGACACATAATTGGTAGCCAATTTTCCTAAGTGGAGAGTCAATTTTCTGCTTGTGAAATGTAACTTTACCCTGGTGCACACCAGGCCCCAGGGTTTTCAATGTGGCTTAACAGCAATTATATGAATGTTAGGAAGAGGGAAGTGTTAAAGTCCCTGCATTTTCATTTTTTCATGTTTTTACCTCTTAAAGAGATAGAAGACGTCTCCTAACCAACTAACCCAGAGAAACCCACCCAAAGACAGGCACAGGAGAGCCTGAGAAAGAAAATCATTTTAAAGCCCCGCCACAAAGGAGACATTTTTTCAATTCTCTCCAGTACTCGGACTAGTAGTGAGATGTAATGGGGAGGTGAACAGCAGTTAAGGGTCAGGGCATCCTTCGCCTAGCTCCCCTCCAGCTATTTTCTTTGCCCCCATCCTACGCCCTCCCCTTCTCCCCCCAAACAAATACCCCGGTGGGCGGCGGCGCTGGGCCCCACCGCAGGCCGGCTCCCCCCGCACCCCCAGGCGGCCGGCGGCTCCGTCCACATGTGCGACTCATGTTTCGGCTTTCACTGGCGACAAACTGGAGCCGGGGCCTTTCCGTTTAGAAGGAACTCGCTACGTGTCGCTAACAACAACACAAACACCGCCGGCCCCGCTCTGTGCTCCGCTGCCCACAGTGTGCTCGGCACCAGGCGGGATTTATAGCAAGGAGCCCCGACTGTAAGAGGTAATTCATGAGTCCCCACAATGCCACTACTGAGAGGCATTGACGGGGGGGAAGAAACATCCGCGGGCTCCCGCTCCGGGGGCCTCCAGGCCCATCCTGATCTGCAGTTGTGCACCGTCCCCAGCAGCACAACGCATGCAATTTGTCCTCATTCATTTTGTTGTAATTTTTTTCTCTATAAGGGGGAAAAGTGGTAATCTCTGCCACCTGCCTTTTATCATAATTTGTTAAAAACCCAACAGACTTAAAATATGTTCTTTTGTCATTAATATTTTTAATAGAAAAGTATGTTTACACAAACCTACATGGCACACACACACGCACAGTTGGGCTCATAACACACTCACGTGCAAAATAAAATTATGTCCTTATTACAAACGTTCCTGGAAGATGTACGTTCGTTTCAGAAAGACATAATAATTTTAATAAAACCAAATCTGATTTGGGAAGCATCTACCATGAATGAAATTTTGGAAAGATGAGAAAGAAAACAAAGTAACTCACGTTAAAAAGCACTGAACAGGGAAAAAATATGCAATGTAAAAATTCCACCAAAAAAGAAGAAATCATATGTCACGCAGACATAGGTTTATTGCTTCACAGCCTCAGAAAAATCTCCTATCTCAAAACAAAGAGGAAAATCTTACACATGAAAACTACCCTCTAGACTATCAGACTCAATTGCAAAAGATATAGAAAAAACCCACAGCAGAAATACACACATGAAACTTTGTACCAGATTCTGTATTAAAAGTAGGCTTGTCAGGTCTCATGAGTGCCTCCCTGGTCTGTGGTTACAAGGTTCAGCGTTCAGCCCTCAGCAAATCAGTGTGGGGTTTCTCTAAATTTGAGCCACAGCCTCTCAGGATGATCCTTTGCAACACCAGCCTTTTAAATCCCACATCTTTGCTTTTCTCCCTAACTCTCAGCCGAATTGTCTTCAAGTTCCTGCCTAGGTCAGCCATTCCAAGCCGGAATTAAGAGACAAGACAGATCCTTTACCCTGAGAATTCGGAGCCGCAACCCTTCGGGAGAGGCCCAGGGAGGGGTAATTGTTTTAGCGAAGCTTGCTGCCCCTTCAGTGGTCCATGCGACCCTGCTGAGCGTGGCTGCTTACCTTTGGCAGTAACCCAGGGCAGGTTCAGAAAACCCTTTCGTGTCCCTGCCCTTAGCCTTGTGTCAGTGAAGCCTGGCACATCTTTTTTGTGGTTGTAATTTAAATGAGACAACCAACTGCACAGCTGTCTCGGTCAAATTATGCAGGGCCATGTGGCCTTTCTTCCATCTTTAAAAAGTCCAGGGCACCTCTGACCATGTTTGAGGAAAGCCCAAGGGAGCAATGACCAACAAAAGGAATACTGATTATGCCAGCAAAGGATGGAAATTTGCCTAAATGAATATATTAAAGGCTGTGCTCAGAAAAGGGAAACGTTAGTTTTTAAATAGAGGCAGAATGGTGTCATGATTAAGACCCTGAGCTTTGGGGCCCAACACAGCAGGACTGGTGTCCCAGCTCCACCACTTAATAGCTGTGGTGACCTTGGGAAAATTATTAAACCTCTCAGAGCCCCAGTTTCCTCATCTAGAAAATGGGGAAATAAGAATACTCCCCACTAGAGTTATTGTAAGGATTAAATGAGAGAATACTTAGCAAATATGCAGCTTAAGAAATGTTGGCCATTATTATCGTCATCATCAAAGCAATTACAACAATAACACATAAGGCATGTAAAAGCCAATGCCAGTCACTCACCATGCCACTGGTCATCTGTACCCCAGGAGAAAACTAATTTTACTCTGCCTCCAGCCTCTTATTTTAAGTATTATAGAACTATGTCCTCGCCAAGCTGCAAATAAAATCGATGTGACTGAAGTTTCTATAAT
Organism: Equus caballus; assembly: GCF_041296265.1. Taxonomy (NCBI): domain Eukaryota; kingdom Metazoa; phylum Chordata; class Mammalia; order Perissodactyla; family Equidae; genus Equus; species Equus caballus. The sequence goes on along the minus strand of NC_091697.1, from coordinate 36,136,378 downwards.
CTAAAATTTTATTTTATTCCATTTATACTGTGTTGAATATTTTAACATCTCTCTCTCAAACGCATACCCACACACACAAGCACACGCACACATGCACATCCCAGGCACAGGTATATGAGGATAAGCACACAGAGGATGCTTACTACACCGGCATATACGCCAGCAGATATGCAGGAGACAATGAGTACACACACTCCAGAATGAAAGGAACGTAATTATCGACTTTGACAACTCTATTCAATGATACTCAATTATGAATTGCATGGCAAAAATAAATGCTTTAAAATGCTGAAAGCATGACACATTATATCTTTTTTCCTAAGGATACTTTACAAGCTGATGGCAAAGGGATAAAGACCTCATCTTGGGGGTGCTTCCTTGGGATAAACAATCAGTTCTTGTCCATGTTGGAAGGGATGGTTGGTCCTAAGCACCATGGGGCCAGTGACCTCTTGCTGGTCATTAATCATTGCTGAATTCCCTGGAACCAAGGTTATTATCACCAATATAAACTCAAATAAAAATTCCAGAGACATATGGATTTCTTTTAATAGTCTTATTTCTTTTGGCTTTTATAGGGCATTAGTATGGAATTAATGTCTATACATTAGTTCTGTAGTTGGTTTGCCTTAACACCTGATCTCTCTTAAAGTAAAGATTTACTGGACATAAAATAAGAAATAAAGGAAAACAAACAAAAAAACAGGAAATCCTGAGAGGGCCTATTCTGTACCTGGAATTCTCCAGTCATTATCCATGGGACTCACAAGTTTGTTTCCTTGGGGATCTGTCAAAATATTATAATGTTTATATGGAAGGGTTCAAGAATTTCAAATTTAAGAATATATATCTGTATATATACAGAATCTTGTTCCTATCCTGGACAAAGTTTTGTTTCTCAGTCTCTCATCTCTGCATGTGACAAAAGAAAAAAATGTTTTCAAGATTTTGTGAGATTCTAATTTCTTTAAGTTTAAGGAATATACACGGTATTCTCACACACAAGCACAGGATACTAGCAAAGCACATAATTTCATAGTTTCCTTCCAAATATACTCAGTTATTCGTCCTTCAAGGGGATTATCCACCTCAAAACTACAGATAGAAGGTAATATCTGCTGGCAATTAACAGTTATTTAACAAGCACATGCTTTGTGAAACTTAGTGTATATCCTCATCTATCAACATTCAGGCTACTTCATCCAGAAGACAAGTCTAAACCAGAGGAACCTGTTTAGACAACTTTGGGATGTCGCACAGGAAGCCTCTGCTGACGGCCTTTTGGGGTTACTATCTCACGGAGATGGATGCATTTGTCCACGTGCCTCACATTTTATAAGCCTACAATTTTCTTTTTACTAGATTCCTTTCCCATCTTGCCCAAGTTGTGCTACCAATAAATTTAAATAGACCAGCTCAACTAGCCTTGTAAGGTACATCACCTAATGACCTCACCCAGTAGACCCCTGCCTTAAGGTAGATCTCAGCAATAGATGTGGGATGTGTTTACTGCCAGACCCTCTTATCACCCAGCTGATACCTGGGACAAAGAAATGAATGAGGAGCGAAAGTTCATTGAGAACATTGCTGGTCGTTCAATTCTAACTGTGAGGCTGCTATTTACCGTACAGCACCTGCTGCCCAAGCAAACGTTTAATAATAGGCTACTGTCCAATGTTAGCTATAAAAGGTGACTAGATTTACAGGAGGATAGAGGATTAAAATCATTGAGAGAGCGGCAAGCTTAAAGATCCTAAGTGTCCAATTCTCTCATTTTATAAATGGGGAAACTGAAACTCGCAGAAGTTGAGACTTGCCGAGGCTCGCATATCTAAATAACGACAGAGGCAGCCCTAAAAACCAGGTCTCCTGTGTCCTGGTTCAGCGTTCTACACCAGGCTGCTTCTCATTTTCATTGTAAATGAAAAATCCAACTTCAGCATGAGCGATTTAACTTATCAGGCCTACAGCAGAACCAAAGCATGCTCGCTCATCAACAGAAGGATATTCTCAAATTTGAGTCCATAATGGAGGTAACAGTATCTTGAAGATCAAAAATTAACACAGTAGAGCACTAACCTACACTGAATCTGATGCATAAGGAAGTACTTCAAATCTTATGTTGGGAGTGGGGCAGGGGGCCAGGTATGGCAGGAGAAAGATGAATGAGTCAATGGAATTGCTGGTGATTTGGAAAAGCAAAAGGGTTCTACACCAAATGCAATTTCCTTAATAAATGAGCGCCCTGGAATTGCCACATGGTACCTCCTGTGTAGTCCCCACTCAGGGATATTGGCTACTATTTATGTCATACAGTAGATGCTTCATGAACATCTAGTGAATAAATTAACATGCTGGTTCGTTTCTCCTATCTGAAGTCAATGAAATGAACGGGTGTTTGCCCTCATTGCCTCTGTGAATGAAAACAATGGTTCCCAAACAAGAGTATACCCCATAATGAACCAATTTTTATAGGTTTAACAGAATTATTATTTCTTGGGTTCCAACGTCAAAATACTTGGGAGTGCAAGAGAATTCAACTTGTTGAATGGTTTATGATAAATAGGGAAGAGGAAAAGAGAAGATACAGAAATTCATTATTTCATCTTTTTTAATCCAGGGCACTGGCCCTAAATGACTAGACAGGTGATGCAGGAGAGAAAGACAGCTCTTGGCTACGTTCAGTCACATATCTGAACCAAGACGCAGAATCCAAAATTTTTCAAAATCAGCTGAATCATTTGAGGCAGGCCAGATAGGCATGTAGTTCAGAAATGGAGATATTTGTTGCTTCCTCCTTTCCCCCACATCCTGAAAAAATACAAAAGATGCTGCTTACTCCCTGCCGCTCCTGCTCACCAGGTGAATGTCCCTTCGCCTTTTGGAATCATTCTCCTATAGTTCAGCTGAGACTCTGCCAGGGGCTACTAATTCCTCACAGCACCATACCCATGACTTCTGCCCCTTCTTGGCAGTTCAGAAGGTGTGCAAACCTGCTCAGTCAATGCTGTACACAAAGGCGGTTTTCAGTAGGGGGAAGTTCAATGTACTTTTTCCCTCTTTCACCATAATTTCTTCAGAATGATATTCTACAACAACGCCTCATTTCCTTTATTATTATTTCTGGAAAGGACAGTTTATTAAATTTGTTTAGGCTTAAATATAAGGTAATTTTTTAAATTAGGACTTACTTTGAAAATTGCCAAGTTAAATATTTATGTATGTCAGTGCCTTCCAGAGAAAGATAACAGTCAGATTCAACTGCTCATGATGACGTCTAGAACAGAAAGAACTTTTATAAAATCCTTACTGAAAGATGACTATTGATGAAACATCGCTGACAACTATAAACAGAAATTGCTATTTTTTGTACAGTGTTATGACATACAAGCAGCACAGCTGCAAATGAATGAAATGTTTGAGCTTTTAAAAATAAAATAATATTTTATGATGGGTCTTCTGCAAGCTCCTTCTCCTCATGACCATTATCATTTCTCAGAAACAATTTAACGTGTGCTCCTTGTATGTGGGGTGCACCATGCTGAGGCTAGTTGGAGACATGAAGCCCAAGGGTCTCCTTGAACCCAAATCCAGAAAATACAAGTTATACCCTTGCCTGAAGCCGATGTCACACAAGGCGAAATGGAGAGCAGAGCAGGACCCAGATGGCCCAGAGGAGGAGCAGAAAAGCCACTGGAATCAGAGCCAGGGCCTTGGCTTCAGGTCCTGGCTCTGAGGCTAATTAGATCTTTGGGCAACATTGCTGAGCTTCTCTTGGCCTCAGCTTTCTCATCTGTAAAATGAAGAAACTGGACTGTAATCTCTGAGAGTCCATTCAGCTCAACTAGAAACCTGGTCTCTTCCAACAAGAACCTAGATTCCTCAGAAAATCTTTCCGTGAGACCTGGTGAGGTTATTTACTAGCTTTATGAAACTAAACTATTCATTCCTCATTTCCGTGAAATGGGCACAAAAACCCCTGCTTATCTCATAGTGTTGTTGTGGGAACTAAAAAAAATGTAGGTCAAAGAGCAGGTATGTAAACCAAAAAGAGTCAAACCCATGTAAAATCTTGATTTCACTCCCTCAAAGAGGGAGATAAGGGATAGAATGAAAGTGTTAGGCTTCCCAAAGTTATGTATGTCTTAGGAAAGATCAAAGGCTTTAAGCTAAAGGAATGAGATTCTAATGGTAGAATTCACAGTATCGGCCAGAGTTGGGAGGGAAAACCTTGCCTGCAATCTTAAGGGCTCTGCAAATATTCCTCACTGTTTTTCAACCCAGCTGTTTATCAAACCTGAAGGAGACTTTTCTAATGGAGCCCACAGACCTGCCCAAACTACAGAGAATACCAAAATGGGAGGAAAAGTCAGTAAGCAAATGTTTTGTTAACGAATAAAGATCGTACATTTCATTCCTGGTAACTCTCACGTTTCTTTAGGCCCATCAGCAGAAGCATAAAGCTAGCTTAATAAACCATAAGACGTGAAAAATTCACTGTGATGGTGCATCCCCAAGAAGTCCCCAGATGAAGGGGACCCTGGCAAACAAGCAGTCCACCCATGGCCCTATCTTGAAACCAGACAGATGAAGCTGTCTGCTAGAAAACTGAGATTCCCTTTACTTTTCTACAATTACAAAGTTGTTTGTGGGAGTCCCCAGGAATCATTTATAACTGAGAGAACAAGAGAAGCCACCTCAAACTCCAGTTTCAATAGACCTGAAATCCTTCTGGAAACCCAAAGCAGCTGCACCATTTGGCGTCCCCAGAGAATATGAACACAGATAAAACTAATCCAATCCAGTGGGAAGAAGGGTCGCTGTAGAGCTGGGGCTAATTTCTTAGTAATTTTCAGCCATTGCCACTTTTCCTTCTCCGTAATTTCCATGTATCTTAGAACCTGAATTTGTAATTCATACCCCTATTTTAAATTCCCACCTCTAAGTGAGTCTATAAGGAATACCAGCACATTTGTGTCAAGGACCTTCTGAACAGTTACAGGGAAAGGAGTGAAGCAGAGTTCTCTCCCAAAACTCAGGGGCTGCAGACTTGGCTTATATGAGTCACTAGTTCTCATGACGTCCAAAACCCCAATGGACACTGTAGGGACGTGGCTCCTCTAACCAAGGTAGCTTCCATTTCAACCAGGCCTCCTGAAAAACTTGCTCCTAATTTCTACAATATCTAGGTGGGAACCGAAGCCCAATAGTGCTCACAGATAACAAGCGAAAGCTTGTAAAACACCAGGTCTGGGAAACTGATGAATTCCCGGGCAATCTACTCTGAGAAGCAGACAGACAGAAATAAAAAGACTTGGGAAAGAGGAAAAAGACATATAATGTAACACGGTTTCCTGAAATTCATTATACCAAACTTCCGTGATACATCAAGGAAGAGGACCTAATTCTGCCCTGATTATTTTGGGCATGTCATTATTAATGTTGAAGAAACATTTTTAAGCCACAGTCTCTCAGCAATTTGATGAAAGAAAAAACTAACATTTCATAAGTAATGTGGAGAGCACCGTGATTTGAAAGAAACTACTATTAGTAAACTAAACAGCACTTGAAATAAAGAAAATTACTGCTAAGACATACTGTTCTGAGAATTATCAGGAAGAATACCAAAACGCTAACACTGCCGTACACGAGAAATTATTCAACTATGCATTTGAGTAATTCTGCATTTTAATTTAACCCTTTGAAACATTAATCAAACCGTGGCTAATTATAGGAATTAAGGAATTAAACGATGGAATCTTCTAAAAGATATTATTTAAAAGGCAGTTTATACAATTACTCGTATAGATGTTTGCTTTAAAGAGGAAAACAGTTCTACTGTAATGAAAAGGGTCTTAGAAAATTAAATTAACAAGGGGGGACCAGGCTGATATGAAACTAAATTAGCATCAAATGCAAATTACAGGGTACTTAATGGTAGAAACAGGTGCAGAGAAGAACCCTAAATGAGATAAATGAATAAAACATCCCTCTCCACAAATGTGGAAGCTGACACAAAGTCAATGATATGAATAATTCAGCAGCCTCCACACTGCTGTTGAGGTCAGCCTGCCTTGACCTTTGAAACAGGAAGTAAAATTCAGTTCAAATTTGAGTGACTAGAAATATAACAGTTATTTGTTTTTTATATTAAAAAACCCACAGAATTTTTTTTTTAAATACAGATACAGGAAATACACTAGAATTATACTTTGAACTAAAGAGACATTGCATAATCAAAGTAGTTGGTAAACAAACAAACAAAAAATCGTTAGATAAGATTTTACCCAAACCATGTTTTAATATGGAAATCCTAAAAATAAAACAAGTAAAAGCATATATACCAGTGTTCAGCTTATTGATCAAACATCCTGTGAGAATAAATTTCTATATTTTTACCCTTTCTTCAAATTATTTTATGTTGATGTCAATGTAAAAAAGCATGTCATAATTTTTTTAAAAAAATTAGCCTCAGAGTTTTATTAGCAATGCAAAGTAATCCCTCACATTTGTATGACAAAATGTGGTTCAACTAGATTTTTAAAAAATCTTTATGAAACTGCTTTTTTTTAATCCTTCAAACCTGATTTAATAAATCTTGCAGCCCCAAATTAGTTTATTTTATAAAAATAAAATCATTCTCATAACTGATAACTGGGTTCTAAAAGCAAATCATTCTCGTAACTGAATACGTGGTTTTATGTCTCTTATGCTTTTTTTCCTTCTTTGCATGCTTCAAAGTATTCTGTACAGTCAACTAGTGAAAGTACCTTCCTCATTTGAAATTGAATTTGGTACTGCTAGAGATTAACATGGTATGACAACAAACCAATTTCTACAAGCTAGAAAGACAGGGAAATATATATGGTATATCACGCTCATCTGTATTTTACAGGATGGCATAAAGGATGTTTGATAATAGCAGTTATCTCTGCCCTCCAATTGGTTCCATTAATGGGACCTACAACTTGGCTATCTACCTTTCATCTATCTACTGTGCTTGTCAGATAGAAGATTATGTTGAAATATGAGCTTAATTTTATTTTCTAGATTTAGAGAGGGTTAAAGCTACACGCACACACACACACACACACACACACACACACCCCTCCCAGCCATGGATGAGAAAGCAGTGGTAAACTGTGTCTACAATATGATTACCATATGAACAAGTTGAGGAAATGCTCCTTCTAAATCCAAGTGTTTGGCAGAGGCGAAATTAAAGATGCAGGGTGCGGTTTTTTTTTTAAATTACTATTATTATTATCATATCAGCTAAATCACTCCTCGCTTGACGTTTAATAAAGGGTGATAGACCAAACACTGCTGATTTGGGGCTTGGCGTAATGACCGACCTGAGCGAAGGTTTGTGTACAAAGTGGCTCCCCACTAAATAGGGCTCTGTGGAACCAGCTGGTTCTCATTTTGAAACAACCGGTTTCTCTATCCCCAAGTGCTAAAGAAAATAATCCTTGCAATCTATGACTACACACTTCCACAGAGGCAGCAATGAGAATTTGATTGTGGAGATAATTAAAGTCATTCCTGGAACTTCCAAGAAAAAAAAGGGAGAAAGAGGTGGGGTCGAAAGAAGGAATCGTCACTGATAGTTTAAAATTATACTAGGACAAATCATTCTGAATGGAGAAGAGGGAGGAGGAACCCTGCCCTTCGCGGAATTCAGTTGAACCAGCTCTGTTTTCTTCTCCACTCGGGGGCTCCAGGGTGAGGCCTGGGATGACGTTAGGGCCACAGGCCCCCATGTCTGGCTTGGACGCTGAAGAAACGAAATACAGCTCAAGAAACTCCTCGTCACCGATGACACATCACAATGCGATTTTTTGTTTCAATCTTAAATAAAATAGCCGGGGAGGAAGCTATCTGGATTCTTCAACAAACAGTCATTCTGGGCTGATCCGAAATGCTGAGATTATTTGAACAGTAAGAAAAGACAGGGAAGATATCAGACATTTGAAGGCACTGATTTCTGTTTTTCTTTTAATGCTACGCTGTTCTTCAATAGGAACCTGTGCTTGAATAGCCCGAACGGCATTTGGCTGAGCCTACGTTTCCCGCACGCCTGCAGATTTCACGGGCATTGGGGGAAAAAACTAAAATACACGTAATCTGTCTGTCTGCACTATCTGCCTTTAACAGGAAGAAGGGGTGGGCTCAATGAAGCTGATTTGGGGCCTCTCAATTAACCTGATTAATTCAGCACATTGCTCCCATGAATGACACCTTATCTTGAAAATAAGGGAGAACTTCCTCCCCGGAGTAGACGCAGGAGCCCCCTAAAGCCACAAAGATGCAGCCTATCAACTGTGAGCGTGAGCGGCGTCTGCTTCTCCTCCCTCTTCCCAGCTCGCAGGTCAGAGAGACGGGCAGACGCGGCTCCTGATTGGATTTTGTGTCCTAAGGACAGGAGGCAAGCTCCCGTCTGCCCAGGTGGCCTTGGAGAAGGCTGGGAAAAGGGATGCCCTGTGGGCAACTTCAAGCCCCTTCTTTCAGAGTCAACCAGGCACATGATGGGATTGGGGTGGAGGACAAGGGGGTTGGAAGAGAAAGAGAGACAGAGAGAGAGAGGAAGAGAGTGAGAGAGAGAGAGAGAGAGAGAATTCATTAACCCTTCAATGGCCAATTAATAGCACGTCAATATTATACCTGTCTGAAAGAAAAAACAGTGAACTTTTAAGTCTTCTAACATTATATAAAACAAAGGCACTGCTGAAACATATGTTACCCTAACACTGATTTCATGTTTGATATAATAATGGGAGATGACCAAGATGCCATAGAAAAAATAAAGCTTTCCCCCAAACTCTCTGAAATGTGCGTGCTTGCAAAGGATGCTATATGTACGTGTGTGTTTTAAATTCACGTTATCATATGTAATAGAAATAGTAGTTAACAGAACATATTCTTGAAAACGTGCTTCATGAGAATGTCAACAGCAGGGTTTTTCACTTACTTGTCTGCTTTGTGATTTACTTGATCAATTAAATATTTAGGCAATAAGGGGATTTGCATGGTAATCGTGTGAAGATTAACATTTTTAAGTGTAACAAATTTAATATTTTATCTTACATTTCTGTTTCTCCTCATTCTTCAGTGGCAGTCCCTTTTCACTTCATCGTGTGGTTATAACAAGCCTGTGTTTATGCAGAGATTCAACAACTGCATTTCTAGCTCCTTTCATTCTTTCTTTCTTTTCACAAAAACAGATCGAAGTACCTCTGCACAGCAGGGAGGCAGTGGGCTGAGTGCTGGGGACACAGCAGCCACCAACTCATGCGTCTCACTGCCCTCTGGGGCTTCTGGTCTACCTCCTGAGGCGTTCATCTGCCTTAGCAAGGCCAGGGGGAAGTGAAATTAGAATTCCACAGCTGGAAAGGGTCTTAGAGATCTCTTCATTCTGGCCCTTACTTTGAAAAGAACAGCCCCCTTCTACTGAATATGATTTCTGTGCCAGGCATTGTGCTAAGAGCTCTCCATGTATTATCTACTTACTCCCTACCACAATTCCGTAAAGTAGGAACTACCACTCTTATCCTGATTGTACAGATGAAGAAACTGGGGCTTAGGGAAGTTAAATGATCTGCCCACAGCCCTGAAGTCAAACATTGGCAGAGCGGGAATTTGATCCAAGGGGGTCTGACTCCGCAGTCTGTGGTCTCCGCCAATGTGTAGACTGCCTGGGTGAAGGGCAACAAAGCCACAGAGTTTGTCCAAGTTCAGTGTCACTGAGTAAGAGCTAAAAGGCAGCTTCAGCCCAGGGATATGTTTCCTCTGCATTAGGATCCCTCTCTAAAATAAAATTCTTCTTTTTTTTTTTTTAAAAATCAATATATCCTTTGTTTACACTTACTACTCCAACTTATTCTTTTTTTTTTAGTCAACTCTGTGGCACTGAACGTTCCATGAAGGCAGGAACCATGTCTGTCTTACTCACTGTTATATCCTCAATCCTGAAAGTGTGTGGCATAGAGGAGAGGCTCAGTAAATATTTGTGGAAGGAAAAAATGAGTGACTCCTCATCCACGATAAACTTAGCTACAGTGATAAACTTCAGTAAGGTAATGTTGCTTATAAGAAGGTTCTGTGGACATCAGCACATTAAGAATAACAATCTACATGGAATATATAATCTTCAAATTGCAAGAGCCACTGATTTCAGGCACCTAATGTGTGCCAAGCCCTGGGCTAGGTATTTCAACTCTCAGAACTCTTCAAAATCGCGATGACTTGTCCCATTTTAAAGATGGAAGCACTGAGACCTCTAAGGCTCCGGTGTTGGTAAGTAGCAGTGGGGAGATTTGATCCTCAGCCAATGGCCTCCAAAATCTATGCCTTTTCCCTTACACTCTGCCTTGTCCCAGACGTCTCTTCGGAATAGTGCCTGTTTTTTCCCAATGAAATGAACAGTGGTTTACCCATCAAATTAAATGGGGACACAAAAACTCAATGGGTACAACAACTTATACATATTATTATTACTATTATTATCATATTATTACCACTATTTTTTAATCCCAAAATTTAAATGCCAGATCTACTAAGAAAACTGTTTAGGTAAAACGGTTTAGTTTAATACATGGAAAGGATGAACTACGAATACCAAGAAAAATAAATGAGATTGCATGAAATACTGAAAACAGTATTTTTTTTTTTTTTTAGCGGGCAATTGAGGAGGGAAAACATCAGGCTAAGAGCAAGGAGATAGAGTTTCTAATCACTTGCTTTGTCACTAATAAAGCTCCTTAGGCTGTGTGCCTCAGTTTACAGATCTGTAAAATGGAGCTAATCTGTGCCCTCACATTTGTGTGAAAATAATTCTCTGAAATATTACTCCTTAAAGGTCTCTAAAACTCTGCAAGTACCATTCAGATGTAAGTTACTATTAAACTCATAATGGTCAGGGATTTCGTTTGTTCTGTTTTAAGCTGTCCATAGGCCAAGACTCAGATGCTGATCTTTAAGAGAACATATGGACGGCCAGAATAGGACACTCCTAATCCTATAGGCACAGAAAGAAAGACTCAATATTTTTAAAGATATTCTGAGATGTACACCATACTTCCGAGATTAGAATCTGGCTTTTCCACCAAGATTGTGTAGAGAAACACAGGTTTTAAACACTGTTTGTAATAGTTTCAAAGATAATCAGGTTGATCTCAACCAATTTTCTTTTCTAAAGAACTTTCTAATAAATAAAAAAGAGACTTGTCAATTTTCACCTTTTTCTTTGTCTTTGTAATGAGTGTGTGTGTGTGTGTGTGTGTGTGTGTGCGTGTGTATGTGTGAGAGAGAGAGAGAAACCAAACTTGACGCAGGTCCAGGGTTCTTCGAACTAACTTTCCATTTTGTAAGGGGACTTCAACCAACAGTGCATGCAAGACTATTAAAAATGATGTTTTGAGGTGTACTGCTAACAGATCAGAACACTAATGAGTTGGAAACATATTAAAAACAGGGAGAAATTATTGTTCTATTGAACAATAATAAATTGCAAGTGACATGACAGATCTTCAGACAGAGTTAAAAAAAAAAAAACAAGCTTTAGTCAAATCATGGTTGCTTTGGAAAGGTGAAAAGGCGGAGGGGGAACAGCCTCCGGCCACTGGGAGAGTTGCCTGGCTGCGCTCCTGCCTCCTCAGTGTGCACCATCGCCCGAGTAGAGCGCACCGGGCAGCGCAGCAGAGCACTCAGGACACTAGCAGGGAGCGAGGCCACACGAAAAAGCAGCAGCTAACGTCACGGAACAAAATATCCTAAAACTTACTTTGATAGCTTCCAATTCATCTTCTCGAAAAGAAAAGAAAAAGTTATTTCAACCTTGAAACGCCATTCAGGAGTGTCCACGCCCTACAGAAGGGCCTACTCACCCACCTCCCCACATACGCAGTACCAATATTTGGTCAACAGAGCAGCAAATGAGCAAAGAAAGTTCTTAAGGGATTCTTGATATTGACAAAAGAGGTTTTTTTTTTTTAAATCATCACAATCTTTACATGAACCAAAACTTGAGAATCTCACCAAAACCCTATACGACATGTACAGTGACCATGTCCAGATTAGAAATGCACACGAGCAATCTGATTATTATTTTCTCTTTTTTCTCTGCCCTGGCACTGAAAGTGTTAAAGAAAACAATGAAAGAACAAGTAAGTGTACAGGGTAGGATTTACTGCATTTACTTTTAATCTCTGGCCCTTCACTCTGTAGCTTATCAGGCCTCTGTCAGTCCTTTTTGCTCCTTTATATTTCGTGAGGAGCCCCCCATGCTGCTACTGAGAGACAGAGCCCAAGTGTCTATAAGCTTTTTGTCAGGTAAAAAGAGAAGAAAAAGGAAAGGAACAAGAGGGAAAAGCAAAGCTAAGAGGCATCTATTAGATGTCACGAGGCTTTTGTATTCACGTCAATGATTCAGGATTAGAGTATTTGAAATAATCTTATTGAGAGGAATCAAAGGCCCACCGAGTGAGAGGCTGCTCGGTAGCATATGGCAAAGGCACGAACAATATCTTATTAAAGATGTGTTGGCTAACACTATTACTTTATATTATATTACAAAACTATTGTGCCTCAAACAGTTAGCGGGATGGTATAGTTACCGAGTGCCACTTTGGAGGTTATTGTGTGGGATCAAGCTATATAATTTGCCAGCTTGTCTAGTTAAGTCTCTACAAGTGGGGTTTGGAGGCAAGTTTTGAACTGGAAGCAAGCACTTCACCTTCAAAAATAAAAATCCCCAAAGCACACTGAAGACCACTCTGTTCCCACCGAAAGCGGAGTAAACATTACGTGGCTGGAACGCCAATGGCATTCTCTTCCCCAGGATCACCTTCATTAAGCTTGCATCATTTACCATATGTGACCCCCACCTCCCATGGAAAATATACAGGCGTGTTTTGTTTTTGGTTTTTTGGGGTTTTTTTTCCGGCTTGACTCCCTTCTCCATGAAGAATACACACACACCCAAACACACACACACACACTCAGCTTCACACATTAGCAGGTTAAGGCAATTAAAATTCTATTACAATAAGTACAGTAATGTTAAAAACTTCATTTGCTTGGGACAAAGGCTTGTACCTGGAGAAAGAGTTTGCAAAGGAGATTTATCATCATCCACCCACACCTTTGAAGGCAGTAAGTAACCATAGACAAACCTGCACTGTTCACCATATTTCACTGATGGCAACTGGAGTAATCAGGTCACTTTTATATTGGCCTGGACAGTATATAGTTACACAATTTGCAAACGGAGAGCTGAGATGCCAGGAGGGAAAAGAAGGAAGAAGTAGTAGTCTATTTCAGATAATACCTCAAACAAATTTAAATGGCCAAAATACCATCTCTTTACATGCAGGCACCTCTAAATGCAGTTTGAAAAATCTGGTCAATTTTTACTAGAGACTTTAGGTCAGGTAGGTGCTGGCAGTAGGAAGAAATGTGGGGAATTTATCAATGGAGAGCACACTTGGGACAGTTTGGGGGTTTTTTTCCGTTCTAAGTAACTTCTTTTAGAAAGGTAAAAGCATATTTAATACAGTGATATATTCGCATCACAAACTGTGCAAAGTTGCTAGATGACACACAGGGGACTGTGTACTGCTTTTCTTTATTTTTTCAGAACTGTTACAAAAGCAAAGTTATGATGACATGGGATAAAACCCACACCATGAGCTGACACCCGGGCCAGCTACACATGTACACTGCTGATTCTCTGAAGCTCTGTTAAATACATTTCTTGGAAGTTGCTGCCATTATTTCCTTTACAGGAAAACCACTGTTGTTCATTACACAGTGTCTGCAGGAGTATTATACCATGTAAAAGTACTTTGCATTATGATATATTGTCAGCATATTTGAAATGCATTTTAAATGTATCCTGGTTGTGTATTTGGGAATAGCTGATAGTAAATAGAATATAACTGCTATTAGCTTATTGTATTTGTTATTTTCTTATCATGGTAGCAAACTGCACACAAATGTACAGGGCTCGGCTCCTATTCAGAATGGTATGATCTGCTATGTGATCAAATTGAGAGCGATACTCTCTCACATAAGTCTCATCGCCAATAATCATATGTGAATTCCCACTGAGAAAACAAATGTTTAAATACACTAGGGTTAATAAACCACCGTAAATTCAGGCTCATGTCAATGCTGGCTTTTCACTTTTGGAAAAATGCAAACCACTCCAACCAACCAAGAGGACAGCAATTATCCTGCTGGAGGCAATTTTAAAGGGTGAATTCCTCCTCGTTTTATTTTAACGGAGTGTTCAAGGTTAGGAAATCAGGTGATATAAAGGCTTATCAGAACTCCAAAAAATGCACTGACACCTCTGTTCTTCATGCCCCAGACAGTTTTTTGTGTAACTTACAGAGTGATTATGCTTAGTGATTGGTCCTCCTAAAAACTGGATGAAGACCAAACCATTGAGTCGAAAGGTCAACAAAATGAAGTCATAAAACTCTGATTAAAAGCCTCATTTGCAACTTTAATAAAAGTATATGTTTATGTTCGTATTAGGTGAGGACTTTATTTTTACAGAAGATAAGAAAGAAAAAAATTTTAATAAATTTTGGGATTTACGTCTGATGATAAAAGACAGAGGGAAATCACTTACTGTTGAGAGGCCCAGCTGCCTTCACAATCTTAAGATTGTGAATACAAGAATTAGGAGATACCCCACCCTGCTCAATGGTAAAACAAAAAGAAAACAACCCGCACAACTATATCCTAATTCTAAAGTTGTACTATTGTCTCCCTATTATGCAGATGAACATATATGTTACATAAATACATGGGGATCGATTTAATCAAGAAATTAGCTTGGTGATAAGACGAGACTGCACTTTTCTGAAAAGTCCTATCACAGCATTTATATCTCTTTGATGAAGAATGGGTCTTAAATAAAGCTGTTTCTCTCAACAACCCTGACGTGGTTAAGCTTTTCTGTTCATATGATGCACGTCATGTAAAATCAACAGGTAAAACAAGCATTCTAATATTTTCACTCCTGAATATTCTATTCCAGAAAATAATCATAAAACAAACACAACTGGTGTCACTTAAATGAAAGAGACCTAGCTGTGTAAGATCTTTAGAAAATCCTGGAAACAACAAATATAGGCTTTTTTTTCTTTTTAGAAGACCCTTGGGTAAGTGTGGCCTAAAGCACAGTAATCTAAACAGACTAGGTTTGCATGTGACAAAATTCACATTTTTTTTTAATGTTGAATGTCAAGGCTTACATGTCAAACATAGATACGGGAATTTTTATAAATGAAAAAGAAAGACAAATCTATTAAAGCGACAATAAGCAAATGCAAAATCTTTAGATGTATATTAGTCAACATGCTTTAAAAATGGATGCTTTTAATACTGGCTGTGAGGAACTCAAAACTGGCAGGTTATGGAGCCACATTATATCTCAAAAGGACTATGTCTAAACACACACGAGACAGGAGAACTCAATTTGAGGAGGAATTTTACCCTTCATTATTTCTATCTATTAAAAGGAAAAAATCCACTTGTTAATCTCTCAGGATCCACAGTAGAAGGACAGGAAGAACTGGGCTCTCATTGTCTCCCTTTACTTAGTGGTCTAACTTCTTCATCAAACACACTCATCCTAAATTGAAAAGCCAAATAAACAAACAAATATTGAGCTGTCCTCTATCCTGCCCTGATGGAAAAAAGCGACACACATCTGGCTGGAAACCTCAGGGCTCTGTGTGAAAGGAATCTTATAGTACAATTTGGAGAAAGCAATGTTTCCGTAAGACCATATGTGTTCATCCACGTCATTGCTCAAAGACAGTTTAGTGAGTCAACGGTAGGAAAATAAAGAGTTTTGTGAAGCAAATCAAGAATGGATGGTAATCCTAACTAACTAGATACAGAATAACAGCCTGCACACTTAATATATTCAGTTCAAGCATTTCTAAAGAAGTTTCCACACAGAAAATGGAAGCTTTTTTATAGCTTCAGAAAAACTGGGTTCCCAATTCAAACTACCCTATGTGACTTTTGTCATTATCATCTTTTCTGATTCTTACAAAGTAAACCTAATTAAGAACCTCCCTCATTAGTCTTCCAGAAAAATTAGCACAGCTTATGCTAATTACTCCTGCAAAATTTAATAAACTCGTTGAAATGGGAATAGTCTAATGAGGTTTTATTTATTGAACTGAGGTAACTCCAAGGAAAAAGGTTAGGACACAAGGATATCCAATGTGATAATAAAACTACATTTTATTCAATTTCTAAACATGAATTTTATTGCAAACCTTTTAAATTCAAATAGGAGTTACTGTGTGAATATGTTAAATCAATCTCCATCTTAATTCAATAACTGCAAGTCATATTTTGCTTTTTACTTTAACAATAATTACCACACATAGCCCTTTACCCCAACGATAATGAAATTTACTGTTATTAGTTCCTGGTCATCAGGTATTAAACATAACACATTTGACTTTTCCCATGTCTACACAGCGCAAATATCTGGATCACTGGGCACAGGCTGGGTTTTATCATTCTTAATCAAGCTGTTTGGCATCAGGGAGTAATATAACCTGGCCGTCAACTCTAGATGCCCACTTCCTCCATTTACAGAAATTTTCCTACCAACTTTTTGGAAGCGCCTTGACAAACTGTCGCAATCGTAAAAAGAATTTGGGTCATATTTTTCTTATTTTGTTGCATGCTATTAGAAAAGAATGAAGTAGAAACCCATTTAACATCACCGCATGCCACTGCTGATTTTGTTAATTCCACTTTTTTGATAGAATATGCCACGCTCATGTCCCCAAATCACTGGCAGCAAATAATACAGCCAAAAATTAGCACAGAAATAGCTTACCCTGCACCATTGCCGTATGACCAGAAAGCCTCTTCTATCTCTCCTATAAATAGTTTTCCTGAATAGCCACTACTAAAAGTCTTTTGACTGATAAAAATAGCAGTGTTCTTCCAAAATCCGAAGGACAAGCAAAGGAAGCTAGAAATTACTGGTGCCCAAAAGGTGACTGCGTGTTAAAACTATGCTAAATCCTAACACAATGGTCGCCTGTACCCTCAGCTCCATAATTGCATATTGTATGCATCTTGTAAAAACAGTTACTATTGCTACTGAATGCAGGCCCCGTAACCCATTTTTACAAAATATGCAGGGATTCACAGGCATAAATCGGAAAGCAAATCAAACCCTAAGCACGTAACGCAGATATTATGCAATCGGTAATACAGAATCAAATTGGAAACTATGAAATTCAAACACGGTTGCCATCGTTTTTTCTTCCTTTGCAGCAATTTTATGGAATTGAAAAATCTTTTCTATTTTGCCCTTCCTTGTGTGAGTTCTTTTCTTGTTGTTTTCCTCTTCTCTCGATGTTAGAAATGGAAGTCTCACATATCAGCATAGACAGGACTGGAGCTTTTAAAACCTCTGGCAGACTGAAGAACAAATAAATTCTGAAAACTCAGATGCAAATAAAAATAGCTAAATGGGGTTTTGCATATCAGCTGGCATCACTGCTTGAAAAGAGTTCATGGGAGACAGTGGCAACGGCCAGCAAATAAACATATGTTGGGACTTGTGCTGATACACTGGGTTTCAGCCGTTTTTAAAAGACGCCTCTCTTAAGAGACCAAGATTGGCTACACACTGTTTTCGACTTTGTCAAACCAAAAAGGAGAAAAATGAAAAGGATAAAGGTCGTGAATAATATCTCTAAAGCCACCAACAGTATA
Organism: Equus caballus; assembly: GCF_041296265.1. Taxonomy (NCBI): domain Eukaryota; kingdom Metazoa; phylum Chordata; class Mammalia; order Perissodactyla; family Equidae; genus Equus; species Equus caballus. The sequence continues at coordinate 36,118,609 of NC_091697.1, read as the reverse complement.
AAGTGCATACTTATTTTGCCTAAATTGTTTGAACTACCCCAGCCAAGAAAAGGTTTTAAGTACCCTACTGGGACAGATGCAAGGCGGCAACAATAGAAGCCACACTAATGCAATCCAGGTAACACAATCCTGTTTCAAAAACACGGGCCCGGCTAATTACAGTGCCGCTGAGTCAAGTTTCGTAGGCCATCGCAACCCACAGGAACAGGTCAAAATCAAATGTTATTCAAACCACAGTCATATCAACCTTCTGTATCAGAGTCACAGCTTAAAACCCAACGAGGAACTTAAAAGCTTAACCCATTCACAAGCCAAAAAAAGTGTTTTCACTGCGGGTGGCAAGGTAAGGTTCTTGTCATCATCTAAACCCAAAGGAACTGTGTGGCCAGAACAAAATGCTGATGGCTCCAAAGTTTGGGGGAATATTTGAGCTGGTCCTTTGATTAGAACGCTTTCTTTTTGATAGAAGAGTGAGAAAAACTTGCTTAAAATAACAAACGGAATTTTGAGGAAGTGTATTTAAATGCAACAAACAGCATAAGGTTATATTTATTTTTTACCTTATTCCTTTGCAGATGTATCTTCCAAGGCAGAAAAAGAAATTACCTGAATGGCACGTCTGCTCTAGCAGATAAACACCTTATTCTAATTCTATAGGCGACAGACAACCCCACTACCCGTTAAATGCTCACATGTGTTAACTGTGAATCAAGGATATTAATACTTATTTATCAAGCAAAAGTGTATGGTTTTAGTGACTATTAGATAGTTAATTAAAATATCTGACTGAAACGGAAACTTTATAAAGCTACTTGGCAAGCAAAATTGGGTTTAAGCCTGGAGAATCACATAAGCCAAAAGCAACAATCAATATTTGGACATCAATTATGATGAAGCCAACATTTTTCCAGTTAACTGAAAAATGATAAAGCAAGCCCCCAAAAGGCAAAGAATTAGAAAAACAGATAGGTGGGGGAGGGGGGCTGTCAAAAATCAAAATTACCAAACCCAAAAGGGACTCGTGTCCAGCTCCATTGCCTCAGTGAGGGATCAGTCAGTCTTATTTGCAAGACTCTGTTCCGGCTGGTGGAGGATGCTAGCTCTTTTCCTAGCTGACAACTGACATTATCTATAAACCTTCCAGGCCATTTAACTCTCAATGAGTAATGCTATGTAACAAATGGTTTATCATACATGTTTCCATACAATGAATTTCAATAATTAAAATGTAAAATGAATATTTGGAATGCGACTTTGCATAATATGTGCACACACTGACTCGAAATTGCACCGAACAACTAAAACAGATTTATTGTTCTACAGTGATTTACTTGGTCATGTCAGATTAGTAATATGGATCTGTTTAAAAACACAATAATTAAGACAAGCAGGATAAATTAATCAACTTACAATACAATATGAACTGCAATCAAACCCGGGAAATAAGAGTAGAAAATCTTGGTTCACAGATCTCTTTAAAACTGCTTTTATGCATAAATAAAACCTTAAAATGTAGATGGATTATGTCCAACAGAACTACTGTAGCTAAAAGTGATAATGATTCAAACATTTTTCAAATAAAAGTTAAATATTTATAAGCACCCCACCACATTTCATAAATCACAAACTATTATTATTTTATTTCTGAAGCTTCCTGGCACAGCGTGAGGATTGAGCCATAGAAAGTCAGGAAAGAAAAAAATATTCCTTTAGGAGCATGAATCAGACACAAAACCAGAGCAATCCAAGAAAACAGGCCTCCAAAGAACATTCCATATGGCTTTCCCAGGAATCGCAATAGCTCGGCACAGCTTAAGTCATGACCAACAGGCAAATTTCGGCCACATGCATTCCTAACCCTCGCCCATGAGCGACACAAGGCAGGTGTTTCATTATAATGAGGAATAAGAACCCAGTGAAAGCAGAGTGGTCCCTACCTGTCAATTATCACTGGATCTGAGGGAGTCTCATTTCGGTTGCCACAGCTTTTCTTGTCACAACAGCGGCTATGGAGCAAAAGCGAAAGGATTTAGTACAACCATTACAATGTAAAATCATCATTTAGGCAGACAGAAGGTTCAAATTGCTGGGTTGCAAATGCTAGAATTACCACAAAGCCATACCTGGCAATCAACGGATCCCTGGGACAGAAAATTCTATTTGGGTCACCTATGGGTTAATGGCCAGGCTTAACCTCTCCCTGCACAAAGGAGGGAGGGAGAGGGACTCTCCCGGGCCACGAGCCACGACTGACAGCCCTGAGATGGGGTCTCCCCATCACTGCCCGCGATATGGGAAGAGTTCACTGTGAAACGCATTATTATTACCTCTACCCAATGAGAATATTCAGGGTTGTGGGTGGCTCAAACGTTCTTCCCTCAAGATCACACTAATTGTGTGGAACGCGTCAATAATGAGGTATGAGTGATTTCTCCCCCTCTAGTCATTTTGCATTAAATGGATTCCTTTTTCTTCTTTCTCTTTCATGGGAGACATTTTCTTCAACCACAGCCTTTCCAAAATCCTAAAGCTATAACTGTTTGTTAAGACAAAGAGGCAAGATACAAGGAAGTGGACAGCCACATGTGTTTTGGCTTTTGTGCCCTGCACTGTGCACTGTTAAACTTTCTGAAAGCATCATAGAAAACTGATCCAAAGCCCCGCACAGCCCGGACAGTGGATGCTCTTTATTACGTCAGAGAAAAACCAGCCGTGGACAAGAAAAGCATCCACTATCAAAATCTGAGCCCAGCTGTGACCTTAAGGCTCTCAGGGTGTTTTTTTAACTGAGAAGCTTCTAATCGGTAAAAATTAGGGTTTTTGAAAATTACCCAGGATCAATGGAAAACTATCCATCTGAGACTTGTTTGCAAATAAGAAATGTGTCCGCTGGCCAGTCTACACCCAGGGGCACACTATAAAAGCACATATTTGATCAGTTAAGGAGGTGAGGAAATTATCCCAGGGTTATACGTTACCATGCACCACAAGTAATATATGCACTTTTCTCCCTCTCTCTTACACAGGCATGCACACACACACACATTTGACTTAGTGAATCATAGAGCCTAAATTTAGAGAGCTGCTGGAGAGAACCAAACACTGAACTCCATTTTCAGGACCCAGAAATATATTCCTGCATAGGGAGTCTTTCACCAAAGTCGGGAGGTCTCTTTCTTGGCAGTAACTATATCTCTGAGAAGAGAATCGGCTTCCAAATTTGGTGCTAATTCTGTTTGTCTCTCAGATCTCCCGAAAGCAACAGTAAGAATTGTATCTCCTTTGTCAAAGCCCCAGCTAAAATCCACTCCACCCACTGGACAGCCTTTCCCTTTGTGATTCAGAGGAAACGATTTCCTCCAGGCCTGAGCTCTACTACACCAGTACTTTGGGGAGAGACAGCCCAAAGTCTCTCAATACACAGGAGATAGATGAAAGAACAAGGGAATGAGAAGTACAAGTAGTTGGAATTCACGCAAAAAATAATTTAAAAAATTAAACTTTATCCTCCCTGAACGCTGATCCCCTCCACCTCCATTTCAAGGGTTTGCCGGAAGAGCATCGTGGTTAAGAACACTGGCTCTGGAATCAGACAGAGTTACCTGTGTCACCTTGAGCAAGGTACTCCACATCATACAGTCTTAGTCTCCTTATCTGTAAAATGGAGCAATTGTAGTACCCACCCCCCAAGGGCAGGGACACAGATTCAAGGCGACAAGAGTATAAAGCTGGGTCCATGACTGGCCCTACTAAGCACTCAGTGAAGGGCAGCCTCATTAGCACTCGCTGCTCCTTCCTCCTCCAGCCTCCTCCTGCAAGTCTGAGCACAGCTGCCCTGGCTGTGCAGAGGCAGCAGATCTCGAAAGGCAGCTCATCGACAGCCCTAGTCCCCTTCACCCAGGGGAGAAACCAATGGATGGGAAGGCCGATTTCCCCTTTCTATTTCCCACTTTTCCCTTTCTTTTTCAGAACAGCAACTGAGCAATGCAAGTCCCCTGTGGCCACACCCTCACCAGCATCCTGCCTGGCCTACGTATCCTCCAGGAACTGTTCCAACTTGCCTGATGAGAATTGTGGACTAGAATCTACATCTTTTTTTTTCTGGGAAAGATTCACCCTGAGTTAACATCTGTTGCCAACCTTTCTCTCTTTTTTTGTCCCCCCCGAAGCCAGTACATGGCTGCATATTCTAGTTGTAAGTCCTTCTGGTTCTTCTATGTGGGCCGCCACAGCATGGCTACTGACAGATGAGCAGCATGGCTCCACGCATAGGAACCGAACTCGGGGCAGTGAAGTAGAGCACATCGAACTTTAACCACTAGGCCATCAGGGCTGGCTCCAGAATCTACATCTTAAGCCTATCTGATTCTCTCCCTCCCCACTACCACTACCCTCATCCAAGTCATTTTCATTTCTTGCTGGGACTCCTGCAGTGGCCGCCCACCTGGTTTCGCTGCCTCCACTCTTGACTTCCTGCAACAGCCAGAGTGATCTTTTCAAAACGTCAAAGGGACTGTGTCGCTTCACTGCCCAAGACCTTTTAATGGCTTCCCACAGTACTTAGAATAAATCCATGGCATGACACGATGCCAGACCACCCCCCAACCTCCTGTCACTCTCCTCCAACTTGCCGAGCTCCAGCTTCACTGGCCAATTTCAATCTCTGTGAAGTGCCACGCTCAGCCTGACCTCAGGTCTCCCCGCCTGGACTCCTCTTCCTCCAACCCCTCCCCAGTTGGCCAGCCTCTACTCCCCCTTCAGATCCAGTCTCTAGGCTCATTCCTGAGAGAGGCTGGCCCTGACACCTGCCCTTAATCGAAGTTAGGTTTCTCCTGGTTTTTCCATTCAGGGCACTTAACACAATGCAAATTATATTCCTGTACATATATTTGTGAATTTTTGGTTACTATCTTTCTCCTCCCACTCCCCTCCCCAACTAACCCATAGGCTTCGTAAAGGAAGAAACTGTCAGTTTTATTTACCTAAAGAGTAGCGTAAGGCCTGGGATACAATAGAGAAGCTCAAATATTGGCTGGCTGATTGATTGATTGATTGATTGAATGACTTCATGAATGAATGTAATATACTGAGGGGAATACAATCCAAGAAAATAGGAAGGTGATAGATAAAGAAAACCAAGCTGACCCTCTGGGCAGACACTGCTGGTGGAAGGAAGGTTCACCCCCACCCCACCCCACACACCAAACCCCTCCTTCCAGCAAGGGCCACACTAAGCTGGAGATTTGTCCTCTGACTTAAGCATCATCCTCATCCCCTTAAAATAAAAGGGGTTTGAGAGCAGCTAGACAAAATGAAGCTCAGCATAAATGAGAACCTCCTCTCTCTGCTGTGCTCCAAGGGACACAGGGAAAAAGGCAGATATGAAGAACAGAAGTGCAGAAGGAAGGACAGAAAAGGAATATAGTGGCGAAATGAAGGAAAGAGGAGAAAACAGAATAAGGGGCTGGAGGTCACTTAACACTTATAAAGAAAACTTTAGGCAAAGTATGAAAAATAGCCCAACAGGTTTCCTGTCTCTTGGGTCATGTCACTGCATCACATAGGCAGCATTCCCAAAATGGGACTCCTGGGCTCTGCTCTGCACCTGGGGTGGCGACAAAATAGTGTCTACAGCATGAGCCCATTTAGAGAAAGAAAAAATACATACACACACACATACATAAGCATGTATACATATACATGTATATATGGAATTCCGTGCAGCATTAAAAAGAACCAAGGTGGGTTTTTACACACTATCAGGGAGAGAAGTCTACATTATACTGTAAATTGAGAAGCCAAGTTGCAGAACAGTATGTATAGCATGGTCCTATTCCTGGGAGGAAAAGGAAAGAGTGAAAAAGAGAGAGGGAAGGGAAGAGAGCCTTTGTCCCAAGCATGGTTCACCGCCTCACTTCACTCACACCTCTTTCTGCACAAAGTCATGGCATGGAAAGGCCTCCCTGCCACCCCAGAGCGCTCCAGCCCCTTGCCCTGCTTCACTCTTCTTCCTACACTCACCACGTTATATTTCATATTTATTTGTCCATCTCTCACTAGAATATATGCCCCACGAGGACAGGGTCTTAGACTGTCTTGTTCACCGCTGTATCCCCAGCAACTGGTTCAGAGCCCTGCACACAACAGGCTCTCAGAAAATATTTTCTGAATGAATGAAGAGAAATTTCAAAGCAGTAACCTACAGGGAGTGGAAGAAGAAGTGGGGAAGACCGGAGGGTGCATATTTTATTTACATACTTCTGCAATCATCTGGATGGATTGCATCATTCCTGTCCTATTAAAAACCAGTGGCCAGTGGGGGAAGAAAGGTCTTCCCTTAGAGTGAGCTGACGTCTATCCCCCTGTAGCTCCCTGGTTATAACCCAAGAGGCAAGCAGAGCAAGGACATGTCCTTCTTCCCCATGACAGCCTTTCCTGTCCACAGAAGTGCTCCCCTGCTCTAAGCTGACCTGCCCCCTAGTTCCTTCTACTGAACTGAGAAGAACCAAGAAAGGTGGGCACCAACCTCCACTGTACACTAGATGGGCATTAACCAGGAAGGACAGGCTGAAAGAAGAACAGATTCGTTTACGTTTAAGGCAGAAGAGGGCTCAGATGGAAACAATGCAGCATACAGAAAAACAGACACAAAAGCACACCAAGGGCAAGGTTACCATGTTAATGAAAGAAATCACAGTGATGACCGTGCCCTCATTACTGTGTGACTGATGGATCTTCAGCCATTCAAAAGGGTGGCTTCTAGGCTCCTACTATGTGTGTCAGGCACTGTACCAGGCATCTCTCGGGGGGGTGGCGTTTCCTAATTTTCTTTGTCACAGAGCAGAATTCCCACTATTTTACATGGTGCCTCAACCTGCCACCCAAGTGGCAGGAGAGCAATGTGGCTTGTCACAGGAGGGAGCAGTCAGCACCTGGTGTCGTATGGACACTGTCGACTCAGAACAGCAGCCCTTTCCCCAACAGGCTCACGGGTCTCCCAGACAATTCTGCACACTCAGGGATACACCTAACACAGGTGGTGTATCTCCAGTGAGCTGTCATGCAGCTCCACAATCAGGGCAAGAAACATCTAGATGTTTCCTAGTCGTGGCACCTATAGATCCTCATCCTAGGGATGTGTAACTTTTTCCTACAAGTAGAGGCTCTCTCAACTGGAGAAAAGCATCATGTCAATCTCTAAGCTTTACAATAAAAAACAAAATTATCTTGCTTATTTATCCAAAGTGGCTAGAGAATGAGATACATAAATTATCTGACTAGTCTGATTAATAGCTATAAGGATAACTTCATTCTTTCCCTCAGTTTACACTGTCAAGTTTTCCTAGTCTCTTTTTTAAAAAAAAAAAAAAAAGACTTGTTCCTTCTTTTCTCTTGAGTTAGTTTCTTCAGTGTTCAACTTTCTCCTCGCCAGAGTCTCCATCCCTCCTGGTCACCTTAACCCTATAAAATCTGGCTTCCAGGTCTCAGCACGTACTTGAATCTCCCCTCTCAAAGTCCACCAGTGACCTGTGGGTGCTGTTCTCAGTCTGCACGGCCATCAGGATCTCCCCAGCCTTATTAAATGAATGACTCCCCATCTTTGAAACAACCTCCTTTTAGTTCTATGCCCCATATGCTCAAGGTTCTTTATCCTAATTCTTGAACACACCCTCCCTCCTTGCTAAGTGTGATTATTCCCCAAGAAGGTATCCAAGGACTCTTCTCTTTCTATTCTCCCATCCTTGGCAATCCCTTGTAAGCCCAAGCTTCAACTCTCACCTTTGGGAAAAGACCTCTGAAGCTGGTTATCTTTCACCTTGACTCTCTTCCCAGCTCCAAGCCACAGGTCCACCCATCTGCAGACCTCTCTACAGAGAAATCCTGCCTGGACCAACAAGCGGGGCGAGACACTTCATGCGTCCTCTAAAATCCCTGTCCTGTCTCACCCTCCTCCTCATTCCTAAGGCTACCACCCACCCGCAAGAATGTCCTCCCTTCTCTGAACAGCCGCAGTCCTTTGCCTCACCTCTCGTCACAGCCAACCCTTCCTACACTGCAGTCTAGTTATCTGCTCTTGGGTCTCACCTCCCAGGCTAACATATGAGCAATCTTACTGCAGGACCCAATCCTTTTTAGCTCTACATTCCACAGTGCTTTGTACACAGTAGGTACTAAAAGAATGAATGAAAACATTCTTACCCACCACCCCTGGAACAGACAGAGTACATTAATGTTTTAGGAGACACTTCACTTGCTTTCAATCTTCTCTTATCATCTTTCACTCTGAGCAACCACATGCCAGGGACTTAGCTAGACACTGGGATATTGCTGCTACTGCTACTGCTGCTCCTACTGCTTCTATTACTATTAATACTAATACTATAGCCACTACTATTAACCACAACAACAGACATTCAGTACTTACTATGTATTGGGCACCATGATAAGCATTTATGGGGATGACAGTATTTAATCTTAACAACCACCCTACAAGATAAGTAACATTGGCCCCCCAGTTCACACATGGAACAACTGAAGCACAGACGAGAACCAAGTAACTCCCCTGCCTTCAAGGAGCTCGTAGTCCAGCAAAGGAAGGCGGCCCTGGACACACAGTCACCATGTGCTGAGTGCTATGAAGGAAAAGCACAGGCTATAACAGGATGCGTAACAACAGGTCGTAGCTCAGGACAAGGGCCAAGATACTTTCCTGAAGAAACCACGCTTAAGTGGGAATCTGAAGGACAAAACCAGAATAAGGCAGCAAAAGAGGAAGAACATGCCATCTCAAGGGACCGGCTAACTATCGCATGGCCGCACAAGAAGCCAGGCACTGATAACGGAAAGCGTGCTCTCCTAAACAGAACACCCACCCCTGCAACTGTCCTGTGCACCAGAGAGGGAGAAAATCAGCTCCAGGCGGCCTGGGCGGTTGGGAACCCGGTTCGCCTACCAAGCATAGTTCCTATTTTCTATTCATATTTAAAGATTTTATTTTTTTCCTTTTTCTCCCCAAAGCCCCCCAGTACACAGTTGTATATTCTTAGTCGTGGGTCCTTCTAGTTGTGGCATGTCGGATGCTGCCTCAACGCGACTCCATGAGCGGTGCCATGTCGGCGCCCAGGATTCGAAACGACGAAACACTGGGCGGCCTGCAGCAGAGCGCGCGAACTTAACCACTCGGCCACGGGGCCGGCCCTGTCTATTCATATTTAAACACAGGATGTCGAGATACACTTATAACCAAATCCCTTATGGAATCCAGCTTTTAAAAAAATCCTTCATGGGGCCACATTATTTTAAGAACTTAACCACCAGGTGTTAGCAAAATGTAATGATAGATTTCAATTTACCAAAAGTGCAGAAACTCTCCTAGAATTCCACAGAAAGAGCTCCATGCCATCAAGTCAAAGGGGTTTTGTCTCAAAGAGCGGCAATAATTATAATCCAATGGCAGCACATCCTCTACCCAGCTCATGCAGTGGGGTTACCCTCTCAACAGAACAAAATAGATTTCTTAAATTTGCAACCACGTGAGACACAACTCTCTGGTGTTCTTTTTTCCTTTGCCTTTGCCTGCAACAAAACAGAATCATCGCAAGCCCTTTGCTGTCGATCTAAATTCTCTGTGTCTCCTTTACAATCGCTCCAACATACTATAAATATACAGCTTTTGTGACATAAACGCAAAGTTTTATTGTGCCGTTAGCCTTGATAGAAAGCACTGCAGAAAGTTGTTTAGAAATTAAATATCTAAAACAAGCTATTTTAAAATCCAGGGCCCTCACTATTTCATGTCTGCAATGAAGAAATTTCATCTTGGGGAGAGCAAGCTGTCTTTCACACCATATGGCTAATGGTGGTGCATAGCAATTAGCCAGGCTGATTAATGGTGAACAGACTCTAATTTTATGCTTATAATTGAGCCTGCATTTGCACCCCTGGTGCAAATTCAGCACATCCCAACTTCCACTTACAAGAGGCAAGAAATCAAGAGAAATAGGATGGTGTGGAAAGTGAGAATTTTTTTTCCTAAAGCCCCCTAAAGAGCATCAGATTTGCAATTTAAAAGACTGTTAGCCACACAATAGATGACAGGTTTGTGTAATAGGGTCCTGGCGGCCTGGTAAACAAACAGTACCCCTTACACATCTATAGGCAGCCAGGAAAAACGTAATCTGTAACATTAACAGGATGACATTTTGAATATGGCTTTTCCCTCTTAGCCACACAGTACAAACATCATCATTTGCCTTCAGTGGCTTGAGAATTTTATTTTTGCTATTTTTATGTTTCTGAAAAATAGAAAGAACATCAGCAGTAAAGCACACCAACCAGCATAATAAAGTACTTTGGACCCATGAATTTTAAGAACAAGAAAAATATAAACTGCATTAATAGAGGGTAGGCTTGTGTGTGAAAGGCATAATATATCTTTAAGTATTTCAAGAACAGAATTATTTCTAGCATCGTCCAAACATGTACAGATATGAGATGCAAATCTATGATATATAGATATTAGTTGGCCTGCTGGTTGAGATCCATCTTCCAATTTTGCTAGAATCACATGTAATAGAATACGGAAAATTCATTCTAATGCATGCTAATTGTGAGAAGCTAAAGTAGAGATATGTTGGGGAAAATAGTTATAATACAAAGGAGGTCATTTTAACCCTTTTCAAAATGATTTTACTCATTTAATTCTGAAAAGTGCAATTCAGCTTTAATTGCACAATTGTTGTATACAGTACAACACTATTTTTGCCTAATAATATCTTCTAAGAAATCCATGACCATATTTTTGCTACTGCTTTAAAGTTAGAGAAAAGCAACCTGTTCTGGGAATAATTAACAAGTTTCACAAGTCACTGAAGTGAAAACTTGTGAAACTCCTGTATATGTTAGAATAACGTATTAGGAGTAGGTTTTTTAAAAAGGAAAAAAGGCAATCTTTATACACATACATAATTATAGAAATAGAAGAAGTTAATATTTGGGATTTCACTAAGGAAACATTTTATTTCCACCTGTAGAATTTTAAGATTGTTTTCCCTACAAGTCCATGAGCAGCAAAAAAAAAGCCCACCCATGCCGAAGCGGCAGCTTATGCCCTAAATGGATTGGTCAGCAATAGTCAGGAGCCAAGCATGCTCTGTGCCAGGGAGAGGCTGCACGGCTAACAAAGCAATTAGTAGCCTTTCTCTGATGCATAGTGGCATCTTCATGCTTTATCCAATTACTCAGAATATATCAGGAAGAAAGTACCAGTGCTATTTTATGAAGAATAAGAATCCTAAGCCACAAGCTAAAAAGCTGTTCTCTAGGCCACTCTCTCAAATGTGGAGCACTGGCTGAGGCCATGGAAGTGAATTTCGTCTGTCTGCCTGTTTTCAAATGTGGCTGCACTCTGATCACAGACAAAAATAAAGACATTGGTTTGGGGGTGACATGAGTTTTTACACCTTTCAGGGATTCATCTCTGCTATCCTTCAAAAGCTCACTACAGTTGAGAAATATGAGCTACACTGTCATAGTTATATACGGGGTAACTAAGGTTAAGAGATCAGACACAAGGGGAGAAAAAAACCCCACATTCAACTCAAGGCAGAATGATGCCTATGTGCGAATGGTCCTATTTTTAAGTGGGAAAATTAAAAAGGGGAACTATAACTTTCAAGTCTTATCCAAACAGAGGCTTCTGCTGACATCAATAGAACTTTTACTCATTTTACTAGCAAGGCAGTTGAGCGCATATATTAACACTAAAAGTGTTATACCGTATTTTATTCGATTGAACGGAAGAAGGGGAGGGCACTGCTTTGTGCCCATTAACAGTGTGATATCAAAATGGAAATGTATATCTTTCAGGATGAAATCTAATAAATAATTGAGAACCACTGTGATGCCTGGCACTTTACTACCAAATACGTCTAACAGTTCTTTGTAGATTGTCTAAAAGAAGCAAGATAAATGTAGACCCCAAGATAGACCTGAGTTCACCTAGATTTGAGATACAAAGTCATCTTCTCTTTGCTAATTAAAGGGCGAGAACAAGGTATTTCTTACCTGCACATGATCTCGTGTGTGAGCAAGACTCGGCACATTTCTGGGTTCTTGTCTTGGCCTTCATACACTATGGCCTGTAAACAAAGGCACAATTTGAGCTAAGAATGGAACCAAGGAGCAGAAAGCAAACTATCACAATTGAGTTCTTGACCACTTCACCACCACTGTGGGCCAATTAGCTTTCAGGAGCTGAAGGCCTCACTGGGCTGATTGTTTCAAGATACCTTGTTAAGGATCAACCCAAATCGAGTGGAAGAGGATATGTTCCTCTCTGTCCCATCCACCACCTCATTATGACGCATGTCTTTGGACCAGTGTGTGAGATGGGCTTCTGTCGCCAAGACAACCACAATTCTCCTTTCAATTCAGAATAAAAATAAATCAAACCAACGAGAAGGAAAAACCCAGTATTTCCTATTGATTTAAAATATAAAAAAGCATATGGATTTGATTTTTTAAATGCTATGTATTTGCTGCCTCATTTCCCTTCTTCCAGTCCCAACATTTAGTGTTCTAGAGCTGCAGAGAAGAAAACAAGTCGGGACACGGTTAATGAGTGCATTCACTAGCTGTGTCTTCTTTGAGATGATTCATCAATCAGGGAAAAATCATTCTTCCCGCCAACAGGCTGAAAACACGTGCTCTCCGGGGTGTACACCCACCCAAACAGTAATACACTCCGGCATATGCTGTGCATGTGGGCTTAAGCCATAGAGTTATCTCTCTAAACTAAAGAATTACATCTGACTCTCAAAATCTGGAGTCCCACACCACCTCACCAGCCAAGATGTTTTTGTCTGTTTTCAGTAATGCGCATACAAACTTTTTGCTTCAGATCACCAGGAAGTTTCCCCGGGACTTCAGCTTCCTGGAAGACCTACGTGCTAATACTTCAGCCAAGGAAAAACTCACACGATTGGTAGGGCAGTGTTCTGCAACAGGATACATTTTAACTAACTTAACACTGTATCACTGCATAATACTAATATAACACAGCTTCAAATCATTAATAAAGTTACTTTCACACTTTCAGATAACACTCAATTTCTTGGTGACAAAACTACTTTTATTAACCAGAAACTATCCTTACTTAGAACATACAGATGCCGCAGTAAGTAACTTGTAGCTGTCTCTAATGTGCTTTCTTTATGAACCTGGGACTTTCAGAACCTATAAATGATGAGACAGCTTAAGATACAGTGTGTGCACACCCCCAGAGCAGGCCCTCGTTATAATATCTAACTTCATTACAGAAAAAAATTGCAACAAATTTAAAAATGATTAAGAGAATTTGCATAAGAAGAAAACATTTCCCTACCATTGTCCCGTCAAAACTACTTTTTATGGTTAGCCTATCATACCCTTGTATTTTTAATATTTTACTTTGACATAATTTTAGACTTACAGAAAAGTTGCAAGAATATATAAAAAATTCCAAGGTGCTCTTTATCTGGATTCCTCAAATGTTTACATTTTACTAAATTTGCTTTATTCTTTCCTATTTTTTTCCTGAACCATTTATTAGCAAATTGCAAACATGCACTAAATACTTCAGCATGTATTTCCTTAAAACATGGAATTCTCTTACGTAACCATAGTATAATTATCTGAATCAAAAAATTAACACTGATACAATATAATAATCTAATCTACGGCGCTTATTGAGATTCACAATTACCCAATAATGTCCTTTACAGCAAAAAAAAAAATCCAGTATCAATCATTGTATTCAGTTGTCATGTCTCCTTTAATACAGAACATTCCTGAGTCTTTGTATTTCATGACACTGACGTTGTTGAAGAATGCAGGCCAGTTATTTTGTAGCTCAATCTGGGTTTGTCTGAGGTTTCCTCAGAGTTAGACTAAAGTTACACAATTCAGGGCGGCAATACCACAGATATGATGCTGAGTTCTTCTCAGTGTATCAAACAACACTGTTAACTAGTTCTACTAGTAACAGTAAACCTTGACCATTAGGTTAAGGTGCTGCCACCGACCAGAGACCATCCACCAGATTTCCCCACTATAACATTACTACTTGACCTGATGTAATTCATAACTATCTTCTTGGGAGATAATCTAGATTATATTAATACCATATTATGCCTCAAATTTCAACCACTGGTTTTAGCATGCATTGAAGATTCTTTCCTGTATTCTTAAAAGACCTTTTCAAATACCCAAGAAGTTGCTTTACTCAAGGAAATGCATTAAATAAATCAAAAATGTTTTGAAAACCAAAAATTGTATCTGCCTGCTTTATTTACTGCAATCACTGCTGAAAAATCAAGGAAACACTATAAATAACTGATTAGATCTCATACGTGGTGCTAAAAAATTCTAATCATGCATTTCTGTGAAATCGTATTATCACTACATGTTTTGTATGTTTTCTTAATGGTCCTGATAACCTCTGTTTCAACTTCAGGTTTTCGTCATGCTAAACCAATACAAGTAACTTGGTAAATAAATTCACAGGTATTGAAGGGGTTTTCCCTCCTTCAAAAAAAAAAAACAGCTTGGTTTTTTTGGGAGGAGGGAGTGTCAGTTACATCAGACCTTCTCATTTTAATCCTTTCTAGATGATTCCAGTATTATTTTTACTGAGGTTGCTGGTTCCATTGAAATCAGTGGCCCATGATGATATTCAAGGAAAGATAGGTTGCAACACAAAAATACACACGACTCTCCCAAAGAGTAGATATGACCCATGGACTCCTAGGTCTCCCATGTTTTTTAATCTTTGGTTACTGAACATCATTTCTTGAAGGCCAAGGACCTCTGTTATACATCTCTTTACCAAATGCCAAACTGCTACTTGTCCTGTGGCAACAAAGTCACAATGGAGAATCTTTCTCTAAATCAAGCATAGAAAAATGAAAGCATCACTTTGGATTTGCACAGAAATAGGTAGGAATTCTGAGGAGGGATGGACGGAAGCCTGAAGTTTCTGCTGTCCCTTTTCGTGGGGCCTCAACAGAACAACATTTTTCAGCACATAAATACAGAGAAAAAAGTGCTTGCTGCTTCTGTGACTTCTGAAATAAAAGCAAGCGAAACAGAGAATCTTGTCACTCGCCTATGCAGTAGAACTAAAAGCCTGTGAAAGAGTAAACTAGAACCCCAGTGTAACAGGGTCAGCTGTAGCGTGGAACTCAATCAAAGAAGACCTACCTGTGACCTCGCCTAAGCAGATTTTGTTACTAAAAACGCTCACTAAACAAACACACACACAATATCATATAAAAGGTATGGGTGAAGAAATCAACATTCTGATGAGATCCAATATAGAAAATAGGATAAATTTACTTTGATGAATGTCTCTAACACAGAGTATCAACAATAAGACAGACTTTTTAAAATGCCGCCAAGTTCTCCTTCTGGCTTAGACGTACAATTGATAGCCACACATCAACTCTCCACCATCTACATTTGGTACCCACATCAAGCCAGACGGGTTCACAGTTCCGCAAACTCAGACTTTAAGCCTAAAAGGAAAGGGATCATCTAAGGCCAACTTAGAGGAAGTTTCTGCTTTTCTTTCTAATTTAAATATGTGCCTCTGTGGAGTGTGAGTAAAGCTCATTGAGGCTGGATCAGCTGGGAGATCACAGAAGCATATAAACAGCATTGACTATTTTAAGTGAAACCATTTTAATAGACAGCTGGTTTAGGGCCCAGACAATGGAACACCAAGAAGAAGGCTTATTTTCATCCTCCATAGTAAATCATGCGTCTGCTCCCTGTGAAGAAGGTAGTATGCTATGAGAGCGACAAAGACAACAGTGGTTTAAATAAATCAACGTGTTTATCAGGAGTAAGGATGGGAGGCCTGTTACAGAGACGAGCAGGAAGGGGAAAGGAAGCATAGAGAATATATTTTTTAAATAAATGAATTGATGGTGAACCAAGTTGAGGTTTTAACCTAAGAAACAAAAAATATAATAGCAAGTAGAAAACGATGTTTACATTAATCCTGCCAATGGCAAATAAACCCCTTAAAGTGGCAAGAATGCTTGTACAGGAAGAAAAAAAATAGAATGAACAGCACTAACTTCATCTCAACTTTAAAAACCTGGTGAAACTGACAAACAAGTTGTCAAAACTTGACATATTTGGAGCAGATTTATTTTTCTGATATGCCAGCTCCCCTTTTTTTAATGTCCTCTTCTAACAAGCAAAAAGAAAAATCTCATAATTATTTTTAATACTCTATTAACTTTCAAATGGAGGGTTTTTTTCAGAATAATTTTTTATAATTAACCAAAAAGAAGAAAAAAAAGGAACTGTTAAACTTTCACATCCTTTCGCAACAGTGCCAGAGGTTTACAGTGAGAGGATAGAACGCCACCAATTTCAAATGCCCAATTATAAATTAACCTATAACATCTTTGAAAAGAAACAGATCAATCAATAGAGAAAATCTGTTTCTGTTGCCACTGTTTTAAAAGGCGTCTTGTGAAGCGTGGTTCATCCCTGCTTTTCTAAAACATCGCTGCGTCTGAAAAGTTAATTGAAACTTACTATGGAGAAAGACCACACAGCAAAACAAAAAATACACAGTGCACATACACCAGGATCACACTTCAATAGGATGCCAAAGGAAATACAGAGAATTGAGCACTGTTTTTCTTTGTTTACTTTTCTAGTAGTTTTAACTCTTTGTGCTCCATGCCAAAACAAAAAGGGCGAGAATACTTTTAACTTTAGTTCATCAAAATCCGGAAGGGTTTTAGGAACAAAATATTTTCAGTAAGAGTCTTTCTTGGTTTACAACCAAACAATAGGAGACTTGTCATCATTAGTTTAGAGAGAAGGAAGGAAGGAGTAAAGGAAGGAAGAGAGGGAAGGAGGGAGCGAGGGAGGGAGGGAGGGAGGAAGGAAGGAAGGGAGGAAGGAAGGAAGGAAAAAGAAAGAAAAGTGGGTTATCTATAACTAACAAAAACTCTTAATTTTCCTTTTACATCGAAACAGTAACCTTGAAAATATGTCACTCCTTTTTCCACATACAAAATAAAAGGCCAAACCTAATTTGTCGTTTTAAAGAATAAGTTCATGAACGTACAAAGTACCTCCTTCAACCACAAGTGAAATATCTTCTAAATACACACTGTCAAGGAGCATTTGGTAGCAAATTACCAAGAACTGAAACTAATTTTAAAAAATAATATGAATGCTAGATCAGCAATGCACTGTAATATTAATCATTACATTTGACTACCAAGTTACACTGCTTGTCACTAAAAAAAAAAATAGTGCTAGTTAATGTGGTCCTAGAAATTTCCAGCAGGTAAAGGAGCCCTAGTTAAAAATTAACCTGTGCCAAGAAAACACTACAAATCTGACATTTCATAAACAATTCTGTCAAAACAGCAATCTAACATTAATAATGGAATAAAATTTAAAAAATTATTTTGCTTCAATTAGCAGCTTGGCTACTGGTGAACACATTACAAAGATGTAATTTCAGCTCCGCAGCTAAGCAGGCCCGTTTTCAGAAGCGAATGAGGAAAGTTGCAAAGGAATGATATCATATTCAGTGTGCTGTTCAGTTACATCACAGCCTTGAATGAAAAGAGAATGTGTACCAAAAGCAGTTAGCTTTAGAATGCATCTTTTATGTCTCAAAGAAATAAAATCCCTTATATTATTCAAGTGCCAAGATAAAAACTGAATCATTCTAATAATCTCATATTATATTTCTTTTTCTAGCAGTAATAAAAGATATTTCACTCATATAATAACTACATTTACCTCTGTATTAGGAGACACAACTGGCTTTGTCAATCCAACGAGACAATAATAATAATAATAATAAAATAATAAAAGCAGCTAATTTATTAAGCGCTTAATATGTGCCAGTCACTATCCTAAGCACTTTACACGTATGAATTCATTTAATTCTCACAACAGACCTTTGAGGTAGACGCTACCATTATTCCCGTTAGTTTGATTCCAAATGCTTACATATTTTAATTACTCACTAAGACCAAATCAATCGTGCTCAACAACTAGATAAACAATTCCTCAAACATCCAAACACTCCTTGATCCCTCCCAGCAATATAAGTAAAAGACATAAGAACAGACTCTCGGTGTAGTCAGACAAGTTCGATAAATGCATCGCCACTAATATGTTCGTTTTTAATGCTGTTCAAACATTCACATGGAAACAGCTCTAGCGTAAATATCCCCGAACAAATGGCTGTATATTATCCAGGAGGGAGCAGTTGGACCGCCAGACTGGGGAAGTACTAGGCCATCTGGCTCCGGCAATCTCTCCAAAACCATCAGCTTTGTTTTCACCCCCAGACTCCAAACAACACATTTTCCACTGTGAGGAGTTTACATTTTCCCAAACACGGGTCCTGATCATGCATAAAAATTCCAAACTTCTCCATTCCTCTATGTGCAAGGAAATTCAAATCACCTGCATTTTGGACATGTTACCAAAGGAGAGTGAAAACTGCTGAAACATGGCTCCTGACTATAAACTTGCCCTGTCCTTTTTTGTTTGTTTCTGTCCCCAAATATATGAAAGAACTCTCTTCTGGCCTAGTGAACTCCTTTGGAACTTACTGACATACTAAAAATGTGTTTATCTACCAATGAAGGACCAAGAACTGAAAGGCTTGTTAATCAAATCTCCATAGCTGTGGCAGGATATAATGAAACAATCAATAGGAAAAAATGCACTGCATCAATAACGTAAAGAACCGGGAACATCAAAACAAATGCATAAAGAAGATCAGCTGGGAAGAGAAACATGACAGCATTTCTGACTATTGTACCTTGGACCTCCCACTGTGCTGGGAGCCTTTTAGAGACCCCTCACCACATCACCTACCTTCAAATCATACAGACGAGGATTCTGTGGCTATCATTTTCCCCTTTCCAGAAAAAGCTCCTGTTTGGGGGCAGGGAGTGTTTCATTTTTGATAAGTGTATGGAATTTGGTGCTCTTTCTTTGAATTATAAAAATGTCACTTTTTTAAAAGCAAGATGGTAGGAGAGAGGATAAGTTAAAGGTTTTCTTTTTAACTATTTAAAGATAAACAACTCACTGAAGCAATCAAAGAACATAATCATATTCCAAATACTACATGAAAACCAGAAAAGGCACATTAGACCTCAGACCTCCCCCATCGGGTTCATTTGAGCTTCTGCAGTGGATACTGTTTCTGGATGCAACAGCCATAAACTTCTGGATCCTACAGGCCTTTCTGCATGCTCACTAATGGAATACCAAAAACAGCAATGACACAAAAACAACCTATTTTTAGTCCAGCTAAACTTGGTTTTGAACAACCCTTCCCAAAAGCAAGCCTCTTATTTCCTAGTTGGTGGACGAATTTTTTAAATCTCATTATATCCTTTGTGTGTTATAAGAGAGACATAGGGGTAAGGGGGCTCAGATCCCTACACATTCACTTTTAATGAAGCCTCATCTTTCCTGGTAGAGTCCAAAATTAAGAGTCATTACCCAAAATAGTGTAATGAGACGCTCTGAAAAGGTGTGAAATACTATGTCATACTAATACATCTTGGTTGGTTGAATACATTTCTGTTTGATCTCAATGCTGCTAACTCCACCCAAGATGAAGAAGATTTCATGAAAATACAGAGCGCGCAGCTGGTTTTGGACTTTGCTTGCCAAAGATCCCCTTTGAGTTTTAACCCCAATTTGTGAGTCAAAGATATGACATCACACACATAAAGCTGCATATTTCATATGAAAAATGTAACGATAAACCAGTAGCTAAGAGAAGACCCTTGAACTGTGGCTAGGTATTCCCTCCGAAATTTACGATGTTATTAGAACTCATCACATCACTGAAATTACTCCATTCTGCACTTTAAATATCAAAATCCTCAGTCTATCTGGAAGAATCACACAGGAGGAAAAAAAATGTAACCCTTTAATCAGTCAGTCTATGTCGTCTTACTTCTGATTGAAGGGGTCACTGCATATTTAACTAAAATAAAAAATTTAAGGAATTTTAAACCAGACTTGGTATTTAATTATCATAAAATAATTTCAAGCTGGATGAGCATCCACTGTTTTAGTCATTAAGGCTAAAATGTAATAATTATGTCACAGCTAAGGAAAGTTATGCTTCTTCACACTGATCTTCTTGAAGACTATTGTATTAACTGTGTACGCAAGAAGCCAACCTACTTCCCAGACTCTTCCAGCACATAATCGACAAACAAGCAACCGGACAATGGGCAGGGATTGCCTTTCAAAGTGAAAGCAACACAGAAGACCTTAGACAATTATTATGAAAGCAAACAGGTATGCCTCAAAAAATCTCTTTTTCTTGATATTTTTTAGACTAAATTCAGACAATTATTTACACCTTTTTTGAGGTCACTCCCCACCAAAATATATAATTGCATATGTTTATAATTGTTATTTTCAGTGAAACGGTATATTATGGCAACTGACTTTCTAATACCTGCTATTATTAAAAATAAACTATATCTTGTTCTAGTTTCCCGCCCCCCAGCTGATAGAATTTATGATACGCAGCGGTCAAAGAATGCCTTAAGCTATAGTTTTCCTTAAGCTCCATGACCTTGTTAGTAAAATGATATTTGATATATTGCTTTATAAAAATCAAGATTATTCTTCCACCATACGACTGTGTGTAAAGTCAGTTCATGTCACAATGGGAAAATCAATTCTTGGTGACGCTTTTTGTTTAAGGGGTCTAAAAAGAAGTTTTGAGAGAAATTAATCACTTCAAACGTCCTAATTTTGTGCTCCTTATAATTGTTCGTTTCATGGTGCTAAGTGGCCAATGGTGCCCAAGCAGACAGGCCTTATACACTGGTTTGTGGGCACTTTTTATCTTTTAAAGAATAAATTCTAATAAATACATACGTAATATATATTAGAGCTCATACTTTGCCCTTCCTCCTCCCATCTTTTCCTTTCCTCTGATGAGAATGAAGGAAAGGATATCCAGGGTATCAAAGATAATTTTTTAAAACAAAACTCCACTTACGACATTTTTGTTTGAAGACGGTAAAAAAAAAAAAAAAAAGTGTTATTGAAATCAGGCTTTTGTGTTTCTGCTTGGTAGAAAAAAAAATTTAACAAAATACAACGTGTCCAAATGAAAGGGAATTATCCTATGTAATAATCAAAACCAGTAAAGAAAATAAGACCAAGACTAAAAGTATAAATGTGGATTTACTCTGAACAATTGATTAAGATATAAATAGATCTTCAAGAAGTCAAATATTTTAGGCAAATAACTTGAAATAGATTTCAATAGACATTTATTTATTCTTTTAAAAAATGCATTTCACGCCCTCATGTTTTCTACCTGGTTTGAAATGGAATATGAGAGTAATAATCAAAATTAGCTGTTATTAAACTGATTCTCACTGAGTAGATTTTAGAACTCCCAACAGCTTATTAATGTGCATTTTGTACCACATATTTAAGCCATGGCCTATTTAAAAACAATTTTAAATATGTATGTATACCCTAATTTGAAGTCTTCCAAGCCAGTATCTATGAAAGATCAGCTCCCTTATTTTAAAGAGAATATTTTTAAATCACAATCAAGCAACTAAGTTTTAACCTTCTCCCTAAATTGGTGGTTGGTACACAATGGCTAACTTCTCTCGTTGCTCTGATTTCTCTCCCCCACTCAATAAAGCTGTCTTCTTTTTGTTATTAAGCCCTCCAACTACCTAACCAGCTACTTAATTCCGAAACTAAACTTTTTCTTAAAATTAAAAAAAAAAAAAGCCCTCCTGCACCTCATTAAAACGTCAGGCCTCTTTTCTGACTCGGCTCATAATTGTATCTTTTAAACCATAACTCAACCTTAATGTATACTGCTTGACACCCGCGTGTTGGGGAGCTTAAGAAAATGCCGCCTATGTACCTTTAAGACCACAAGCTCACTCATGCTGCCTGGCTTCTTGCCAAACTTGGAAGCAAAAGCAGGAAGATTTTTGCAAAGTATCCTCCAACAATTGTCGCTCCCTCTTCCAACACTACCACCACCACCACCTCCTTTTAAAAAAAAATCTGTAGAGTGGATCATCTGCGCTCTCGGCCCATCTCCCCACTCCTGGGGAACTGTCTCTGCCCCCACCCACTCCTTCTACCCCCCGGGGGAGGTCCGGGTTTGGGTTTCACAAGTTCAGCCCACTCTTCACCAGGGTCCCTGGGCACCTTTTGCGCCCCCTGGGGCTCCCCGGCCGGGTCAAAGGAAGTTCAGCCCATATTCTCCCCACTCAGCACTCGTAATCTTAGTTCACAAGGTCTGAGTTTCCCTTGGAAGGAGGGAGCCGTCGAGCCATCTTCTCCACGCGGCAGACCCAAGTGCATGTATGGCCCCTGGGAAGACTGCGCTGAGAGCGCGGTCCCCGGTCCGCCTTGGAGTTGAGAGTTCGAGTCCCAGACCTCTCGCTATGGAGTAGCCAGCTTCTTGATTGTCCCAAATTTCGAGGCCCTAGCGTCACTCTCCCGGCGCGAAATTAACAAACTTACTTGTTTTGTCATGGAGTCAATGAGGCGAACGTAGAAATCCTGCTCCGTCCTTATCCCTGGGAGAGGAGGAGGAGGAGGGGAAAGAGGAGAACGAAGGAAAATTAAGTGAGACAGGATCTGCGCGAAACAAACAAAGAATGGGGCTCCAAGGCTGCCGCAACTCCAACAGTTCTGGAGAAGCACACAGGACCCCCTTCCCCAGTGTCCAGACAGGGGTCTCTGGCCTAGCCCGACTGCTCTCGGAAGCCAGCCCCCAACCGCGGCAGCTAGGAATGGGGCGGAACCCCCACCTGGCTACTCTCTCCTCCCTTGGCAGGAGCCCCTCTGGGCGAGCCATCAAGGCCATGATCATTCCCTGAGCCCAAGGGTCTGGAAGTCTGGACTAATCAGAGAGAACCGGCCTTAAGAAGGGGAGGAAGAGAGAAAACGGCCCAGCGAGGGCCAGGGCGCCACACCTGGCCCCCACACCTGGCCCCAGGTACACGGCGGCCCGACACGGCCGCCCTCGAGCCACTCAGGGCCTTCTCGGGTGAAACCTCCTCAGGCGAAACAGGAGAGACCGGTTTACCGCGAGGATGGCGAACGACTGAGCTTTGCTCAGGGATCTAGTCCACCTGGAGCATTCCGCGCCCCCTGCCCTCACCCGGAACCCCGGAGAGCCGGCGCGGACCCAACGGGAGCCTCACCATTGCTGTAGAGGAGCTGGAGCCGGTAGTGAATCCCATTATTGGTCTTTTCGCTGTTGGCTTCCTGGGTTGCAGCAGGACGCAAAGACACAAGAGACGCAGGAGAGAGGTCGGCGTGAGCGAGTGGACCGACTTCCAGGCAACTTTCCCCAAGCCGGGACCCCTGGCGGGGGAGCCAGACAGGCCCCGGAGCAGCAGAAATTGCCGCCAACTGTGATCCCTCTGCGGTCCCCCCACCCCACCTTTACTGCTCCCTCTTCCCTTCCAGAAAATTCCATGGGGCGCGCACCAGCGATCCCCTCCCCAGGGCCTGGGGGCTCGGGCCTGGGCCAGGAGAGGCAGGAGCTCGCGTGGTAGCGCGGTCGAGGGCGGGTTCATCCCGGGCGCCCTTGACTCTGGAATCTGAAGCCAGGCTCGCCTCTCTCCAGCTCTTGGGGCTCCCCGCGAACTTCTTCGGAGCAGAACCTCATGAACGAGGATCCCGGGTTCGCCCAGGATGGGAAGTGGCTTGGGGGACCCCGCGCAAGAGTGTGTTACGGATGCTTTGCACTCGCGGAGGAGCGCGCCTCCCGAAGCGCCTAGGCCTGCTCCCCTGCCAGGGGCGAGGGGCAGCGGCGCTGCGCCCACTTACTTTTTCCTTCTCCACGAACCCCACAAAGGCCGTCCTCTCGATCTCCACGGGCTGGCCCTGTCTGTCGTAGAGGGCCAGGACGAAGTGGAAGAAGTTGGATTTCCGCAGATTGGAAGGCGGCTGCTTCTCAAAGTGAGCCCGGGCCAGACCCACCCCGCTGCGGCCAAAGACGCAGAGTTAGACGGCTAAGCGGGACACTGAGCCGCGACCGCTTGTTACTCCTTACACACGCGCGAACCCTCAAACACCCACCTCCTCTGCCCCCAAAACGCCCAGTAGGCGCCCTATACGCCCGTTCAAGCCCCCCGGGCCCACCCGGCGACGGACCATGAGTGTTCTCGCGCGCCCCGTCCTCCCGGCCGAGGACAGGGCGCGCCCCCCGAGCTAGCCGAAGAGGTGTGAAAGTTTTGTTTGGGTTTTGCGCAGGAGATAAAACGCTGTAAGCATTTACTGGGAGCTGATGCGCGCTGCGTGGGGAGGAAGAAAAGTGACAGTGCACGAGGTGAACCCGCGCTCCCAGAGTAGAGCGGGTCGTTTACAACTTAAAGGGAGGGGGCAATGGGAATTGGTTCCCGCCACCCCCTCGAATCTCCCGTCTCAGCTCCGTGGGAAGGTGAAACGGGATGGGGAACATGCTCAGCTGCTCGCTGCAGCAGCCAACCTCCAGGAAACCTCTTGGGCGCCGCCAGCCATGGGTGCCCGGCCTCGGGAAGCCACATGTCCCCCCAAATAAAGCATGTGGAGAAAAAGGATCTGAGAGTGGAACTCAGAGATGTCAGGGGTGGTCGCTGTCGGAAACACTGGGGGTGTTTTTTAAAGACCTGTCCCGACAAAGTTTCGCGGTTCCGCAGAAATCCTCACACTCATTCCAGAAATCCTACCGACCAGGGCTGCCGGCGGAGCGCGCCCGCCGGGGGGCTGGAGGCTGGGGCGCCAGGGGCGCAGGGCGGCCACTGACAGCCCGACCTGCCCAACACAAGGGCGCGCGCTCAAACACACACACACACACACACACGCCACAAACACACACACACACACACTTTCACTTCCAGCCTAGTTACCCAACTCACTCTCACTACCAACCACCCCCATCTCTATACTCGGCGGGGATGGGAACAGTGATGCCGGACACTTGTCCCCAGCCCGGAGAAGATGAAAATGATGTAATTAGTCATCTTCCTTCTTCCCCTTCCGCCCTCTCTGAGTCTGAGAGGGCCTGGGGCCGCCAGATCTCCCACTCCCCCAAGTCCAGCTTGTGGCCTGAAAAAAAAAGGCCATTTCTCACTTGGGACCAGGAGTCCCAGAAAAAGGTGTTGAGGGTGCCCAGGAAAGTTCCCCCAGGTCACTCTCCAAGGGCAGTCCCTCCAGGCCACACAGTCTAGCATCCCAGGAGCTGAGAGTGGGAGAGGGGCTAGAAGGGGCCATGGTGACAGAGAGTGGGGAAGACTTCTAGGAGATGTCAGAATTAAAGTTGAGAGTTGCTCTCCGGGTGGACCGAGAAAAACTGAAAACTAGAGAGGGAGGGAGAACCAAATGGGAGAAATGAGAAGATTCTGGGGAGAAAAGGAGAAAGAAAGGGAGGTAAGGGAAGGAGAAAGAGGAGAAAGGAAGGAGGAGTGAAGAAGGAAGGGGACGAAAAGAAGGAAGAGAGGGAAGGAGGGAAGGGAAAAGAGGAAAAGAAAAGTAAAGACAGGAGGAAGAAAGGAAAAAAGGATAGAAGGAAGAGAAAAAGGAAGGAAGAGAGCGGGAAGAAAAGAAGGAATGAGAAGAGAAGGAAAATAAGTTTATAAAGAAGGGAAGAAAGGAAAGAAGTAAAAAGGAAAACAAGGAAAAAGGAAAGGAAGAACGAAGAAAAGAAAGAGACACAGAAAGAGAAAGAAAGAAAAAGAAAAAGAAAGAAAGGAAACCGGCCTGAAAAGAAAGAGCAATCACATAAAAATACAGATATCCAACATCATGCTGGTGAGACGCCTCTTCTGGCTTAAAACAAAATGAAAACAGTCACAGACGAGGCAAGGAAAAGTGCCGGCAAAGCGTGGGCTCCTCGCAGGCAGCTGCCGGCTCTCGGGCCGCAGGCGACCGAGCAGCGCGGCCGGGGAGCGCGAAGCCCCGGAGGCGAGAGGAGCGGAGCGGCGGCCGCACGAGCGCGGCCCGGCCCCGCGGCGCCGGCCGCCACCACCTCCTCCCGGCTCCACTGCTCGCGGCTCGCCTGCCGGCCGCGGTCCCCGAGCGGTACCCACCTCTGCGCCGCCGTGTTGGCGTCCAGCACCCCGGCGCCCTGCATCCACGTCCGCACCGCGTTCATGCCGCTGCCCAGCGGCTCTTCCTTCATGCTGCTTCCACTCCGTTGGATGCTTTCCTGAATCCCAAA
Source organism: Equus caballus (assembly GCF_041296265.1). Taxonomy (NCBI): domain Eukaryota; kingdom Metazoa; phylum Chordata; class Mammalia; order Perissodactyla; family Equidae; genus Equus; species Equus caballus. The sequence goes on along the minus strand of NC_091697.1, from coordinate 36,092,340 downwards.
CATGAAAACAACCTTTTCTTGTGGAAAATCTCCTCCCCCTTGAAAATATTAAAAAAAAAAAAAAAAAAAAAAAGGAAAGAAAACGCCAGCCAGAGATTTTTTTTTTTCTTTGAGACGATGAACTCGCGCTAGAAGATCAAGGCGGGCTGAAAAGCAAATTTTTTAAAAAATCTAAACCTTCGCTCAAAACTGAGCGATAACCTGGGGGGAAAAAAGGAGAGAAAAAAAGAAGGGAAAATCCAACGAAAAGACCAAAATAAAAAAAATAGAGATGTATGCTTGGCTGTTGGGGGTTGTTTGGTTGGTTAATTTTTGGTTTGGGTGCTTTTTTTTTTTTTTTGTAATGATCACAGGCCGGTGGAGGACAGGAGGGGCTGGAGTTTCCTTTTGTAGAGGTACCCTTCACTTGAAGAAGCAGGAAGAAAAAAAAAAAAGCCCTGATGGCAATTTAAGAAACAATAGACTCAACTCGCGCTGCCGGCTTTGCTACTTCAAGTGTCATTTTCCACAACCAGGCAAGTTTTTTCCTCTCTCTTTTTTTTTCCTCCTTCTCTCCCAACCAAAGATGTTTCTTTCCTTTCAGTGCGTATAGATGAGGAGCACGCTGGTTGCCGTAGACAGATACACCAGAGAGGGAGAGTGGGGTGGGGGGAAGGGGGGAGAGAGAGGGAGAGAAGAAGGGGGGAGGGAAAGACAGAGAGAGAGAAAGAGAGAGAGGAGAGGGAGAAAGAGAGAGGGGTGGACCCTGCTGGATGGAGATTCTGTTTTCTCCTTGCTAAAATAGAAGTGATTTGCAGGCTTTCCCTATGGAATCCAGTTTGACTCTCCCCAGAGCTAAACACAGGCACACTAACCCCAAAGGGAGGAGGCGGGGCCCGCGCCTGACAGACCCGCCCCCTCATTTGCATAACGTCATCCTTCCGCCTCACCGCAGCCAATCGCGGCTCAGGAGCCTGCTGGCTCGCAGCGCGGGGCCACGCTCCCTCATTAACATCCTTCTCCGGGTGGCGCAGGGGAGCCGGCCAAAGTTCCTCTCAAAGTGGCGAGCGAAGGATCTCTGAGCACCGGCGTCTGAGCTGGGGAGGAGCAGGGCTGAGTCGGACAGGAGAGGGGGAACAGAAGGATGGGGAGAGGGATATTCTTCTCAGGAATCAGAGCTGGGGTCTGCGTCCTGGCCATTGCGCTGCGTTTAGCATCCTCGCCGCGCCCTGAGCGCGCTCGAGGCGCACAGGCTGCGCCCTCCCAGGGCCGATGCCGCGTCCTCCTCCGCTATTCTGGGACGTCGGGGGCAAAAGTGGAGGAGACAGGAAAGCCCAGGCAGAAAAAGCAGGACGCGAGTCCCAGGTGCCCACCTCTTCGCTTTGAGGAGAGGGTGGTGGGGTGGAAAATGGGTGCCGAGGTCGGGGCTGGGAGCTCGCGGAGGCCACAGCCTCCACGCTGGGAGGGGTGGTTGGACCCTGGGCCCCGACAAGAGAGGCGCTATAGGTCCCCAGGGAGTGGCGGACCCGGGCTCTGCCCCTAGTCTGTCCTCTGAAACGCTTCTGGCTCAGCCGCTAGCCTCGAGGCCGCTGGCGATAGGCACTGTCCTCACATACTCAGTTCTCTCGAGCGCTCCATGGGCTGTGTAAACGGTGGAATGAATGCTCTTACTAGAGCTGAATCAGGATGCGTTTTAAAACTTATTCAGATTCGATCCCCAACCCCTCCGAGCCCACCCCCGCCCCCAAAGTAGTTTTTCTTTAGAGTAACTACCAAAACAACAACTGACTAGTTTCTAATTAGTTGGTTATTTGGTGTAGGGTTTCTCTCTATCTCATTCTTTCTGTTAAAATGGGGTGCTTGAAGGAACCCTCCTCAACTTCTGCCCCTGCCATATGTCAAGACAGAGAGAGGTCTAGGAAGGAAGGAAAGAAAGAAGGGAAGAAGAAATGGTCTCCAACCTGAGACCTTTTGACATATATGCTTGTGGCTGGCAAAGGAAATAGCTAGATGTTTCTGGGTAATGTGCCCCATCATTTTTTAGCAGGTTGTAACCTCTAATAAGCACATGGTGAACTTCTGTTTCATTGCCCTCAAAGGAACTCCCTGACTGCAGCCAAATCTGCTAAGGACTCCTTCGGGGAGATTCTCTGCCAGAAATCCAGGTCCCCTTTCTGCCGGCCTTCCTTGACCCTTTGATTTAGGAAGCTCATGGGGTCAGTGATGGAAAAGTACACATGCCCATATTGAATGGAATGGAGACAAGCAAGAGTTATGCTTTGTGCTCTTGGCAGAGCAGGAAAGTGGGAGCCACTTCCTGATTCCGAAACTAGATGAAAGACTGTGTTTCAGGCCTGTGGGTACATGGCCACTGTCCTCAAACACTGCTTTATCTCTCGTGCACAAAGCCTGCCCTGCTCTTATGCCATTTAATCTGGACCACGAATGTGCTGAGCACTTTATCCCTGGTCCCATAATTAATGCCATCTCCTCCAAGACACTCCTGAAGAGATCTGTCTGATCCATCAGGATCCCCACAGCGTCTACCAGAATTCCTGGCACACTGTTCAGGAGGGGTATGTTGGTGGAGAGACTAGAAGAATTGTAGGTTTGTGGGCAGAGGAAAGGGGGAGATGGACCTCCTCCATTCCTTTGGAATTCAAATGCACAATTGGAACTGGGCCTGCTGAAAAATTCCTAAAGTTCCAGGCTTAACCTCCAAGGCTCAAAGGGTCCCCAGAGCCAATCCTTTCCCCTGCCTGGACCATCCACTGCCTGTTCTGAGGGGGATCCTTCAAGAAAGGGGAAGCGGGAAGCAGAGTCTGCCCTCCTATCAATGAATCCCAGATAGCCCTGGCATAAGACTCAGACCTCCCTCTCCGTAATTGCCTGAGCCTCCACTTTACTCTCCAGTAAACCGTGTTCAGGACTCCAAATTGGTCAGGTACATACCCCAGTGATGGGAACACATAATAGGAGAACAGATGACTGCCAATGGGGGCGGCAAAGCTGCCAGGGAAAGGAGAGACGTGGCCACTCTGAGGACCACACAACAGATGGATTTCTGGGGGTCAAGCAGAATCTAGAAGCACTCTGCAAATAATGTTTTTGTTGAGGGGCCTGAAGCTGCCTGATTTAAAAGAGAAATTGGCCCAGAGAAAGAAGCCTTCAGCAGCCCAGTTCCTGCCCCAGAGTCAGTAATCTCCAGGAACTAAGAGGGAGGCAACCTCCACATCTGCCAGGCCAAAGAAGGAGCAGAAATAAAAGGGGCAGGAATCTTTTGACAAGACTAATTCCCTTTGGCTATGCGGAGGCAGCAGGTACCTCACCTGGGATGGCAAGTGTACTTTACTTTAATCAAGCAAGGTGTATTCATCGCTTTTCTTCTGGGTGTCCTTGTGCTTTCAACCTGGCTTTCTCGCCCAGTAATAAATGTTTAAGTAGGAAGGAAGCTAAAGGGAAGGTGGGAAAGAGACAGAGAGGGTGATAGAAAACTGGGAACAACACCCAGGCCACCAGAGTGGTAGGTTTTTGTGGATTTCCTCTGATGAATACTGAACTAGCCACGTTAATTTAAACTCTGAAAAATCCTTAAACACTTTTCAGTCTTCCCTCCTGTAAGGTTAGCACCACCTCCAGAAGGCAAAGCACGTGTGCAGAGGGACTGTAAAGTATGAACTGAGACTGCCTCCATCCTTTTTGAGTTAATAGTCACAGCTGCGGTGAAGAGAGAGAATTTATAACATATCTATGATATGACTTTAGGGTAGTTTATAACAGTAATCCCCAAATTCGGATTATCAGCCTAATAATATGGGGGGCAGAGGGGGAGGGGTGCATTTGTTAAAAATGCAAATTTCCAGGCCTTGTCTAGACCTGCAGAATTAGGGAGGAAGAAAGTGAGGGGGAAAGAAACTGCGTGAGGAAAATACACAGCAGAATGGGTTTACATGTGGAAGGAGCAATTGGAAAGGCTTGATATTTCTCCTAGGATGATGTCGCCTTCTGAGCTTCTCAGAATTTCTTCCGCGGTGGGGGTTAGCGTCGCCCCCTCTCTCCTAATTGCTCCAAACAGCAGACAGGGCTGCCCAGCCCTCGGGGTCTTCCGCCCTGAAGGAAGCTCAGACCCAGGGAGCAAAGTCCCCTGCACCCTGAACTTTGAAACCTCCCCTCTCTTGGCTATCCCCACCCCTGTTAAGGCAGAGGAAAACCAATCCCCTTCCTTGGAGGGCGTCAGGGCCCGCAGTAACTTCCATGGGGTGCAAGTGGAAACATACCTGCCCCCCAAAAAGAGCAGAGACAAGATAAATACAGTCGAACTAGGACTAGCGGGGACGTCCCAGGAAAAGAGGGAATCTTCTCTGCTCGTCCGCCCCCAGGAGGCCAGACTTGAGACCTGCCGCTTAGAAAATTCCCTCGATCTCCGCTGGCTTTATGAAGATGAGCCCCCAGAAGGGCCGCCTGTCTGGGGAAATGTCCCCTTGCTTTTCCCGCTAGCCAGAGACCGCTGAGAGGGAGACCCGAGGAAAGATGCCTCCTTCGGTGCTGGGAAAAAGGGAAGGAAAAGATGGGGCGATTAAGGCCTAAGACGCCAAGTCCCTCCGCATGCGGCCCGCTCCGAAGGCGTCCGCTGGCGGCCTGGAGTCGCGCGCGGGGGCGGGCAGAGGCTGAGGCGCTGCCTGCAGGAGGAAGGGGATAAGGGGGTACGGGCGGGCCAGGGCCCTGGGAAAGTGAGGACCTGAGCCGGGCACAGCTCCGCAGCGGCCGCCGAGCGGCACTCAGACGCCGGCGAGGGTGGCTGAGCAACCGGGCCCTGCCGCCCGCGCGCGACACCCTGCCCCCGCCGCTCCAAGACCTCTACCCACTGCCCTCGGGAACGCGTAGGAGCAGCGGGCCACCGCTCCACCGGAACTCGGTCTGTCCTGCTTCCTTGCTCCCTGCGTCTCTGGCAAGCCACAAAGGAAAGGGGGCATTTCCCCGGACCCTCACCCCTGTTTCCGACCCCCAGCGCTGCAGAGAAGGCTCCGTTTGCTCGCCCAGTCTGACCGACACCTCCAGTCCCTGGAAGCATGCCTCTCTCCCATAGTACAGACAGGGAAACTGAGGCCTAGAGAGGGACGAAGGCATATAGGAGGTAGAGATCAGGCAAACAACACGGTGGGGGCTCTCCCCGGAGCTTGGGAGCGTTTAGTCTGCCCAGGACAAGGGCTTGGAGCAAGGTGTTCGAACAAACCTTTCTCGGATTGAGCCTACCCACTCTCTCGGGTTTCCCCGCGGCGGTCCCCAGATAATAATAGATCCCGTTTGTTGAATGAAGGCTTTACGGGCAAAAACTCACTGAATTCCCACAACGGACCAAGAAGGCAGGTTAGACCACCACCATTTTACAGGCGAGGAAACCATTGCCCTGTGATTGAAATGAAACAACCTGCCCACGGCCACACTGCTAATAAGGTCGCCAAGCCGAAATTTCTCCAGAGCCTGTGCCCTGAACTTTGGACTCAAACCACTCACCCGGCTGCTCATATCTCCTGCGTTCGCCTTGGTGCCTGCCCGCCAACGCTCACAGATCCCTAGAGCTCTCGAGCCCCTGGGTTTCTCGGATGACAAAGGAGCAAGGGCGCAGGTTGCCTCCCGAGGGGAGACAGCAGAAGGGAGAGAGGAAGGGAAAGCGTTCTGAAAAGTCTTAATGCGTGGACTGGATGCGCATCCCAGCGGTCAGATACCCACGCGCGTCTCTCGGGGCCGCCGGGGACGGGGCGCGCCAGGGTCGTGCCAGCTCCATCCCCGGCTCTGCTACATTTCGTAGGTGACCTCCAGTCAACCGCTTCTCCCAGTCCTAGCTGAGATCTTAGAGCTCTAGGCACACGCGAAGTCGCCTAATTGAAAGAGACTAAACATAGGGTTTTGCGGGGTCGCTTGCGACGCCCATCCGAGGACAGAAATCTGGACACCTGCGGATGTGCTTTAATGGAGGAAGACCATACGGCCTTGGCATGACCACAGATAGCTGAAAGCTAAAGTTACTCTGAGCCGGGAGAATACATTTGGGAGCACTACCGGAAAGGATCTCCCTGTCCGAGGCTGCCCCGGGGTGCGACGATACCCCACCCGCGGCCCTTACCCATAGTCCTCCAGCCCGCGTGATCAGCAAAGGGCCCTCACTCCCTCAGCTGAAGGAGGCTCCAGGGTGGGAGAAGGGGGCTGCCCAGCTATTTGGAAATTAGCATCCCTTCAGTAGAGCAAACCTGGATGAAGGAAATGAAGGCCTAGGAGGTTTTGGAGGGGAAGGGAGGAAGAGTAGATCTGTTTGCTTAGGGAAAAGTGGGAGAAGGGAGTTGAGCGGATGAGCTTGAGATGCCCGGGGCACAAAAACTTCCAGCGTGTATCTATTTTGAGGCGCAATTCACTGGATATTTACTCATCGAGTAAATACGCATATGCGCTTTGAGGTCTTTGTTGGCTCCTGAGATGCGAGATGCGTGCGATGTGAGCGCACAAATATGTGTGTATGAACGAAGAGTGGCTGCATATTTGTGGGCCTGTGCACTTGGCCTGTGAGTGACAGCGCGCACTTGGGTGCACGTGGGCGCTTGTGCTTGAGGAGGATTGTTGCACACAAGCGCGAGTACACGTATGCATGTGTAGTGTGTGCATGTGTCACGTGTAGACGTGTCTCGTTTATGTGAGTGGGTGTGCATGTGCAGAAGTAGGTGTGTATATGAGCCTGGGCTTACACGTGGTTTGTGGGTCCACGCATGCATGTGAAACCCAGCAAAGAAGTCCCACCAAATCTCAGATGGAGTCAAAGGAAAGGCGCAGGCAGGAAGCGGATTGAGCACCCCAGGGTAGGCGTGGAAACTGTTGTTGCTTCAGCCTGCGCGGGACCAGTCCAGAGCCGCGGGTTAGCGCCCAGCTTGGCTCGGGCGGGAGACGCACCTTCCAGCCGGGGCCCACAAATTCCCGGGACTGCGCCCGCAGTGATGCCTGCTGGACAGTTCCGCGCTCTTAATTGTTCCTCGCGGACAGTTTCCGATTATTGATGCCGCGTGTCCCAAAAGAGGCGGCTTCCGGGTTATTTGCTTATGTATTTATTATCTTTATCACCGTCATTACTTGGTGGCTGTATGAAGGTGGTGCCAAACCCACCAAGACGGCCCAGGGTGGCCTCCGAGGGGCGGTGAGTCGCGGGTGCCCGGATCTTCCCCTTACGTGGAGCCACAGCGCCACCTCGCGATCCCCCAGCCTCCCTCCCGTCACCGCCGCTGAAGGCAGCGAAGTGAACTTCCTGATCCAGGCCGCCAAGTTCCCTTTACTACTTTTTTATTTGCTTTCGCCATTCCTCCTTCTCTCACTAGAACGTCCCCGCAAACACGCCTTGCTGCAGCGCTTTGTGCACGACCCGAATGCCTACACCCTTCTCCACCTGGAGAAGTTCGGCTCTCCTTGGAATCACCAGCTCAAAGTGCTCTTCTTGAATGAAATCTTCCCAAACCTCAATTCGTGCCTTCCCCTGTTTCCCTAGCGCTCATACCACGTTGGACAGGAATATTGTTTAAACGTCTCTCTCCCCTCCCTAATGAGGGAGCTCCTCAACAATGACTACTGTTGCTTCCAGCAACAACAATAATAACAATAAAACCTGGTATTTACTGAGCACATCTTATGCAATGTACTATGCTAAGCACTTGACTTTGATTATCTCATTTAATTTCCTCAGAAAAACCATGAAGTAAGCACCAGTATAATTTCTCAGTTTGCAGATGAAGCTAAGTGAGCTCCCATCCAAGGTCGCATTGCAGAGCCCAGCACAATTCTATTTGATGCCAGGACCCACTTTTCTTAACCTCTGTTCTTTGCAGACTTCTTCAGCTCTATATCCACAGGCTTTAAGACAGGACCAGGCACAGAGTGAGCATTCATATATTTATGAATAAATGAACCACTGCCAATTTAAATTATTCTCCAAGAGAGTTGGGCTAGACAAACACTGCATTTATCAGATAGTTTGAGTGAAATGTTACCACAATAATTCATCCCAAAAGAATATTCCACTACTAACTAGCTAGTTGACCTTGGTCAAGTCACTTCGTCCTCAATATCCTCATTTGTAAAAGCAGGTATGCTGTGAGGATCAAATGAGGCAAAAAACATGGAGCTCTTGTTATAGCCCCTTGCACTGTAGTCAATACTCAATAAAAGTTTGCTATTAATATAATTATTAATGAAAGTCTAAAAAACTAAAGCACAAAACACAAAATTGACGTACCCCTAGTCACATAGAATTCACTGTACCTCTGTATAAAATTATATCACTATTATATCTTGATTTTCATCTTGGACATAAAATATGTAATAAAATATGTTTAGTTTATTGTGGTTGGGGTGTTAATGCTAACGCTGCTCAGTTATAAACTTTTAAGGGGCAGGGGGGAAAGATAATTAAACAGTAAATCAGCAGACTTTCACTCCGGCCCTTTTCTCGTGCTTTGTAGATTTTTACCAAGAAAGATTTAAAGAAAGACTATAAAAGTGCTTATTATTCTGGAAAGTACAAAACTCTATTTTTTAATTTAGGGGACATTCTGAGCTAGTGTGAGTTTTTCCCCGCTTGAAACACTTTGCTGCTAGTAGTACACTAAAAGTTTAAAAATACATATCTAAGCAAATGATTGTACCCAAAGCAAAGAAACAAATCAGGTTGTTTAAACATATTCCAGACCTTCAGACATTTCCCAAAAAGGCTAAGTTTTAGAGGTTCAGGGTCTTTTTTTAGAGTGACCCATTAAACAATTACTCCTATTAGCGGTTTAAGTGGAAATGAACTTTTCCGTCTGATGAGGCAAAAACTTTCCTACCATCAAATGGTTTTAGAAAGACTCTGTTGACTAGGATAGTTGTGTCATAAAGAACTGATTTCTCCTCAGAGAAATGAATCTAACAAAACCCACATAAAGGCATAAATGTGGCTCCCCATTGAGCTGGCCCACAATGCACTTCTAGAAACTTCAGCCCAGCTCCAATTTAGTTTAGTTCATTCGTACCTGCTTCCCATTCTACACAATACTCTTGTATGAAGATGAAGAAATGGATTCAGGAAACTGTACCTGCAGCAAATGAACGTGTTCAGAGATTTTAATGTACAGCTGACAGATGTTTTATTATCCCTGATTGGGGACTTGATTCATATTGACGGTGTAAGACACTGGCTTTTTGATAGTTTGGGGAATCTGTTATATTTTCTTTTCTTCTTTTTTTATTCTTAGTATGGTAGCCCTTAGAGATGTTCACCAAAATTAAGGTTTTTCTCCTTCCGGATGCATAGTAAGGTTGAAGTATTCTGATCCCTCTGCATTTCGATGTGACCCCGTGATGGCCTTTGACAAAGGAGGAATTAGCAGAAATAGTATGTGTTATTTACAGGCAGAAGCTTTAAGAGCCACTGTGCAATTCACCAAACCCCCTTCCTTGTGCCACAGCAGCTCCTGACCCCTAGATGCAGTTTTCCGTGGCCTGCCACTCTTTGCAAAGATAATTCGGAGTGGAGACCCCTCGAACCTACAGCGGACATTTAGCATGAAAAAGAAATAATCCTTTGTTACGTAAGTCCCAGAAATTTTTTTTACTGCAGCATAACTGAGCTGCTCCTGACTAGCGTGCCTAGGAAGGTAACTCATCTTTCTTTTTCTTTTTGTGGACAACGTGAAAATTCTCCTAGAGTGAAAAGTAGACTTCCACATCTAACTAAAGAGCATAAATTAGATGATAAAATTATTCAACTAGAAATCTGCATCTCATTCTCTCACTCAATTCGTGAATTTCCTGTGGGTCAAAACAGCGTTTGGAAATGTGAAATGGGAAGAACAACTGAATTTTTCAAATGGTGAAAAGGAGTCTTAAAATCATTGCTGGACTGCCAGGAAAATTTCCAGGGGCTGCTTTTCCTGCCTGCAGATACATAGTGAAAGGAGTTCCTTAGGCTCTGATTAGAAGAGACTTCATTAGCAATTATATGAGGGAAGAAAAACACATTTCTTCCTTCATTATGTTCATTTCTATAATTTCACGTTGGTGAAAGGGAAAAATACTTGGCTAATCAACTTGTGTTTAGGGAACATGATCTAAGGCAAGTCATTTAACTTTTCCAGACCTTACTTTCTTTCTTCATCTGCAAACTAAGAGTGTTAGACAAGATCATCTCCAGGATGCCATCCAGTTCTACTAAGTTAGAGTTCTGAGGTATTTGTGTGATATGTGTTTCAGGAGTTGATGCTACAGTATAAGGATCTTCCTGTGTTTCTAGCCTCAGCACTATTTTGTGAAACATTTTTAATTATTTTCAATTAATCTCAATTTAAAACAACTGCTTCTTAAGCAAGATAGATAGTACTTCTTTTCCTCAACCTCAAATTTTTTTAATGTGAGAATCTGCTAGAAAAGTGGGCCATATAGATTTGGGGCCATGTAAAATGCTTTGTCATTTTCTAGCCAAGAGGAAGAATTTGCTTTTTTTATTGGAGAACTATTCTCTTTAGATTTCATTATCAGATCACCTAAGGAAATTTCTTGTGAATCTTCAGGAAACTTTTTGTGAGAAAATATTGATTGTGTGACAAGTGCTGTAAGGTGAAATCATTACTATCTGTTCTTTATCCTTAATGTGGCATGACTGATTGCCAGAAATAATACTATTCCCTTCATTTGGATAATAATTTACAATTGACAAAGGTTTCACATGAGTTATTTCCTTGACTCCTCTCAACAAACCAGGCAACTGACATTTCTCCCCCATTTCAGAGGAAGGAGCTGAGGTTTAGATTTGCCTGTGCCACGTGGCTAGTAAGCAGCAGGGTTTGGCTGTACCCAAGAGCCACAGCTGCCTATGAAATTAAGAAAGCTGTCTACAACTTTACTAGAAAATAGAACATGTTGAAACCAGGCCACAGGGCCTTCCCTTATAGAAAGTTGCAGTATGCTTTCCGTTGCAGACATTATTGCTGCCAACTGATTCCTGATTTCTCTCTCTTCAGGGCACCCAAAAAGATTATAGTTGTATCCTTGAAGTTAGGTGTGGTCATCTGACTTACTTGAGCCTGAGCATTTACTTAGAAGTGAGAACACCAGCAGAGTACTGGAGTTCTCACTCCCCTTAACCAGAGGTACTACTGGGTAGATCCATCAGTTTGGATCCTGCTGTCATGATCACAAAGAGCAGAGTTCTATACCAGCATGCAAAGGATTTGATGTAAGTGGTGGTTTAAGCCACTAGGATTTGGGGTTTGCTTGTTATTGCAGCTTAGCTTAGTCTGTCCTGACCAGTGCAGTTTCCTAATTCAAATTTAAGTCTTTTGTAAAAGGAAACTATCTCTTTGGGGTGGACTCTAGCAAACTGGAGTCATATAACACATACTTTTTACAGAGAAAATATTCTCCTAAATCCCTCATGTTTTTATTTAAATTAATTTTGCTATCTTACTTAAATATGTACAGGCATAAAAATAGGAATAAATTCTTTATGCATATAACACTTAAACAACTGTGAAGCCAAATTACAAAGTTAATGCAAACTCCACAAAACTAAAGATTTATGAACGAACAGTAATAAAATGTGCTGGATAGCACTGTTTCGTGGAAACTAAATTGCCACTCAAATGTCAGCGTGGTTCTGAGTTCAATAAAGTAGGTTCTTTTGGACGAGGTATGTCTATATAATTGTGTCCTGTATAATGTCTCCATTCTTCTACCACTTTTCTCTTTTTCTGAACCACCACAAAGCATCTTTAATTAGTATGGTGTAGGAAAAGTTTAAAGGAGTTATTCCAGTATTGAATTCACCTTTGTCCCTTTCTTATCAACCTATGACAATTAAGAGTCACTCTTGGCACCGACAAACACAAGCTAAAATTTGAGCCTGGAAATTTTGTGTCAATACTCAGTTTTAAGGTGATTATCCAGATAAGTCTGACATGCTTAACATTTTAACACTATCATTGAAATGAAAGCCCCAAGCTTTTAAATCCCTATCAAAATCTAGGAAACCTCCCACTCTCAAAAAATATATTTCATATACCACTGAACTGTACACTTAAAATTGGTACATGTTATGTATATTTTAACACCATTTTAAAAAATTTTTTTCAGAAAGAATAGCACAGGCTTCAGAGCAAGATATCCTGACTATCAAATCCCCACTCCCACTATTTTGATGCTGGGCAACCTTAAGGCAAGTAACTTAACCTCTCCAAACCTCAGGTACTTCCTCTGCAAAGTAGTACTGTACTTATTTCAAAAGGTTGGTTTGAGAAAGAAAGAAGAGTGAATGGAAGCGTCTAGAGCAATGTCAGTCTATGTGTTTTCCTCCTGGGCCATCCCTCGACTTCATTTCTCAGCCTCCCTAGCAGCCAGGTATGACTATATGACTGCGTTCGGACCAAGAAAATGTGGGTGAGATTGATGGGAGCCATTTCCAAGCATAATTCGTAAAAACTTCCCACACAATCTTTCACTCTTCTTTTTCCCCCTTGTATGGGCTAAATCAGAGAATCCAAGACAAAAGTCCCCTGTTCTAGGGTAGGCTTAGCAAACTTTTTCTGTAAAGGTCTTGATAGTTAATATTTTAGGGTTCCTGGGCCGTGCAGTCTCTGTTGCAAGTACTTCACTCGGCCGTTGTAATGTGAGAGCAGCTACAAAGCACAGGGGATACGGAATGAATGGCTGTGGCTGTGTTCCAAGAAAACTTATTTACGAAAAAAATTTTACAAAAATGGTAGGTCAAATTTGGCCTACAGGCCACGGTTTGTTGATCCCTGCCCTAGGATATGTCAGAACCACAAGGTGGAAGGAATCGGATACCTAAATGACTGCATGAGGAAATAGACTTTACACAAGCAAGAAATAATGTTCTATTATGTTAAGAGATTGAGATTTTAAGGTTGTTTCAGCATTAGCCTAGTCTGATACTGTTGGAGGAGGTCATTGAGAGGTTCTGACCGCCAGATGACCCTTGACCTGGACCCGGGCAACCAGAGGTTCCTCACCCTATCCCCTTGTCCTTGAAATATACATTTTATGCGCCATTCCCACAGTGGAGACTGTTTTCAAGGACGCAACCTTGAGAGAGCAATGTGCTGTTGAGACCATCTGGATAGTATACGTGACTGAATGAAACCCATTAAGGCTTCCGTATAAACTTATAAGATTCTAGTGGGCAGAGATCTACTCATCTTGCAGCTGCCGAAGACAAGCCTTGTGTGAAGTCTCTTGCTTACTAAACCTGCCACCTACCAGTCTGGAGTGGTCTGCCTCTTTCTTCCATCTCTCCTTGCTCTCCGTGTGTGAGGGCCAGTTTCAGATTTCACCTGGGAAGCTCCTGAGGTTTTGAACCAACAGATACGGTACCCAACCACATAGATGATTTTCTGTAAATATTAGACTTCCCCTTCTTCCCTACATTCCTTTGAAGACAGGGACTGTGGGTAATTCATCTGACATAGAGCTTTCCCGATACATATTAGTGAAATAAATAATGCACCATCAGATAAATAAGCATGTGTATGGAGAAATTAATGGATGCAACTTCTATGATGTTCTAAGTTGTCACTGTCCCCTCTCTCCTTCCCACTATCCTATTCCTAGACACATAGCTGGGTTGTTTTGTGCCCCATCCTAGATAACCAGAGACATACGTTTGGAAGACAGTTTGCTTGGGTAAAGTGAATAGAGCTTGGTTAATTGATTCATTTTATGTGAACAGGTTGCTCCCTCTTACAGTAAGTCCCTGGAGCATATGGCAAAGTCGGCTTTGGGTAGTTGTCAGCTACTATGTAATAGCACTCTAGTGCTTGTCTCCTATAAGCCTGCCAATCCCACCACTGCAGTTTGGTATTTTCACCCCTGATTTAAGTCAGGGAGCCTGAGGCCCAGCGAGTTGAACTTTTCCAAAATCATGTGCTGGTGACACCAGAAACCTGAGCCCGCCTGAGTCCCAAACATCAAGCTACCCAGAGTTGGATTCTGAAGCCTCTGCAATCTTATCCACCTTCCCTACTTGAAATGTATTTGTTGGGGAACAATTAACCTCAGGATGAGTAATTTGTCACCATTCTGCGTAAGTTTCAAATTTTCCCATTACAAGGGGAAAATGAGAAAAATATGTCCTAGATAACACAGAGAAAAATGCTTCATTGTCTTAATTGCCTTTCTATTTCAATCAAGGAAGGCATTTAATTATTTCTGAACTACATTCAAAACTCTCT